>NC_056602.1:5163888-5763888 GCF_018340385.1 Cyprinus carpio
GTTAGCTGTGTGGGTGCTAGTGCTGGATTAACAATATTGATTTCTTGCTTTTAATCAATACTGATATGGATTTTGAAATTTAACATTTTTTTACAACGCAATATTTAGCAGAAATGTTGCCACAGGCATGTTTTTGGAATGAGCCTTGTCTGGCGCCTGCACAGCATTTTACCGAGGCAGATTCTCATTGATACCACTATAATTGAAGGTTTTCTGATCAGAAAAGCAGGAAAGGAGAAGTAAAAACAGTCAAAGAACCACTAGTCATGACAGACACTGAGCTGTCATTGAGCCTAGCCTGTGGCAATATTATGTACGCCAAAGTTTTTGAATGTTGTAAATGTCCCTCCCACTGCTGATACACTCTCTTATGTCACTCACAAAAGGGTTCAACATAAAAACTCTATTTTAACCACCATCGGCTCATTAACTGGCCTTCCTGGTGCCATAACACAGTGGATTTGCAATATACTGGTTGCAGATCATGCTGTATGGAAGTCAAGGATGCGTTCACCTCCAAAAACCTTATTCACCTTCGTGCAAGCAGCCACTGACCACAGAGAGCAGTGAAGGGATGTTCAGCTGAGGTTTAAACGCCTGGGGCAACCTACGACCTGGAAGCACTTCTAAATGAGAGGAAGAGGTGCCTAAAGGGCAGACGATAACAAGGAACTAAGACACATATAGAGGGAGCTGAGGGTGATGGGGGTAAGGTTGCCTGCGTGGAGGACAGGCAGTGTGAAGAAAGTGAAATGTGAAAAACACATTGCCAAGACATCTCAAGTTTCTACATCACATCTGACCCTGTTCTCCATCATGCCCTGGACCTTCTGTAGGGTTCATCCATGAGTCACACATTATCTACTGCTGGATACTGCATTTGGAAAGGAGGTGGACACTGTACAAGCCCTTTAATACAAGCCAAGACAAGCTAAGGACATCGCAGGTGGACACTTCTGACAGGTGGACACCATCTAACCTGGAGGCCACAATTTGTGCTGCTGCAGAACTGTGTCTGAGCTGCTTGTAAGTGGTATGGTTGCTCCTGTGTACAATCTCCACACCTTATTCCAATAGAAGTCTGAGGAATACCATCTGCAAGAGCGTTCGGATGGCTCTGCAATCACTCTCAGGGGAAGGAGCAGGTATAAAGGGGATTGGTTTTCAATTTGTTTTGAGTGGTGTTAGCACAACCAACTCAAGAAAGCCTACAGACATGGGGGTGGATGCTATATCCAAGAAGGCCAGAACTAACTCTATTTTCCAGATCCCTATAGCTATAAACTGTAGGAGTGACCTTCTGTACTTCATGGGGCAATAAGACGGGGGATGCCAATGAACTCAGTCTCATCAAACAGACTGGCTCACTTATTGGGATTAGGCCCACAAGATTTGACCCCTGGTCCCATAGAAGTGGTGGCTGAAAGAAGAATGTCAGCCAAGCAAGATCTTAAATAACATCTTTCATTCTCCACATATGAGCACTGTTGCACAGTAAATAACCCATCTCAATATGTACACGTATTGCTCTGCTTAGCCTTTTCAATTGGTTATCTCTATCATTGTGGGGTTCGGCGGGTAAAATAAGTATTGAGCGCGTCACCATTTTTCCCGGTAAATATATTTCTAAAGGTGCTGTTGACATGAAATGTTCATCAGATGTTGGTAACAACCAAAGTAATCTGTACATATATATAAAACAAAACAAATAGGTTATGTGTAATAAAATAGAATGACATTAACATCCCCCCCCCCCAACACACATACACTATGTTCCCATTGCATCATCATGGCCACATAAACATCTTTGTTACCATGTGTGGAGGCAATTTTAAAGCAGGACATCAGATGTCCGCTTGTTTGCCAGCTCTGCTTTCAGCTGCATCAGTCAGAAGTTTGGCAGAGCCCAACATCAGCTGAGTCTCCACACAAATCTACCCATAAATCAGAGAGAAACATAGATATTTTCACTGAAATTACTGGTTGTATAGTTGCCTTTTACTGTTTATATAGTAAAATGATGATAGATGATAGAACACGTATTTTCATGTTTGTGCACCAAAGCAGAAATTTACCTCTGAAGAAATTTTTTCAAATCAAGCATCTGAAATAGTGCTGACGGAGTCTAGTAACACGTAAAGGGAAAAGATACATGTAGGTGGGAAATAAATGTAACCTAGGTAAAATCTGAGCTCTTGAAATGATGGAGAGCTGTTGGGCATCAGAGTAGCCTTCGGCGACATGTTACTCTTTGCGGCTGTCTTAGTAGTCAAAGCAAGCTGATATTTGCACCAGAGGGAAAATATTATTTTGACTGCTAGCTTGTCTGTGCACATGTAATTTTGATAATAAAATCACATATGCGTCCAATCGAAAACGAATAAATCTGACAGTGATAAGTACTGACAGATTAAACGGCATACGATCACAGTCTGTCTAATCACTGTCTGTTTACAGAGCCATGTGTCAACTAGCAGCCGCAGGCTAGTGATTAGTATAGGATTTTTATTTTTTCTTCTCCAGGAAAGCTGACTGAAATCAGTAAACTAGATAAGATTTATAATAGTAAACATGGGTTTTGAAGGAATACTATGATGATTTTTGCATGTGTTTGCTACATGCAAGGTGTAAATAAGGGTGTTGCTGTTGTTTGAAGAACACACGCTCCATTAACCCTGTTTAAACTTCTAATAAAGTGTTAAATTCACTCAAGGCAAAATTCTGTATTTCTCTGCAATCGTATCACAAAACCTAATCCAAGTCATGCACAGTGATCTAAAATGCATTCACAAAATAGAAGTCCTCTATCATGCAATGGGTGTTTAATTAAGTCGGCATGAAACAAAAGTTGCAACGGACTTCACTGCTTTAGTAAGGCAACATTGAAACATTATGCAATTCCTATTTTTCTGAAAAAATAAATAAATAAATAAATAAATAAATAAATAAAAGAACTTCCAGGTTTGCCGTGCTTGTTTTTAGGGATGCAGAATTTGCCCAGATAGTTGTGATTAAATATCAATGTGGCTATAATACAGTAGTCAACACTTGAAGTGGATCAAAAAAGTTCAAAGTTGTCCTAAGACAACACATTTTGATTTTAAGTTTTAGGACAGCTTTGATGAAAGGTTTTGATCCAATTCAAATGTTGACTACTGTAATAATGTAAAATAATATAAATTATTAAATAACGTATTATTTTGTATAATAATAACAACAACAGAAATAATAAGAACAATAATTATTGTAGTTGTTAATGCTAAACAAAATACAAAAATGACTAAAAACTAAGGAGATATTACTATTTTAATATTTTACTGCAAAAAGAAAAATAGACCATTTAAGAAAAAAAAAAATCATCGTCATGGTCATTATTTTATTTTTACAGTACAGCTGTAAAATTACAACAGTCATATTTATGGTGGTCTTAATTTCTTCTTTTTCAAATCAAAATTGTCATATTTTTATATTGGCGGAAACCCCCAGGTAGCCCTTAAAGCTTTTTTCTCTCTCTCTCTCTTTTTTTTTTTAATAATTATTACAAGTTTTGCACATCACACTATAATGTTGCAATCTTGGTTTTATTTTGATTAATCATGCAGTTCTACTTTAAAAAGTATCTGGGTTAAGATCAGGGTAAAGAGTGCCAGTCACACCCACTAAGCCAGAGAACTTTACAGTTTCCACTACAAATGCGATGTGCCCACATACTGTACATTCCCAACTACCTCCAAAAGCATTTTGAGTGATTAGACCCTAAAATATTTTGGACACCGTTTACATGTTTTTATCACTGACCACTTGTGATCAAGACAGATGCTTAAACCAGGTGTAAACAGGGACCTTATGCTCTAAAAAGTTTGAACATGACTTCTAGAGATCATTCTGAGATCAATTTACATGCAACACAGATTTGCAGTTTGCAATTTGCTTCAGCAGTTTGCAGGCAAAAGCCAGCTGAAGTAAGACAGGGATAGCTGAACTCTGCACTTAAAATGAGACATTTCTCATCCTTCAATTTCATCTCCCAAACTGGCGATGTGTATTACACTTTGCGTGTGGACCCATTAACAATTCATTTCAAAGCAATTTTCAAAAATAGCACGTCAAGGGCTCAATGGCATTACAGAGGTTTTGTTGTCTTTGTCATAGACGGTCACTGCCAACTAGTGTGGCTGACCGAGTCTGGCAACACATAGCACGACTGAAACAGATCTATGCTTGAACGCCAGTGGTTTGAAGCTGCTAGATGGACAAAAAAAATGCCTCATTATCCAATTTTTCATCTGTGGCTAATTTAATAAGTGAATCTGAAGCAGACTGGCTGAAAGCAGAGTGCATCAAAAGCATCATTGTTCCTATGCGAGAGCCAAAAATCAAAGGCAAAGACATAATGCTTCCTGATGGTTTAAAAGTTGGAAATGCTCTGCCAAAATCGGCACTGTAACAAGCCTGTCCTACTTTATTAAGTATTAACCTAGTGGCAGCTACTGTGAATAGCCCAATCTAATGTTCAATAGAACTTTCAATGCTATTCCTCGGATTTGTAAAGCCTTTCTTAATTATGATGAATTAGACTATTTCGAGTAGCAGCTTGCCCAGACTCACTGTTCCTTGATGTGAATAGGCTATTGACCTATAGGTAAAACAATAAATCTTGCCTTTCATAGCAAGAGGCCACTCTCTGCGCCGCATCAAATATAATTAATACACCTCTTTCTGCTGTATCATTGCAATCTTTTTATTGTTATGGACCATGGGCTTCGCAAACAATCTGTCAATATACAAGCCTGCCTGAAAAATTCCCATCTTCACCATTTCTGTCAGACAGGTTTGAAACAACAGCAGCAGCTTCACAACTAGTTTCAGATGTCACACAAAACATTACAATGCTGTATATCAGGAAAATAGTACTTCTCTCTGGATATGAAGTGATGCTTGTCATAGCTCTTGTGTCAAAATACTAGTGGTGAGAAATTAGTTTCTGTTGTAACAAAAAAAAAAAAAAAAAGATTGTAAACATATTCATTATCCACCTGCTGAGGCAATCACAAGAACAGAATACATGCACTTTCTTACAAGTTGCTTTGCTATGACAGAAATTAAATGAAATAAATGGTTCTTGGTCAGTCACTCAATCAGTAAAGTTTCAACGTTTAGAACTGTCCTCACTCCATCAGAAAGAGAACAGTAGGCTACTGTCACTGCAATGGTTTGATTGAACAATTTGAATCCACTTTTTAAGGTGGTGTATTTTTGAATGTGCACTCAGTGAGTTTAAATTAAATAAATAAAAGTTTTCCTCCTAAAAAAGATAGGTTCAGAAAAGTGGTGTATTTAAAAATATGCTTAATGTGTGCACTCAATCACCATATCTACAGCTAATTAAAAGCCGCTTTGTGAAACACTGACATACTGAAATAATATTAAAACAAGATCACAAGGGCAATCGTATCAATTTAATCGGCCTGAGTGCAAGTAAAGGTGTGTCAAAGCCTCAGTTAATTTCAAAAGTGTCACATTAAAGTGGTCATATGATGTGATTTCAATTTTTCCTTTCTCTTTGGAGTGTTACAAGCTCTTTGTGCATAAAGAAGATCTGTAAAGTTGCAAAGACTAAAGTCTCAAATACAAAGAGATATTCTTTTAAGACTCGTCCACGCCCTCCTAAAACACCTCGTTTAAACACATCCCCACATTCTACGTCACGATGTGGGAAGATTTGCATAACACCACCCAAATGCTCACGCAAGGAAAGAAGGCATGACTTTTATTCTAGCTGTTGCCACCGGCGCCATGTTGTGGAGACAGTGTTTCATTGTGAAAGCGAAAATACTCTGTTTGACCTTCCAAAAGAGGACACAACTAAAAATCAGTGGTTAAGCTATATTTACAACAGTGTTTCAGAACAATTCAACCCAAATATTCAGATGTGTGCAGCATATTTTATGGAGGACTTTTTCCTGATCTTGAGAGAGTAGAATACAATGCTGGCTGTTCTGACTCACAGTCTGTAAGTATGTTTACATATGTAAAGGATTTGCCACTGATGATTCAAACGCGAGTTTTGAGCAGTGTAGAGCAGCAGTTCTCAATTCCAGTCCTCACGCCCCCCTGCTCTGCACATGTTGTATGATTCTTTAATGGCTTCAGGCGTTTGTTCTATTAACAAGATATTCAACCATGATTCCAGTTCGAAGAAAATGTATATGTTCCATTCAAAGTGCATTGAAGTGTGCGAGACGTGAATTTAAATTGTATTTATTTACAGAGGTATATGATGTCACACTTGTCCGTGTGTGAAGACCTTGCACAGTGCAAATCTGTAAATATATGTTCCAAAGTGAGATAAACTTCAACAGATTCCCCCTGCTCAGGGAGTAGGGAGCAATGAACACTGTGTAGGGACCATGTCAATCGGAACAAAAAGTTAATGCATGGAGCTAACTTCTAACAAGCTGATTATCTCAATCAGGTGCGTTAACAAAGAGAGACATGCAAAATATGCAGAGCTGGGGGCGCGAGGACTGGAATTGAGAACCGCTGGTGTAGAGTAATGCTTGTTGTTTGTTGGTTCTTCAATCACAAATACAGACATGGTTTTATGTTTACGCGGCGTGATGCAACGCAACTTGTAAAAACACAGTATAAGTAATAATAATCCATAATTATGTCCCCACTGGATGCAACAAATGGCTCGTTTGTAATGGGTTTTATTGTTTTTGTCTTGTCGCGCCAGTGATCTGACCAGGACACGCATCACAGTATGACAAGGGGCATAACATTTCTGTCACACGCTTGAGGCATTCGGCCAATCACAAAGCACTGGATAGCTGGCCAATCAGAGCACACCTCACTTTTCAGACCAATGAGCTTTGTAAAAAACAACGTGTTCCAAAAAGGCGGGGAATAGAGGGGAAACAATAATGTACAGTATATGGGAAATAATGTGTTTTTTGAACCTTAAACTGCATAAACACATTTCATTACACAAAATACACAAAATAATGTTATTTTTAGCAACATCATATGAGCCCTTTAAAACTAGAAATTATTAATTCTAGCCTATCTGAGAAATTGAGTAAAAATAATGCAGCACGATTGTGAGATATTGCCTAGCCTATGCAGTTCAATAAACAAAAGCTTAATACTGAATAACTTACATTTAGACACAAGAAAAAACAGTTCCGAAATGTTACAAATGGTTAAGCCTTGCATTAGGTGTATTATTCATTCCTGAATGATTCCGTGCTTTTGAACAAAATGGTTCATGATTCAAGAATCACTTCCTCATGCAGTGCATCTGTGTTTTTGAATAAATTGAGCAAATGACTCATTCGTTTCATTTCTGAAAGCTCAACAAATTGGTTGAATGATGACACAATAACCCATAAAGTCACTTGTTTCTTGTGTCAATGTGCATTGGTTTTAAGTGAATCGTGTATATATATTAAAGACTTTTAATGACTCATTCGTAATGACAATTTCATTCTTGCATTAATCAGAGCTTTAGAACAAATCCGTTCACAATAAAGAGAGTCACTTGCCACCACCTAATCTGGAAACGATGTAACCTGCAGAAAGAGTCTATTTATTGGAAATGTAAATGTTTTTTACTATTGATTTACAATATCCTATAAGTAAAAAATTTTGTGTTCCCCCTGCTATGTCAGGAGATTTTTTTCTTTTTTTTTGCCTTTACAAACATTAGCATGCCCATGCATAAGCAAATACCTTCCTGTTTACTTTGAAAGCTTGAAAAATGCCGCCCTAGCAAAATCATCAGCAACCAATGTGTGTAAGCGTGAGAGTGCATTTATGTGTGTTTGCTTAATTAATACTACAGAGATCCCAGCACTGGTCAGAGATGCTCAAGCCTTTTTAGCATTTTTGTAAAGTTGTGCACCACATCACATTATTATTGTTTGCATGCTGCTGAATTCTCAAGGTTTTAACTCTCTGGAATACTGCAATAAGCAAGTTGTTTCTGAGTTTATTTATTTGGAGTTTTTTTCTTGTCTGTTTGATGCTATATCAAACACCAAAGCAACAAGCAGAAGATGGAGAGAGAGAAAATTACTTAAATTTGCTATTAGGACCTACAGGTCAAAGCAGCTCACATCAGAAGCAAAGTGTGTAGATATGTTAAATTAATTTAGACTGGTGCCAATGTGTTAGCACCAAAATAAATAAATACATTTTGAAATGTAAATTAAACTAGATTATGTTTTCACCATACAGCGGCAAATCTTGATTATACTAAGTGCAAATAATGAAAGATGCTAATCAGAAGAACAGTATGAGTGATACAACTAATGTAAACAGAAACAGCTTTTGTTGTCTTCTAACTATGGTAGCCTATATGGTGTCAGTAAATATCAAAAACCATTGTAACAAAACATTGTTATCCCTAACATGGCAGAATGTCTGCAAGGATGTCATTGTGCTAAGGGCCTGAAGCTAGTAACACAGATCACATGCTCTGAGAAAAAGATGTCGATCACAACTGTTTTGGAGTCTGGTAAAAGCATATGCCAAGACTGCATTTCAACTAGACAGATGGAGAGTTTGAGAACTTAGCATTTCATTTGATATACTTTCTGTGTGGAACGTTAATCATGGAAATTATTTGATGTTGAGTGATGCTTTGAGTGAGTTTTTGCTTAGACAGATTTTCTACAGTTATGTCCGACTCCAGAAGGATGTAAAATGCATCATAAATCTTAATTTCAAATAAATCCAATGAAATTTAGTAAGTTGAGTGCTTAAAACAAGAATAAACTATTTGCCAGTGGGGCAAAAAAATAATAATTAGCTTCTTCTTGTTTAAAGCATTAAAATAAGACTTAATATAGTATGGGATTTTCTTTCTCAAGTAAATGTATCTTGTTTTGATGATTTTTTTTTTTTTTTTTTTTTTTTTTAACTGGAAAACACAAAAATACTAAGAAAATTATTCTATGCAGTGAATAGGATATTTTGGTAACAGTTTACTTGAAGCCTTTATCTATAGTGCATTATTATAATAAATAATAATGCACATTATTATTATATAATAATAAATATTATTATAAAGGTTTATTAAAGGTTATAATGTATTACAATTACTAATAATGTGTAATATAATTACTATAATGTATTAATAATGTAAAACATTATATATTGTCGTAAATAATTAGAATTTAAAATGCATAGTGTAGCAATGAATTGATACATTTTAGAATGTATTAACTCTGGTAAAAATTATTAATGAGATTGTACAATGCACTATAAGATGCATTCCAAGGCATAATTAATGCATTAAAACTACTTTTATAATGAATTATACATAAAGGCTTTAAGTAAAGTGTTACTAATATTCTCTTTTGCATGACATGGTAAAAGCCCATCTATTCATTTTCTAAACCGTTTGTCTTCTGTAGGATCACAGGACTAGTAAATGTATCTTCTGGTAATACTAGCAGAACGATGACAGAGGATTTTGTTGACATTCCCTTACATGGAACACCTTTTCTGCTTTAAATGTGACTAAAAGACATGTTACTATTGTACCCTGGAATGTCAGTGGTTGTGGGAAATCTAATTAAGAGATATTGTCTAATCTCAAAAGGTAGATACAGCTTTTCTCCAGAAAATCAACAAAAAATGAAGCCCTGAAATTTAAGAGTTGAGTAGGAAATGTTTTTTTTCATAGCTTATTGATGAGTCAATAATAATAGGGTTATTTTAATTACCATTTTTTAAGTAACAAAAAATAATAATGCTAGGGTAATCTTGGAGGCATTAATTAATGCACTCAATCAGGTGAATCCAGACGTCTTTATATGGCGTGTATTTTGTGGACTGTTTCCTGAGGCCTTTCACTGTCAACCACCCACCCATCAATTCATTCACATTATTCAGATCATTATTCCATTTTTTTTTTACATTAAGAACTGCAAAACATCAAACTAATCTGACAACCATGCTTATTATTCCTATCTCCACGTATCCCGTCTCAAAAATAATAATAATAATAACAATAATACATAAAATACCATTCATCTTGAGAGAAGAACCTATCAGGACATCATTAAATCCATCTCCAATGTTCTCCAAGACCATCTTGCAGTTCCACAAATCTGATCTCCCTCCTAAATCTAGCAATTCTTTTTCCATTTATCCGGCCCTTATGACCTAATCAGAGTGTAATTATGAATTTGAAAATAGAGGAATGGGAATAAAGTTGGTAATAAGCCTGATTAACATTTTGACAGTGGCCTGTGATGCAATGTTGGAGCATCCCCATTCGTCATGGATAACTTAATCATCTTCTTTATGTCTTCAGAAAATGGAGTCATTTGCATATATACCAGCTTCAATTTACTCAAATAGATCATTTCCAGTTGCTCTTCTGTTTTTCTCTTTGGGAGCATGTCCCTCTGTGTCTGTTTGAGGTTAGCAGCTAATAGACATTTATTTTGGAGAACATCTAGAATCATTAACATCAGCCTGCATCCTTGTATACAATATGCAAATTCACAATCTTTGTCTCATTTCAGCTGGACATAACCTTAAAACCAGCTGAATTATATCTGAAGATGAACTAAGACTAAATGCTCTCAAAACATGTGGTTACAATGAAGTAAAACATGATATAGACCACCCAAATATTAGTATATACTGTGTATACTTTGCAGTAAGCTAGTATCCCATGCTGAACACAGTCCTTGTTCACAGCAAAGCAGTAACCATGGGTTGTGAGCATCCAAAAGATGTCCTTCATGGCTCTACAGTGAAGGTTAAGCATTGAATTGCCCACACGCTGCTGCTCAAGTGTGAAAAATATGTATTTAGATATACTGGAAGTGTGAAGTGGGTCAGTGCTCTTCATGCTTGGCCCAGGTCTGGCGATTAGTTAGGACTGCCTTTCTCTGGGGTCCTTGGATGGTAATGAATGGTTCTTCATGCTTGCCACTCCACATGCAGACATTCGTGTCATTTGATCACTCTTCTGCTGTTCCTTAGTGCTGGTGTGCTCAAGCAGAAAACCTGGGCACATTTTAGCTCTTTCACTAGGACATGTGATGTCACCTAGAAAACAAAACACAGGAAGGTTATTGATAATGTTCTTTTCTGCATGGCTTTCAGTATGAAACTAAATCTGTGAGTGAAAATTCTTGAGTGCAAATATTCAAATATACACAGATTCATTCTTGAGGGGGGGAACAATGCACAGAGTACTTACTGGCACTCAGGGAGTTCTTCCAATAAACACATATTCAAAAAATATCATTATTATTATAAATATATTGTCTATATTTTGTCTAAGTTTGGGGATGTTAAGATCTTTGATTGTTTAAAAAAAAAAAAAAAAAGAGCTCTTATGCTGACCTTTATTTTTTAAATATTATTATAATTTAAAATAACTGTTTTCTCTTAGAATATATTTTAAAATGTAATTTATTCCTGTGATGCAAAGCTTAATTTTCAGCATCATTGGTCCAGTCTTCAGTGTCACATGATCCTTCAGAAATCATTCTAATATGCTTATTTCCAGCTCAAGTAACATTATTAGTATTAGTATTATTGTTGTTGTTATTAACAATATCCTTTTTTCTCCAAGATTCTTTAATGAATAGAACTTTAAAAACAACTGCATTTATTTGATCTTCAAACTGAAACTTTTTGAACAGTAGTGTACATATATTACGTATGTTTTTACTTTCTGATCAAAATAAGAGGGAAAATTGATACATAGCACAATTTGACAATTTGAAAGACAAAGCTGTTTTTACAGAGTTTCATTTGCAATATGAAAATGTGACATTCTTTTGCTGTATAGATATACAATAATGTTTTATTTGTGATGGCATGTGCAAAGAATGATTATGCTATATCTACACTGTGTATCACTGATAGACTTGTTGTCTCTCATTCAATTTGTTTTCTCAATTGCTGGAGTGAACAACACTAACAGTAATTACAGTATAGGGGGCGCTGATTACATCTTTGCTTGTGATTTCTAAGTCAGACATGATCCAGACCATTGAGTTTTGCAGAGCTAATGATGCTGCTAATTAATTCATTAAGCCAAACAGCATTGTGCAAAACTAGCACAAACAGACACCTTGGGGAATTGCATTATTAAATGTGAGAAACAGTTCTATCCGGGTTCGAGCAGAGGTGAGGCCCGTGTGCCGGAACTGGAATCGAAAGGTTTACGATCAAAGGTCTCAGCTGATGGAGCCGTGAGGGATTGTTGGGGAAGGGAGAAGACCTCTGATATATAATGGCGCATTGGACGAGTTTACTGTATAGCCAGAGGCGAGGGGAGAGAAGAAGTAGAGGTCGTGTGATGATGAGACCAGCTTTCTCGGCCTGCGGTGTCCGGATCGGGTCAAAGTCAGAGAGCCAATCAGGAAAGCACACAGTCAGCAGATGAGAGCCTAGGTTCATCAGCACGGTGTCGGCCGTTCCTGAAGACCACGTTAAAAGAGGTGAGACAGGAGAGGAAAGGAAACAAGAATGAAATGTGACGTTCTTCCGATGCTCTTCTGGGTTATTTATTGCTATGCTGGCAAAATGAGTCGGAATGCGCACAGGCTAATTTTGAACTACCAACCAACACAGTAAAAAAAATTGAATTTCACGTTTTCACAGTCTAGTGATACAAATGCTCCAAATAGTAATTGAACATCTACAATTATCTTTATTTGTATGTTTTCTGAGAGGAGTAACTTTATCTCTGCTCACTTTTTGCACTGCCGCTTACTGATATATGAATTGCGCACATAACGGTGCTTCCGCTAGAGCACGATCCTGATAAATATACACACAGACTGTACAGTTTAGTAGGCTATTCACGCAAACATGATCTGTTATGTCTTAAGTGAACATTTGGGGAACTTTTGAGGCAAAACATCTGATGTGTAACATTATATTAGATCCGTGCAGTACAGTAGGCCTTAATTTATAGGCCGTCTGTCTCATTAATGTATAAGAATAAAGGAAAAGATTGCTGCTCTTGATTGAGCTGCTTTTGTAGTTTTAATAATCAATTTATTTGTAATGAACACACTAAACTGATTTTTACATTTGATTATCAGTTCTTACTTGAATGCTTTTGTTTAGATGTAAAATGAAAAAGTAGCCTAGCACACTATTTGTTTTTTTATATATATTTGTTCTACTGTTGTTGTTGTTGTTGTTGTTGTTGTTTTTTTTGTTTTTTTTTTGTTGTTGTTGTTTTTTTTTTTTTTCTTTGCATCTGTTCTTATTTTTTATTATTACAGATTAAAATGATTTTTAGTTTTTGACCTTGTTTGGTCTTTGTCTCCTATGCACCTATCTATTGCCGTCAGGTGTGCGGAGTTTAATTGCTAAATTATTATCAAAGATAAAATGAAAATAGCTACATTGTGATTAATAATATAGTAATTATTGTTACGAAAAGGACTGGAGCAAAGGATGCAATGTTGTTAGGTAATTTTGCTTTGGAAACTTCAGAAAACTTTAACTAGATTTTTCTCAAAATTCACTTTGCTGACTTCATCGACTTAGAATGGGTGTAGCTCAGTCATTTTTCGTTCCAACAAATCATATATCATTTTGAAGTAAAAAATAACTCATTTTTGAAAATTTGCTCATTGTGACTCATTTTGCCAGCACAGGTCACAGATAACAATCTTGGTACTTTTGAATATTTTAGCAAATGAAAGTGTAAAATATCACAAAATGCACTTGCGTTAAGTATCACGACACACTTTGTTTCCACGTGAATATGTTCTTTGAAGTAAATTAATGCATCTCACTGCAGCAAAGGTTCATTTTCATTGAACAACAAGCTTTAAGTTTCATTGGGAAGCTATATGAGCATAACTGATTCAGCTGCTTCTAGTTCAGATCTGTTCATTGCAACTCTTAATATTTCTGCAGTAAACTGCACATTGTATGTATGTGTGTTATACTGTATAATCTTCAACACTTACCAAAATACACCACATAGAGTACAGAATATTAAATAATATCAATATTGTCTTATTGTTACTCTCTATTCAATGCTTCTGCTTGCACCACTTTTCTACTCTTACTACCCTTACAAATCGATATGAACAAGTGACATGCTCCCTTCAATTCATTATCAATCAGTGGGTCTTTGTTTACAAATTCAGACTCAAACCACAAACATTAAACTTGTCCAGTCAATGTATTATGACTGTGCTTCTCATAAAGTCCGCCCAGAAGACATAGGACAACCACAAGGGAGTCAAGTGCATATTAACAAATTTGCTGACCTGAAAATTAGTTCAAAAATCATGTTAACGCATCAATTTCTGTTCATAAATGAAATGACACTTTTGTTTGAATGTGGCAGGAATTCTTAATGATTGTTTATGTTTGATTATTTGATTATGTAGTCTGTGAAATTAATACTGACATCTTTCTTTAGGCGAGCTTCCCTCTTTCTAGGTCAGTGTTTGAAAATTGCCTAAATTTCATGTCAATTGTGTTGTCCAGCAAACATCATATCATGTTTTCCAGTTTATAAACAGATTTTAGGCCACGGATGATGGCTCCAAACAGAAAGCCAGTAAAATGAAGCTCTAATGAAGCGTAGATAGTGGTTGCACGCTTCAGCGCACACATTCACACAGCGCTGAGATTACACTGACAAAAACAGCCACATCCATACAAACTCCTCCTTATTGTTTTTTATAGGCACAAATATGTATACTTCATTCTCACTTACCTGCTTGCTTGCAACTGTACTGCTTAAACCTTTAAGGACACCTCAAAGGATACAGCAGTACGACTAAAATATGTAAAATTTAAATCTATTATTTAAAATTATGTAATTACTTATTATTATATATATATATATATATATATATATATATATATAGTATATATATATATATATATATATATATATATATATATCAAGTACCTCCATCCAATAGACAGCTTGTTTGTTAAATTACAACTTTTGACAGTTGTTGATTCAGAGTCACTTAACCTAAGAAAAACCTATCGGTTAGTTTATTTATAAATGACAACAAGGTGGTGAGATTAGCAAAAGTAAAATTCCTATGTAGTTTAATTTAATTGCAATCAAAGCTCAACAAGTTATCACCCACAGGTCATTTGACTTTCCCAAGCTGTCAGAACCTATGCATACTATTTTATTTTCACATAAACAAATCTGACAAAAATCTCAATTAGGTATTTTTATCTTTTGATAGCCCTAACCTTTTTTTTTTTTTTTTTTTTTTTTTTAGCAAAGCCTTGTTGGAAATCATTTTGCTGTAGTGCAGTATAGACTATGGCATCTGTAGGCTACTGTTTAACACATGGTGCATAAAACCAAATGAATAAGCCACATGATTATTCCCATTTTTTCTATTACTCATCCTCTCAATCCCTTGCTCCATTTCTCACTGTCACCCCCTTTGAGGCCCATAAAATGAAGTAGTGTTGGCGCTCCTGTAACTCGCTTGCCAGTGTCTCTTCCTCATCTCTTTCTAAAATGACATTTCCAGCAGCTCTGTACACCTGGGACGTTTCCTCCATCCATTCGCTCTATGTCTGTTTGATTAGCACTGTGTTCTCCAGGATTCCAACGAGGGAAAAGCCGCTCAACTCGGCACTAATCTTCAGGTCTTCATCTCTCACACTCCTAAAATATTCTGCTAGCCTTTATCCTCAATATGTCATTTTTTTTATTGCTCGCTTCCTTTCTGACATCCTTCTGAATGACGTCCTCTTCTGGCTGGATGTTTTCTGTGTTCCCAACTCCAACACATTTTGTGATCCAATCACTCAAACCACATTCAGGTAGTCAAAACTGCATTGACTGCATCACATTTGTACTGTCACTGATGCTCATGCATCCTGGATGGGATGAGAAGGACCATCTTCATCAGTCAACCACTGCGCTAACACAAGAGTTAATAGTGACCTAGGCATGGTTTTCACAACAAAACCCACCCAATTGCTTTTCAAAACTAGCCCAATCATGTTTCGAGGGGGATCCCCCTGTAAAAATCGTGTTCTGGTGAGGTAAAATATATGTTTTTTGGCAGGGATCCCCTAGTAAAAATAGCACTTTAGGGGGTAAATAATATATTATTGGGGTCGCTTAAACCCGCGGACATGAAAAACAACCTGCAGCAACAGTGTTAAAGTAGCTCAATTCAACTGGAAAACCACAGACTTGGCAACACTGGATCTAGAGGTTATTTGGCATAAAATATAGTCTTATATTTAGAGAGAATTTTGAATAAAATATGTTCCTGCACTAGCAAATTTTAATGCTAAATCTACCATGTCTATGCTTAAAAAAGATAGATTTGTGAGGTTTGTGTTTTTTTTATTTTTGTGTGTTTTTTTTTTGTGTGTCAATGCATGATATATATATATATATATATATATATATATATATATATATATATATATATATATATAATATATATATATATATATAACAGAAACTAAATTGTCCATTGCTGACTATAATTTAATTAATGAATTAAGCAATGAAGATATTTTATGAAAAAATTCTTAGTGACAGTTATATTTTTGTTTTAAATGTAAAATGTAAAAAAATATATATATATTTACAGAAAATATAAAGTTTATTTATTTTTTTTTATTTTTTTTTTTTGCAGCATGTTCCTGCAGATCCACAGCAGGTTAAAATAATCACTCCATCACTGCCGTCAAGCTGTAAATAGTTGCACAGCTAGGGTTATGTTGTAGTTTCATGCGGCTGAACATGGAGTGAAGATAAGGTTTTGCATTCCAGCACACACTGGCATAGGTGATACTCCTCCTCACCTTTTTAAAAACACATCAGCTGCCTGACGTTGCATTAAACATAAATTCTTCTCAAGGCTGAAGCTGCAGTATCGTCTGCTCAGCTGCTGCTGCAAAGTTGAAGAGATCTGTAGTCCTGTGAGTCATTACGCAGTCAAAATCCGGTTATGAAAGGGAACAAGGTGTACATCTGGTTTGAAATGGCATTGACTCTATCGATTCACCATCCATTTGGGAGCCAATTTCTTTCTTCAAAAGCAACCGAGAACATTTAATATTTTATATATATATATATATATATATATATATATATATATATATATATATATATATATATATACATAAATAAGTTATGACAGGAAACACGCTGCTGATGTCATGTATGACAAACCCTTAACAAATCCATCAGTCCTCCCACCCTCAGAGTAAAGACATTTTGCTGCTGTATTCCCCAGTGATGCAAAAGTTATGCAAATGCAGACGCGTGTTGTTTTGCACTTGGCACGGCTCTTTTGGGATTTGGGCTGCTGTTTGGGAACTCCAGGTGTTGCGCTGGAATAGGCCCTGCTGTATTTGCTTTGTAAAAAATAACAATAGTGACTTCCAGCTGAACCACGTCGGAGGAAAACATCTGCTCTAACTATCACTTACAAATGACTATAAATCCCCTCTTCACCCAAATGTTTGATGCAAAGGGCCATTTGATGCTCTACAGTCAGCATGTCATGCATTAATCATATGCAGTGTTGTTTTATTAAGAAGTCATGACTCTACTAACTTGAAAAACAGTAAGTCAATTAATGTACTAAAAGTATTTTTTTTTTTAGGACATGACATGTGGCCAAGTACGGTGACCCATACTTGGAATTTGTGCTCTGCATTTAACCCATCCATGTGCACAAACACACAGTAGTGAGTAGAGAACACACACACAAACACACACACACACCGTGAACACACACCCAGAGCAGTGGGCACCCGGGGAGCAGTTGGGGGTTTGGTGCCTTGCTCAGGGGTCTCACCTTATACCCTTATATGTATAGTATATTGCACAAATGGACTAGCAGAAAATAAAAATCCAGTTTGTTATGGTCCTATTCTAATTTAATTATTCCAAAATATCAAAACTCTTAAATCCTTTATGTAAAATACAATCAATCAATCAGTCATGCATTCCACATATTTATGTATGTATGTATTTAGTTAAGTGTGATAAAATGCATTATTTTTTTTCCAGCAATAATCAAATATTAATCAGTAATAATCAACAACACTCTCTTTAACCATCATTTCCCATATATGTAGCTCTATGTAAAATAAAACAGCTATTATTAGGCTACTGATACAAGCCCTTCATCTAAAGTGCACAGTTAAATCACTTCAATGTAGGTGTAGTGTCGATAATTACTTTTATAAAAGGGAAGCTTAGCTTGAGCAGCGTGCAATTTCAGAAGCTACCCAACACTGATTATATATAACCCCTCAACATTACACCTTCTAAGATCAATTTCTAAGAGAAGAAGGTCCAGTATTAATTGCTATTCAGGTTTGGATCGTTTCCTAGTGTCACATCAAGCCGTGGAAGCACCTTGATTGCTCTATTCAGATTTGGCCTACAGAGGACAAAGCGACTGGAGCGGCTATTTAACATGACCATATTGGCTTAGTTCAAACTGATAAAGCTTGTGATAAATGCACTAAGGACAAATAGTTTGCATCCAATTCATCATTGTCTTCTTACAATTGTTAACACATTGTAATGCGTGAGGATGGAAGCGACTCTCAATGGACCTGGACACTATGGATCTTGGAGATGCTCTCTCCGTCACTTCTCACCTAGTACACACACATACACAAGTGAACAAGGCCAACATGTTTTGATTTTAGAGTTGGGCTTACAAGATCATGATGTGGACTACAAATTATTTTTTTCTTCCATTGTTTTGTATTTGCTTTCTCTTCCTTCTTTTCTGTAGGACCTACAAGTTGAAGGTTTTGAAGACGATTGTGCATTTAGAACAGACACAATTGTGTATGATGTAAAAACTGGGCAAAAAGATTCAGAGTTTAAATAGATTCAGTAAGATCATTTCTGAAGCACACAATGATTTTTTTATTATTTAATTTTATTTTTTCAATAAAAGCTTTAACAAGGAGCATTGCATCATCTTACCCTCGTTGTGTAAAAGGTGAGTGAGCAAAGTAAAAATGTTGAACTTTAGGAAAAACAGCCTTTTATATTTCATAGAAGGAAATGCCCCTGTTAGCAAGAAGTGCCCTATTCAAATAGCACTCATGAATATTAATGTAATGTATTCCTCACTTACGCTGTGAGTTCTGCCAACATCAGCTTTCGTTGGAGACTTTGATGTTTTGAATGTAAGAGCAGCAGAGATTTGGCTCTCTCTTTGATAACATGAAACTTTCTAGCATGTTCGGGTGTTAAATGTACAGTTAGCAATTTTGCTCCTTTCGGGGAGAGAGCGGTTCATTTTTTAATTTATTTATTTTTAATTTTTTAGCCAGACACCCCTATATAGCAGCCACTGAATTCAGAAGTATATAGTAGCATACTCTAATCCATATGATCAGCCACAAAATGAAAACCACCTGCAAAGTATCGTGTAGGTCCCCCTTGTGCTTCAAAACAGCTCTGATACATTGAAGCATGGACTTCAAAAGACCTCTGAATGTGTCCTGTGGTATCTTGCACCAAGACATTAGCAGCAGATCCTTTAAGTCCTCTAAGGTGCAAGGCTGGGTCTACATAAGAGGTGTCCAAACCTATTCCTGGAGGGCCAACGACCTTCAGAGTTTAGCTCCAACTTAAAACTAAACACATCTGAAAGACCTAATAAATATTATCAAACTTACTAGAAAATCACAAGAAACGTCCAGCCAATTGTGTTGGGGCTGGGTGGAGCTAAACAAATCTGATCCAGGTCTAGGGGTGTCCAATCCTGCTCCTGGAGGGCCAACGTCCTGCAGAGTTTAGCTCCACCCAGCCCCAACACAATTGCCTGGAAGTTTAGCTAGTTCAAGGACAATGGCCTTCCAGCAACAGGTTTGTATACCCATTGACTGAGAATCTACGGCAGGGGTGTCCAAATTTCTTCCTGGAGGGCCACTGTCCTGCAGAATTTAGCTCCAACCCTCATGCAGGGTAGTACGTGTCAAAGTAACATCCACTTGAAGTCCAGGATCCAAGGTTTCCTGCAGAATACTGACCAGAACATAACACTGCCTCCACCCGCCTGCCTTCTTCCCATTGTACAAGGGTCTCCAACCCTCCACCTGAAGAGCTACCATCCTGCAGATTTCAGATTCAACCCCTATCAACCAGACCTGAACCAGCTAATCAAGGTGTTCAGGTTTACTTGATATTTACAGACAACAGGTGTATTGGAGCAGGTTTGGAATTGAAGTCTGGAAGGTTGCAGATCCCTGCCATAGTGCATTCTGCTGTCACCTCTTCCCCAACTAAATGACAACAGACAACCGGTCTATCGTTCTTGTTTTGGAAAAAAAATGTGATTCACCAGGCAACCTTCTTCCATAGCTCCATGATCTAGTTCTTATACTCACATGCCCATTGTAGTTGCATTCAGCGGTGGACAGGGGTCATCATGGGCACTCCAGGCTTATCCAGGCCCATTCGCAGCAAACTTTGTGTTCTTAAACTTTTTCTATCATGGCCAGCATTACATTTTTCAGCAATTTGAGCTACAGTAGCTCCTTTGTGATCAGACCTGACGGTCCAGCCTTCACTTGTCTCAGCCATGATTCTGACACCAGTTCAGTGTGTACTGCCTTCTGGTAACACCTCATAAGCCTTTTTATAGTTAGTTAGTTAGTTATAAAGCACATATAAAAAAACAACCACAAGGTTGACCAAAGTGCTGTACATTAGAAACAATGCATAAAAAGAGAACTTCAAACAGCAAAGTAAAATACATACAGTAAAATTCATTTGTTGTTAAACGCCATAGATAAAAAATAAGATTTTAGCTTTGATTTAAACATAGAAAGAGGTGATACCATTTGAATTGACATTGGTAAACTGTTCCATAGTTTGGGTCCAACCCTTGCAAAGGCTCTGTAAAATCTATGTTTAAGCTTAGTTCTGCACACAGAGAGTAAACCAAGATCACCAGACCTAAGTGACCTAGTTGGGTTATGAGGGAGTACCAAAACAGAAAGGTAGCCTGGAGCTAAGCCATGTAAATATTTGTAAACGAAGACTACAATTTTTAACTCTATTCTAAATTTACAATAGTCAAGACGTGTTGTAATGAATGCGTGGATAACTGTTTCAAAATTCTTGAGGGAGAGAAAAATTTTAACTTTTGCAAGGCGGCATAAGTGGAAAAAGCATGATTTGACGACATAATTAATCTGTTTATCAAACCGAAGTCCTGAGTCAATTAAAATGCCAAGGTTTTTTGCACACAGAGTAACATGAGAGCTAAAAATGTCTAGTTCCAGATCACCACGATCATAAAAGTCACTTGGTCCAAACAATACAACAATACAACTCTCATTTAAGGCCAAAAATTTTTGCGAAAGCCATGTTTTCAGATCCCGTAGGCATGCTAGCAAAACCTCAATAGAACATGAATCGTTACGTTTAAGTGGGAGATACAGCTGGGTGTCATCAGCATATAAATGAAACAATACTCCATGTTTAGAAAACAGGGATCCCAGTGGTAGCATGTATAAAGAGAAAAGTGTAGGAGCAAGGATCGATCCCTGTGGAACACCACAGGAGAGGTGTACTACTGATATAGATGCTCTGACTTGGTCTGCCCACCACTATTTAGCCTTTCTCAAAATCACACAGATCTTTTCTCCCATTTTTTTTGCTTCCAACACATAACATTCAAGAACTGACCATTCACTTGCTGCCTAATATATCCCATCCCTTGACAGATGCCATTTTAATGATACTTTGTTACTTTGATACTTTGATCAATGCTATTTACTTAATTTTCTATTATTTCATCCAAATTGCATTTGGAAAAGAATGCAACGAGAAACATTTTACCCAGACACTCCTATACTCCTCCCACAGTCAGATGCAATTGCTGATTTACGACTATAGCCATCACTGATGTCTAAATTTCAAAACACAGTTATATGACAATCATTTTCATTGTGATTCCAGCGGATAACACAACTCGGGTTTGCATATATTCTACGCTTTTGTACTCAACACAAACTATGGTGGATAATTACTAAAGCTATTGTGTATTTGTGTATTTAGTTTGATTGCTCAAAAAAGAAGATGACAGTTCCTTAGTTCTTTTTAATTAAAGCAATATTTGCTGTTCAGAGTAAATCCCTGTGAGTGATCCAAACTAAGTACAGACAATGTCAGCAGCACAAAAAAAACATGACTTAATATGCAAAAAATTGGATCAGACCATAAAAAGGAGTAAAACAGATTGACAAGAGTCTATTCAGTAAGTTTGGTCTGTTCTGGGCAAAGTTCCATCAGAGTAAAACGACATCACTTACGTTAAAAGCTGTTCTGCCAGTCTAAGACAAGTAGGCATAGCGCAATCAGACTCTAGTGAGTGATATGAGGCAGTAGAACGGATTTGGATCCTTATTTTTATTTTCTTTTTTCTAATAATGGCACAGAGCAGGGTCCCTCCTATACTGTTTCCATCAATGATTGTGTTTGATTGACAGCTCACTCTATTTATCATAAAGTCCTCAGAGATTATGCTCATGTCACTGGCTGTTGAAAAGCCCCAAGGCTATGCTCCACATGAATCAGACGGGTCAAACCCATAATGTGATGCTCCCACAGATGTCACTGCTATTTGTTAATTGACAACAGGGATAATTAGCGTGGACTTTTGCCTAGAGAGCAGGAACAAAACTATATCAAATTTGACATTAAAAGGATTATTTCTGGTCTGTCATTTTTACAAAAACGTGTCGGAATCAGCATGTGTTTGCTTTACACAATAGCCACAACAACAATCAAGAGGAGTTTTGATTACCAGAAAGTACTTCTAGAAATCAATCAAATCAAATACCTTACAGTCTAATATGCTGCTTTGGTTGTATACATTTGTGAGATTCATTATTAATAATTATTAATAATTGTAACTCCTTGGGCTCTTTTCTCATAAAAAAAAAAAAAAACAAAAAACAAAAATGAATAAGGTGGAAACAATTAATCTTCTTATCTTAAATGAATAAAGAAGAGTTTAAATGTTACAATATTTCTGTTTGGTGTCTCAGAAAGCAATAATATCTTTCAAATGGGTTTTAATTTTTTGAAAAGAGAGAGAGTGAGAAAGATGGGACAGTTCTAATTTGATATATTTTTGGACACTCACTTTCCCTCCACTGTATTCTTTGTTCTCTTTCTATTTCTTTCTCCTGTGTTCTGCTCTTTTCTCAGCTCGGTGAGGCAATTTGCCACCATCGTCTCACAGAAGCAAGGAGAACCTCTCTGGCTGCCCTGTTCGGATCCATTAGTGATGCATTGGGATCTCTCACTGACACTCAATCCAATCACAGAGCAGACTCCGACCTTGTTGTAATCCCACTCCAGTAAGGGAGACGCCACCGTGGGCCCGGAGCACTGCCTACTGGGCCCCTGCAGTGGACTCTGTCTCGTGAAATGAATTGGTCTCCACGGGCAGCATATAAACAACCTCTAGAATCCTTTAATTTGGAGATCTGAGCCTTTTACCCCCTAAATCCCAGCTTTTAGCAGATTAAATATTTAAAAGATGGGTATTTATTGTCTTTTTCCCCTGGAAGGAGACAGAGAGTCTGCTAGACTTGTCTGTCCATCTTTGTGGGTGCCGTGTATTTAGTTAAGGACATTCGGTGACATTTGGAAGAAAACAACGAGAGGATTTATGGGTTTTATAATACTTTTATTGAATCAAAATGAATCCAATGTTCCATTCTGATTTAGGTAATGCAGGTTTGTCTCTTCATTGATGGCTCATTAAAAATTATGTTTAACCTGACTGTTTCTCACTACAAACATCTTTGTAACACTTTATAATAACTTTCATTAATAAAACATTAACAAACATTATATAATGTTTAACTAATCATTACCTTATATATATATATATAATTATATTTCATTAATAAAACATTTATATATATATATATATAATATATATATATATATATATATATATATATATATATACAAATCTCAATTTAATATGATCATCGATTATTTTTTATCTTTTTAATCTTCAAATGATTTTGACATGGTTTACAATGATTTAAAGCTCCATTAATAAATCGTTAAACATTATATAATGCTTAACAGATCATTATATAATATATACAAATGTCATTAAACTTTCAGTGCATTTTAAAAATCTACAAATGATTTTTACAGAAATTATAGAATATTTACAAGTTTATTTGTTAATGTACTTTTGAATGCTTACAAATATCATTGAACTTCAGTTCACATTAGCTAGTGCTCATTTTTACATTTACAAATATTGTGAAAATATAGCTTATAGGCACTTCATAAACTATTCATGTTAATATATTCATTAGCTCATAATCAAAGCCTGTAAAGGCCATTTGCACATCTTAAATCATTTATTAATAATGTGTTAATGTTTTTGCAATACCTAATCCAGAGTTGAAACTATTAATCAATTGTAAATGTAACATTTACTAATTATTAGTACCTTCATGAGCAGTCATTTTGATGGCAAAAAGTGTCCAAAATGACCGGAATTCACCCTATTTTCACATCTTTACAAATCATTTATTAATAATTTGTTCATGTAGAGACTATTCATCATTTGTAATTGTTTATGAACTTTAGCATTTTTGTTGTTGTTGTTGTTGTTTTTGGTATCTTTATTAGCACTGGACTTTTAGCTACTTTAACAAAGTCTGTGTAAACGGTGGTTAGTTATGTTTAGCTAAATGCTTAGTAAAGACATATCACACATAGTAATTTGGGTGCAAAACATGCTTTTATCACCTAAACACTTATATTAGTACACTACTGTGTTATTAAACAGAATATTCCTTGAGTCATACATCTACAATTTTCAAGAAAACACTTAATTTATCATAATAATGCAATATAAACAGATTGAATTGTGTTCCCTTATAGTAATCAAACTGACCCATGTACACTTGTTGACCCCTTCCTCAACTTTAAACCTACCCATACAACCAAACCTGTCCCTAACCCTACCCATGTTGTGCATTAACAAAAGCTTTTAATCATTGTATAACATCTGTTCAAATCATTTGTAGATTTCCAAGATGTGCATGATCTTATGAAGTTTAATGGCATTTGTAAGCATTTTAATTTACATGAAATGTTAATTATTAGGTAATGTTTAATACATTTATTAGTAAACATTAACAAGCACATTATTTCACATTTAAAGATATGTGAATATATATGAACGAATGATCCGTTAAGCATTACATAATGTTTGTGAATGATTTATTAATGCAAGTCATGATAAAATATTACCCAATCCTCAGATGTCATCTGCATTATTATTATTATTATTATTATTATTATTATTATTTTATTAATAATATATATTATTTTAATTAATGAACCAAAATGTAATTAAAATAATAATAATAATAATAATAATAATAAGTTTTCCTCATGGAAGTTAAAAGAATGTATACAACCTAAGTTATTAATTATGATTATATAATTATATTTCTCAGTATTGATGTGAGAGTAAAATAATTTTATGAGCTCATAAAGTGCTTATTCATCTACCTCTTAACCAGTATCGCTCTATATTAAACTGCAAGGTCACTGATGAAAAACAAACAAACAAACAAACAAACAAAAAACTATTAACTATTGTCATTAAAATGAGGCCATCAACTCTTGTAACATTTATTTAACATTTCACAATTCCTCATACTTCGTTATAATGTGGAAGGGATTATGTGCTCATAATGATGTCTGAGCTCAAATTCATTCCTCACTATTTATCTTGCATTTCTTGCAGGGCAAACACAGCAAAGCTGGTAATAAATCAAAAGCATGTATTAACATATTCAAGATATTTTATTTGACCAATTTTGAAGTTTTACTTTTAAGGTAAGGAGCCATTTTAGTACCACTGCTGTGAGAGATTTACTGATTCTTGTCTTTCTATATATGCAAATAAACAACAATAGCAAAGTATATGAGTTCATTTGTATTGCATCTGTTAGAAACCCAGAACTAAAGTGATGCCAAAAGGGAAAGCTCTATTTATTGATCGCTTGAGGAATTGGATTTCTCATATTTGTATTTATTCTTTTCTGTGTTATGATTTATGATAACAGTGATCTATGAGATATTCCCAGTGGGTCTACTGAATCCAGTTCTGCCACATTTATTTAAATATTCATTCAATAATGGTATGTTTCTCAGAAGCTTTATTGACATCTCCAATCAGTCATTGCTGTAGAAAGCCCTGAATACTTCAGAAAGCTTTCCACATCCAGAGTGCTGAGTAATACACATAGGCCTATGCCAGTTTACTGAGGAGTTGATAAAAGCTACTTATAAAATCTGCATGAGTTAAAAATCAGTCAAGAATCCTACAGTATGTTAAGGAAAAAGGAAATGGATGTGACTGCCAGTAGCCCCATATAGGATCCATATTTCATCAGTGAAGTAAATACTTTCAGTCTGTGTTCTGCAAAAGTTTGTTGTGCAATGCAATTAGCTAACCAAGCTTCCAATGAAGAAAAAAATATATTTGCTGAAAATTTGCTCACCCTCAGGCTATTCCAGATGTAGATGAGTTTGTTTTTTCATCAGAACAGATTTGGAGTAATTTAGCATTACATCACTTGCTCACCAATGGATCATCTGCAGTAAATGGGTGCCGTCAGAATGAGAGTCCAAACAGCTGATAAAAACATCACAATAAACCACAAGTAATCTTATTTCTTGAAAAAGTCAAACAGGATGACACTTGAAGTAAGATGACCAACTTGAACATTCAGATGAATATCATGGGCTAGGGAAATGCACACAGTTAATGATAGACATTCAGTTTTAAGCAGTTAAAAAGCATCAAAAGAGAGTCTACATTCCTTGCACATTAGATGACAATTAAACCTCTTTAGCTTACTTCAGCAGAGACAGGTGTGTGAAATATAGCAATCCTCTTAATAATCACACACCTGCAGAAGAAATGCTAGTATTGCATAGCATCATTTATCCAGTGTACTGTTGTTTAGTTGCTAGGAGACATCTTTATGGGCATTTGAACACCTGCAAAGCAATAGTACAGTTGCTATTTGGTGCTTTATATCCTATCTTTTGAGCATTTTGCACTGGAACAGCTTTATAGTTGGAATCAAGTAGGAATATCCAACATCTGACTCTGAAAGAGTGGCACATTGGCACATTTTAAAGGTTTGGTTTGTGATGCCATTGAGTGAATATGCCTCAAAGGTCATTTATTCTTTCCCATTTGCAAAATTGATGTACATAATGTTTCATTGTGACTTTTGTATGAACCAGTGTTCTTTCTTTCCTTCTTCTTTCATGGAGTAATTCATTTATAATGAAATGCTTTGAAATCAGACTGTGAAAGTACACCATCCTTAGAAATTCCAAGAAGAAACCACTAACAATAACATCACAACTGTAACACCAATCATCATCCTATGCTTAACAGTCGAGGCAACATGCAACCTGCTTTTAGAAGGAGAAAAATCAATGTTTAATTTCCACTCAACTCTTGTTCTGTGGGCTTCAAGACCAACTTGCCCTTCAAAAACCCCTTCAACTAATGCTTCAAACTAAAAGTGTGTGTCTTTTTAAAGAACAGCTCGCTTTTTATTTTGCTCAAGTGTTTAAAATCATTCATGTATAAACACTGTATGCTTTCAAAGTACTTCCAAAGAAAGAAAGAAAGAAAGATGTATAAACAAGTTATTTTTGCATTGATGTCAAAGTTAATACATTTTAAAGTAAATGTGGTAATACTTTAGATTCAGGAACACATATTCACTATTAACTAAGAGTTTTCCCTCAATGAACTCCTAATTTGCTGTTCATTGATAGGAAATAAGGTCATTATTGTAGTAGTTATGTTTAGCTATTGGGTAGGGTTAAGGGATCTAGAATATAATCATCCAGAATAAGGCATTAATATGTGCTTTATAAGTACTAACAAACAGGCAATATGCTAGCAACATGCACAGTGATAAGCAACTAGGTAATTGTGTTCCCTAATACTTTATTTGTTTGTTTGTTTGTTTTCCCATCAACAGGATACCAAATTCCATAAATCCCATATGTGAACTGTCACAATCTTGGTACACTATTAAGAATAGCAGCATTCATTAAAATATTAGCTGGGCCTCATCTGGATATGGTTTTAGATAGACCATATCTAGATACAGCCTAATCAATTCAGATGCAACCCAACAGATTACAACTATTATTTAACGTTTCACTGGTTACAGCATTACGCTGATTAGATCTTAATTATGATTTTTGACTGCAGTGCCTAATAAATACACAAAGTTTCTTTCAAACAAAACAATGTGATTATTGTAAATTTTAGGCAAGAACCGACATATACAGTATGTTATTTGATAATGAGGAATGGCAGCTGAATTCAATCATTTTGTACATCTTTCATGCTGAAATTTATGCACACTGACATGGCAAGCACTTCTCAACAAAAGCTTCTACACAGATCAGCGTTTACCAGAGTCATTAGTCTGAAAGCTTTATCTGCAATGCAGGAGGCATTATGACACATCCACTTAATAAATATGACATCTATTTATTAACATTTAATCTTCATCAGTTGACGTCATATCATGTGGCCATGTAATCATCAACAATGCCTATGATTTTAGATTATATGTTGGCTCAATAGCTGGGAAAGAAAAGATAAATAAACACATAAGTAAATGCATAAATAAATGCATAAGTAATTGCATAAATAAATAAATACATATTGCATCGTGGGGAAGTATTGTGCAATTCCCCGGTAATCTTTTATTATTATTATTATTATTATTATTATTATTATTATTATTATTATTATTATTATTGTTGTTGTTGTTGTTGTTGTTGCTTCTGTTGTTGTTAATATTATTATTTTCCCATTTAAATATGTGTTTTTTAATTGTAATTATCTTCAGTCGTATAAAAATGACAGATGCTGAATATGGGAACATGCACACAAATGCAGAAAATCAGTCATGAGAAGACGGCTGCCATTATTTTTACCCCTACAGTTCTTGCCATGAAAAATCCTTTGCTTGGCTATTAATTGTATTCACTTTCAAACACTTGTAAATGAGCTTCACATGACTAATTAACAGCAAAATGATGCATTATGGACACACACTGACTTCGCTGGCTATTTCTCTTTGCCATCGAAATGATAAAGAGTGTACGAGAAACACTACTGTCCTTGTTGTTTAATGGGGGGTTTATTGTTGTGTATTAAAATCTCCCCAATTAATCCTGGTCCAAGTCTATATCCAACCCAAAATCCTGTCAGAGCCCAATTTGTCTTCATAATTGTTTTTTAACAATGGCTGGCGCAGGATTTATGGTGGGTAAACACTGCTTTAGAGATGCCAGACACCTCAAAAACACGTTTATGATTATTTGTGACTGAAATTAATACAGAAATCTTCTTTGAAATGACTTTGACCTTTCATACAGGTCAGAGAATAGTTATCTTTTATGGCTATGTTAACCTCTCAAAGATAAAGATTATAGTTAGAAGAAACCTAACACTCTTGCTTACTGCTCTGCGCTTTGCTCCCTGTTTTAACTACAGCAGATCAGCACAGTGCTCAAACAACACATTTTTGGAACAAACACTAAACTAAAAACTTTTCGGGACTGGAATAATACTACGAAAAAGAAGACTCTTTGCCTCCCACTGCCAGCAGCTTACATTCCGGAGACGGGAAAACACAACTGCCTACTCACTAAAAAAAGTTGGGTTAAAAATAACCCAACAGTTGGGTTAACATTTTACTTTTATTCATGAGATTATTTTAATGAATAAAATTGTCTCAGGTTACGTATGTAACCATGGTTCCTCGAAGGAACAAGACGCTTCGGGGAACGCCCCCAGCGTGAACCGCTCTGAATCACGTGTGCAATCATTCCAATGGATGGGCGAGACGTCATAGGCGGGAGACGTCAGAGATCAGGAAGCTTAAAAGAATGTGCGGCGAAGCTGGCATTAGCCTCAAGTGGATGAAGCAAGCGCTGGCAGAGATGCCGGAAGTGTGGCACTGCGACGCAGTGTCTCGTTCCTTCAAGGAACCATGGTTACATACGTAACATGAGACATTCCTCTTCAGGAACTCGAGCTGCGTCGGAAACGCTTCAGGGAACGAGAATGCCCATGCCGCCAGACTTACAAATCTCTGCCTAGTGTGGGAAACTGCACAGCTAGGGTGAGAGAACAGAAGAGCCTGGAGTGGCTCACATTTCTAGTCCGTAAAACCTCACAAAGTTCAAGGGTGTGGACAAACCAACAGCATCATAGATGTCCCGCATAGGAAGGCCTTAGCTGCTAGGAAGGCCTTAGAGGCCGTCACACCTCTAGTGGAGTGAGCCTTGACCCCCAGGGGAGTGTCTGGGGGTTATGCCATTACTATTGGCAATGGCATTTATGCTTAAGGAAGGTTAAGGAAAACAGTCTGACACCGTGGTATAATGAGCACACTCGCACCCTAAAGAGAGCAGCCCAGAAAATGGAGCGCAGCAGGAGGAAAACAAAACTAGAGGTATTTCGTATTGCTTGGAGGGAAAGTAACCTATCCTACAGAAAAGCATTAAAAACTGCTAGATCTGATTACTTTTCGTCTCTTTTAGAAGAAAACAAACATAATCCCAGGTATTTATTCAATACAGTGGCTAAATTAAAGAAAAATAAAGCATCAACAAGTGTTGACATTTCCCAACATCACAGCAGTAATGACTTTATGAACTACTTTACTTCTAAGATCGATACTATTGGAGATAAAATTGTAACCATGCAGCCGTCAGCTACAGTATCACATCAGACTGTGCACTATAGATAACCTGAGGAACAGTTCCAATCATTGTCTACTATAGGAGAGGAAGAATTGTATAAACTTGTTAAATCATCTAAACCAACAACATGTATGTTAGACCCTATTCCATCTAAGTTCCTAAAAGAGGTGCTTCCAGACGTCATAGATCCTCTTATGACTATTATTAATTCCTTATTAGGATATGTCCCCAAAACCTTCAAACTGGCTGTTATTAAGTCTCTCATCAAAAAACCACAACTTGACCACAAAGAACTAGTTAATTAGAGACCGACCTCGAATCTCCCTTTTCTGTCCAAGATACTAGAAAAGGTAGTATCCTCACAATTATATTCCTTCTTAGAGAAAAATGGCATCTGTGAGGATTTCCAGTCAGGATTAAGACCGTATCATAGTACTGAGACTGCTCTCTTTAGAGTTACAAATGACCTGCTCTTATCATCTGATCGTGGTTGTATCTCTCTATTAGTGCTATTGGATCTTAGTGCTGCGTTCGACACTATTGACCACACCATTCTTTTGTATAGACTAGAACACTTTGTTGGCATTAATGGAAGTGCATTAGCATGGTTTAAATCATACTTATATGACCGCCATCAGTTTGTAGCAGTGAATGAAGATGTATCACATCGATCACAAGTGCAGTATGGAGTACCTCAAGGCTCAGTACCAGGGCCGTTACTTTTCACGCTTTACATGTTACCCTTGGGAGATATCATCAGGAAACATGGTGTTAGCTTTCACTGTTATGCTGATGATACTCAGCTCTATATTTCTTCACAGCCCGGTGAAATATACCAATTTGAAAAACTAATGGAATACATAGTTGATATAAAAAAAACTGGATGATGAGTAATTTCTTACTGCTAAATTATGAAAAAAACAGAGGTGTTAATTATAGGACCTAAAAGTTCTGCATGTAATAACCTAGAACGCTGTCTAAGACTTGATGGCTGCTCTGTCAATTCTTTGTCATCAGTTAGGAATTTATGTGTGCTATTTTGATAGCAACCTTTCCTTAGAAAGCCACGTTTCTAGCATTTGTAAAACTGCATTTTTCCATCTCAAAAATATATCTAAATTACGGCCTATGCTCTCAATGTCAAATGCAGAAATGTTAATCCATGCATTTATGACCTCAAGGTTAGATAATTGTAATGCTTTATTGGGTGGTTGTTCTGCACGCTTAGTAAACAAGCTCCAGTTAGTCCAAAATGTAGCAGCTAGAGTTCTTACTAGAATCAGGAAGTATGATCATATTAGCCGGTTCTGCCAACACTGCACTGGCTCCCTATCAAACATCATATAGATTTTAAAATCTTGCTTATTACTTATAAAGCCCTGAATGGTTTAGCACCTCAGTATTTGAACTAGCTCTTGTTACATTATAGTCCTCCACGTCCGCTTCGTTCTCAAAACTCTGGCAATTTGATAATACCTAGAATATTAAAGTCAAATGCGGGCGGCAGATCCTTTTCCTATTTAGCACCCAAACTCTGGAATAACCTACCTAACATTGCTCGGGAGGCAGACACACTCTTGCAGTTTAAATCTAGATTAAAGACCCATCTCTTTAACCTGGCTTACACATAGCACACTAATACGCTTCTAATATCCAAATCCGTTAAATGATTTTTAGGCTGCATTAATTAGTTAAACCGGAACTGGGAACACTTCCCATAACACCTGATGTACTTGTTACATCACTAGAAAAATGGCATCTACGCTAATATTAGTCTGTGTCTCTCTTATTCCGAGGTCACCCCAGCCAACAGATCCAGTCTGTATCCAAGTCAGAGGGTCACTGCACTCACCCGAATCCAATACGTATCCAGTTCAGATGGTGGATCAGCACCTAGAAAGGACCTCTACAGCCCTGAAAGACAGTGGAGACCAGGACAACTAGTGCCCCAGAGACAGATCCCCTGTAAAGACCTTGTCTCAGACGACCACCGGGAAAAGACCACAGGAAACAGATGATTCTTCTGCACAATCTAACTTTGCCGCAGCCTGGAATTGAACTGCTGGTTTCGTCTGGTCAGAGGAGAACTGGCCCCACGACTGAGCCTGGTTTCTCCCAAGGTTTTTTCTCCATTCTGTCACCGATGGGGTTTTGGTTCCTTGCCGCTGTCGCCTCTGGCTTGCTTAGTTGGCAACACTTCATTTACAGCGATATCGTTGACTTGATTGCAAATTATTGCACAGATACGATTTAAACTGAACTGAGCTGCATGAAGACATCACTGAATTCAATGATGAACTGCCTTTAACTGTCATTTTACATTATTGACACACTGTTTTCCAATTAATGTTGTTCAGTTGCTTTGACGCAATCTTTTTTGTTTAAAGCGCTATATAAATAAAGGTGACTTGACTTGACTATCCACCGACTGAGAGTCTGTTTCGTAGCTGGAAGACCTCTCTTAGGGGTACAATAGCAAACAAACAACTGGTCCGCTCTTCTCCACAGGGCAGCTCTGTGGACCTACAATTAAGCTTCTGCTGGTCTGGCTCCCTAAAGAGAGGAGGACTGAAGGCATGGAGTATGACAGGCCATGGTGTAGACGAGGGACCTTGGGGACATACCCCACTCGAGGGTAAAGAAAAGCTTTGGCCAGACTGGGCGGAAAATCAATGTAGGACGGGGCCACGGAAAGGGCGTGTAGGTCCCCAACTCTCTTGAGAGAAGATATCGCCAACAGGAAAACTTTATAGTGTGAAGGTGGTCAGAAATCTCCTCAATTTGCTCGAATAGAGTATTACAGAGAGCCTCTAACACCACAGCCAGGTCAAACGTAGGGACACAAGAACATACCGGAGGCCTCAGCCTCAGCGCACCGCGGAGGAAACGTGTAACCAGAGGGTGTCTGCCCACTGACTGGCCACCGAGAGGGGCAAGGTTGGCCACACTGGCCGCCACGTAGACCTTCAGGGTGGAGTGGGTCAACCCTGTGGAGAAACGAGCCTGCAGGAACTCCAGCACTGTACCAACCGGGCAGTTAACTGGGTCGAGCTGGCAGTCTCTGCACCAAGAAATGAAAAGCTTCCACTTCAAGGCGTACAGTTTCCACGTTGAGGGAGCTCTGGATTGGAGGATAGTCTCAACAACCTCGGTTGAGAGACCAGAAGCTACGAGTTGTGCCCCCTCAGAGGCCACACCCATAACTTCCACAGCTCCGGGCGGGGATGGACTATAGTGCCCTCCACCTCCCATGGAGAGCCGTCGAGGAGGGAAATCAGGTCCGAGAACCATACTCGGCCCGGCCAGAACGGGGCTACCAGTAGTAGCCGGACCCTGTCCCAGCGCACTCTCTCCAGAACTCCCGGGAGCAGGGCGATTGGGGGAAAAGCATACAGACGAAGCCTCTGCCACGTCTGTACCATGGCGTCCAGCCCCAGTGGAGCTGGATGAGTCAGAGAGAACGAGAGGGGACAGTGCGATGTCTGACGAGTCGCAAACAGGTCCACCTGAGCCTGGCCAAAAACTTTCCAAATCTGCTTCACCACCTCGGTGTGAAGCCGCCATTCCCCGGGCCTCGGCCCCTGCCTCGACAGGATGTCTGCTCCCAAATTGAAATGCCCAGGAATGTGAACTGCTCTCAGCGAGAGGAGTTCATCCTGGGACCACACAAGGATCTGGTATGCTAGTTTGTACAAACGGCGTGAGCGCAGACCTCCTTGGTGGTTGATGTAAGAGATCACCGCTGTGTTGTCGGTGCGCACCAACACATGGTGACCTCTTAGATCTGGGAGAAAATATTTTAGTGCTCGAAGCACGGCAAGCATCTCCAGGCAATTTATATGCCATGTCAGATGGCGACCACTCCACAGACTGCGGGCAGGGTGGCCACTCATGACTGCACCCCAGCCGGTGAGGGACGGGTCCATCGCTAGCGTTACACGGCGACAAGGAGCTCCCAGCACCGGGCCCTGAGACAAGAACCAAGGCTTCCTCCACATGTCCAAGGCACGTAGGCAGCACCGTGTGACTTGATCATGCGAAGTGGGTTTCCCCTTGGAGAGAACCCCTTGGTCTTGAGCCACCACTGTAGGAGTCTCATGTACAGCAGGACAATAGGTATCATGTTGGATGCAGCTACCATCAGACCCAGCAGTTTTTGAAACTGCTTGACAGTGAGTGAACAGCCTTCTCTCACTCTCACGACTGTGGCGAGGATCGACTCGATCCGAGCAGGTGACATACGTGCCTGCATCGTGGTCGAATCCCACACCACGCCTAGATAAGTGGTCCTCTGTAATGGAGAAAGCCCACTTTTTTTGGCGTTTAGTCTTAACCCGAGCTCTTTCATATGGGCGAGAATGACATCTCGATGCTGAACTGCCTCCTCCTCTGACTGAGCTAAAATCAACCAATCGTCGATATAGTTTAGTATGCAGATGCCCTGGAGTCACAGTGGAGCCAGAGCTGCATCCTCACACTTCGTGAAAGTACGGGGTTAGAGTGCAAGGCCAAAGGGAGGAAACCCGATATTGGTATGCTTTTCTCCCAAAAGCGAACCTCAGGAACTTCCTGTGATTGGAAAGGATGGAGACATGGAAGTATGCGCCTTTTAGATCTATCATGACAAACCAGTCTTCGGACCTGAACTGAGACATGACCTGTTTGAGTGTGAGCATCCTGAACATCCTGACTGTGTGGTTCAACAGACGCAGATCTAAAATGGGACGCAACCCTCCATCCTTCTTTGGAACTATGAAGTACCGACTGTAGAACCCGGACTCTTTGTCGTGAAGAGGGACCACTTCGATGGCCTCCTTCCTCAGGAGAGTGAGCACTTCCTGTTCCATAACCACAGCCTGCTTAGGACCCACCAGGGTGGGAGTAATCTCGTTGAACCGAGGCGGAGGAGAACCAAATAGGATTCTGTAGCCTCTTTCTACAGTGTTCAGGACCCATTGAGACACATTTGGCAGTAGTTTCCACGCTGCTATATGGTCTACTAAGGAAATCAGTCTCTCGAGACTGACCTCTGGTGTAATCAGAAGAGCTAGTTCGGTGCCCTGTAACGGCGGACCTGCAGGAGAAAACCAAACTAACCATTCTAGAGACCTCCGCGAAAGTGGCGAGCCTCTCAGCACCGCTACGTTTCCAGGCAGTAACTGAGAGTGTTGCTCGCGGCAGACCGTTGCTCCCTGTAACTTCGGCAGGGTTGGCAGAACGATCTCCTGAGGGCACTGAGGTGAGACAGACACCGTGCAATGCGGTGTAACCCGCTGCACCCCAGAGGGAGATTCCCGTCAGGAGGGATCTCCTCTCACAGGTGGACGGCACTAAAGTCCATCCCCACCCGGAGCTATGGAAGTTATGGGTGTGGCCTCTGAGGGGGCACAACTCGTAGCTTCTGGTCTCTCAACTGGGGCCAGTGGTGTCAGGGCTTTTTGGCCGAGGACCTCTTAGCCTCAAGTACGGTCTGCAGATCCGGCTTAGGCTTAGAGGCCCCCGACCCAGAGCGCCGCTTTGACCCATGGTTCCGCTTAGACGGGGAGCATGTGAGGTGACGCTCTGCTTTTGTGCCTCTCTGTATGAGGAGATGGTACTCGGAGGAGGCTGCCCCCACCCGGGGGAATTAGCGAGCGATGCGGGAGGAATCGCTGGAATGCCGCCGCTTGCTTGTGAGCCTCCTGGTACCTGTCGACGACGGCATTGACTGCATCGCTGAACAGGCCCGAGGACACAAGCGGGGCATCCATGAGGCAGACCCTGTCTTTATCTCTCATGTCAGACAGAGTCAGCCACAAATGTTTCTCCGCTGTCACCATGGCTGCCATAGACCACCCAATAGCACGGGCAGTCTCCTTGGTAGCACGGAGAGACAAATCAGCGGTTTTCCTGAGCTCCGTGATATCCTCAGATCTCACGTGCTCTTGCTCATCTAATTCCTTCAGTAGGTCGCTTTGGTACGCCTGTAACACCGCCATGGTGTGCATACACGCACCAGCCTGACCCGCTGCCAAGTACCCTTTGCCCACCAGCGCTGATGTTGTTTGCAGCGGCTTGGAGGGCAGTGCCGGAGCCTTTAAGGATGATGCCGCGCTGGGAGACAGACAGCTCGCGAGCGTCTGCTCCACACGCGGCATCACCTTATAACCGCGCTCACTTATCTCCGCTACCTTGCCATAGTGATCAGAAGCGGGATTGAAAAGGCAGGCCAAGAATGGTTTAGCCCACGATTCATCTCGGTGTGTAGATCGGGGAAAAACGGCAGGCTCTGGCATGGAGGTGGCGGCTTAGTTCACAGAAAGCGTTCATCCAACTTGCTCTTCTGCAGTTCAGCCTTTTTCTCGGCGGGCCAATCGATGTTCAACTTGGCCACGGCGCGAGTAACCACCTCCAACAGCTCCTCATTCTGGGGCGATTGAGGGGGCGAGTCCTCATCGACGCCCACCACGTCAACCTCCTCGGAGGAAGACAGGTGAAGCGCCGAGCCCGCTCCCCGGGAGGAAGTAGCACCGGAGCGCGCTTCTGATCCCTTAGAGAGGGCACTGGATCTGGCAGGTGAGGAAGGAGATAGGGACTCGCCCGTCATATGGTTTACCAATTCAAAAACTATACAGGTGCACATATAATACACATTTAAAACCGATGTGCACATATAGTACAGAAATATACAACCTTAACATTTGTGCACATACAGTATACAAATTCATAATCTACACAGGTGCACATTCAGTATAACAATTCAAAAACTACATAAATGTGTACACCAAGGACATACCTTTATACTTCAAGAAATAAACATATCCTTAATAAAAAGGCTACAGTGGTCACCACATGCATTGTGTTATAAACACCTTAAAGGGTTAGTTCACCCAAAAATTAAAATTCTGTCATTGATTACTCACCCTCATTTTATTCCAAACCCGTAAGACCTCTGTTCATCTTTGGAACACAAATTAAGATATTTTTGATGCAGTCTGACAGGTCTCTGACCCTCCCATAGACAGCAAGGGTCCTTACATGATCAACGTCCAAAAACTTAGCAAGGAGATCGGTAAAATAATCCATGTGACATCAGGGGTTCAACCGTAATATTATACAAGAATACTTTTTGTGCGCAACAATTTGTCTCCTCCATGTCACCCTAGTGCAATTTTGGACAGTATCCACTGAACGCAAACACCGTATGCTGTTACGGTTGAACCCCTGATGTCATATGGATTATTTTACCGATCTCCTTTCTAAGTTTCTGGACGTTGGTCGTGAAAGGAGCGTTGCTGTCTATGGGAGGGTCAGAGAGCTGTCAGAATGCATAAAAAATATCTTAATTTGTGTTCCAAAGATGAACAGAGGTCTTATGGGGTTTGGAACAACATGAGGGTGACTAATTAATGACAGAATTTTCATTTTTGGGTGAACTAACCCTTTAATGTGTTTTGGCTACTGGATCTACTGATGATCAGTAACAAATACAAAGTTTTTTAGGAGGCAGCAATGTGTAGAAGCAACTCCTCCAGGAATATTATACACTGCATGCTGCAAGAACTCCCAAATTGGAGCAGAGGGCTTTGGGTAGTTTATGTCATAGATGTAGAACATTTTGAAGCATGCATCCACTGCTTGAAGTAAGATCTCCTTTTCAACTGCCTCTCCATTGAAAATGATGAAAACTTGGGTGGAATTTTCTTTGTCTCCAAGCATCAAGACGTGGATCCTGGCTTGTCTCATTGTTGAGGTAGTGCACCATATTAGTACAAACCTTGAAAGAATAAATACTTTAGATGGCATATATGACAAACATTCCAGGGATTCAATATATGTTTACAAATGAATCACAGAGAGAGAGAAAAAAAGTAAAACTGAAGCAGTGTTGTAGGGAATTAAAGTAAGTTCATTCTAAAAGTGATGATAACCATTAGTCATGACACCTGTGAATAAAAAGCAGAATCGCTGAAGGAAAGAGTTTATGTACAGAGCAATGTAATTTAATGAGCCTATATTATCCTCTTTTGCATTTTACTTTTCCTTTAGGTAGTAATATAGCTGTTTGTGCATGTAAAATATTTTAAAATTTACAAAGTATATGCCAAAGGTCTTTCTACCCAACTTGAACTGCCTATGGTAGTCAATGGGGGTTGAGATCTGTTTGGTTACTGACATTCTTCCAAATATCTTCCTTTGTGTTCAGCAGAACAAAGAAATTCATACAGGTTTGGAACAGGGGGAGTAAATGATGTGGGTTTTAACATTTCCAAATTCAATTAGCAGTTATTTAAGCAAAGATGTTGAGAAATACAGGGTATGGCTTTAAGTTCAATAAGTAAAGTCTGACTTAATTACTAAATTGAAATGCCTGTCTTTACTGTAGTTAAAAATGTCTCATATTGTGGTAAAGATTTTGGTAAAATTGCTCCCTCCAAGTAGGTTTATCAGAGAGCTGCTATAAAAATTCAAGACTTAAAGGGTTAGTTCACCCAAAAATTTCTGTCATTAATTACTCACCCTCATGTCGTCCCAAACCTTTAAGATCTAAGTTCATCTTTGGAACACAAATGCATTTTAAATATTTAAATCTGAGAGGTTTCTGAACCACACATAGGCAGCAACGTCATTCCACTTTTCAAGGTCCAGAAAGGTATTAAAGACATCAATAAAATAGTCAACGTGACTACAGCGGTTCAACCTTAATATTATGAAGCAACAAGAATACTTTTTGTGTGCAAAAACAAAACAAAAATAACAACTTTATTTAACAGTTTGAACTGTTGACATACGCAGTTGACGTAGTAGATGCAGTTCAGAGCTTCCGTGTACTTCCATCTGAACGCCAACTCATTATTGGCCGGCTCCACCATCAGCATCACACGCATGCATCGGCCAATACTTTAAACACTGAAGCTCTGCAATGAAAATAGCATGACAGGGGACAGAAGAATTTGTTGAATAAAGTGGTTATTTTTGTTTTTGTGCACAAAAAGCATTCTCGTCGCTTCATAACATTATGTTTGAACCACTGTAGTCATGTTGACTATTTTACAGGTTTGGGACGACATGGGGGTGAGTAATTAATGACAGAAATTTCATTTTTGGGTGAACAAACTCTTTAATGCTTTGATCCTCAATAAGCAAGTCACAGGCAATTGCAGCAGAAAACTCATTTTTGGTGGTAGAGGGAGAAAAAAGTATTGGGAGAAACCAGGCTACACCAGAGGAGGGAGTTCATTACCATTAACAAACAAAAGTCTTAAAAACAACAACAACAACAAAAACTCTCATTCAACACTAAATTAAATAATTACTTACCTTGAAATGTTTCTGTTAAATTGCAGAGGTTCCACTGTTGTAATCTTTCCTTTACAAATGAATCCATTTATCTAAAACATAATTATTAACATGTTTAGTATTTATAACACATTTAATATAAATGCAAAATTGTTATAGCTTCTTAAGAAAAAATGACTATAATTACAGGCTATTCCATTATTCCTGTAATGGCTTTAATACAAAACAACCTATGTATGTAAGGGAATTAAAAAAAAAATAAAATAAAAAAATAATAATAATAATAATAAGACGGATGGCTTCTGTTTTATGCTCCCCTCTTAAACGTCTGTTGTAGGAGTAACGTTATGTAAGTTTGGGGTGCTGGTACAAATTTCTGCTGAAAGAGCGGATTGCCTTACGGCTGCGCTGTTTCATCTGAGTTTTGAACTTTTATAACAGAAAATTCAGCGAATTCAAATGCTTTTCACTGAATCTGGTGTCTGTAGCATGACTGATGTGTGAGCTCAGCTCGCTAGAGCAGCTTAATTCACTGGTCCGATCTGATAAATGGTCCATGTGGCTAAGATGCTGCTATATTGAACATGGCACCTGATGACTAATTTACTATTTTTTGTTCCCTGTCATTTTGCTTTATTTGATATTTAATTCCTCAGGGGTTACCTCTTATGTCATACTCCAGGGTTCCCTTTAGGGATTTATGTACAATGTGCACTCTTCAAAAATGGCACTTTTAGAGGATGCGCAAAAATACATAGAATACAAGGCTGCCACTGATGTCCACTGAGTCGCTGACTGGACCTTTAAAATTTGAACCGGAGTGAAGTGGGAACCATATTCAACCCAATAGTTGGGTTATAACTAAAAATAACCCAAGCTGAAAAAAATGACCGAACAAATTTTAAGATAACCCAACACAGTGACCCAATATGTGTAACCCATCGGTTGGGTTAAAAAAAAGTGAAAAAATATGTGTGTTTTTTTGGTTTGTACATTCAAACAGAGATGAAAGAAAATGCCTCTTGTGGAATCTACTTGCTGCATGAACTGCACAGACTTCTACAAAGGATTGCGGTTCTTGAAACAAAGCTACATGCTGGACTTCCTAAACAGGTGGAACACACAGCAGATCGTCATCACGTACCCCCTCAGCATACAGCCGGTGAGTCCTGTGAATCTAGTGAATCTCAACAGTTAATACCAAGTGTAGAGGAACAAGCTGAAACTGATCGACACACAAATCGATAGCACAAAAAAGGGAGCAAGACCCAAAGGCACTTGAGAAACCAGATTGTCACAAGTATCTCAAATTGCTGCAGTAGCATCCTCTACCCCAGATACGGCTATGACAAGGCTTGCAAACACTGGTACTTGGATTTGAAGCATTAATAATAGTGGGTGAGGAATCCCCAAATGTGATTGAACATGGATCGTATCAGCCAGCAGCTAACATCGCTACCAACAGGTGCTCAAGATCGAGCAGACAGCGACATTCAGCTCAGAGCGCAGCCGAGCCCAGGACTCTGATAGTGGGTGACCTTATTATCAGAAACATCAGTTGCAGGACTACAACTACATGCTGCTTTCCTCAAGCAACCATATCTGATGTGAACAAGGAACTTCGGAACATTCTAATGAAGCACAAGACTCCAAATTGGATAATTATCCATGTGGGGAAGAATGATATTCGAAAGAGCAGTCAGAACTTCTTAAGAAGGATTTCAGCGAGCTCTTTGAAACTCTTCAAAGACAGTTCAGTCGTTCATCAGGAGTCAACTTCATCGACAACTTCAATCTTTTCTGGGGCCATAGACAACTGTTTAAACTGGATAGCCTCCACCCAAACAAACTTGGTGCAAGAGTGCTATAGGACAATATCTATTTCTCCCTCCGCCATCCTTCAGTGGTGTGTGCCAGTCCACTCAACCAGAATAGCACACACACACCTGGACAAAGTATGAGTGACGACAGGACTTCATATCAGCTTCCGAGTCATCATGTGGTTGACACATCCAACAAGGACACTGATAACACCAAGCAGCCACAACAAGCACTGCTCATGGACACCATCCTGGCTGAGCCCTGCCCACAGAGCTCATTACAGACAGACTGTGATGTATCAGAACAGCTCCAAGACTCAGCACCCAAGGACGACTGTCATGGAAGCCAGGACAACATATCACGGCCACTGGAAACACCAGAGCCAGAGCCCATCACACCAGATACATTATCCATCTCTCTCTGTATTTATACTTCATAGCTTCTCACAGAAAATGGAGGAACTGGTGTATGCTGGGACCAAACTCTCCCAGTCTTTTGCTGCAAGCCCACAGATATCAGCTAAAACACGGCGGGCCCCCCAATCACCAAAGCTTTTTTAAATTCCTTGTTTTATTGTTGTGATTATTTTTTTATGTTTTTTTTTACTTCATTTTATTTAAAGCACTTTGAATTACTATTACGTATGAAATGTGCTAAATAAATAAACTCGCGTTGCCTTGAATGTTTCTTCCATAAATAATCGAAGGTAGCTACATTTTACATGTGTATTTACACTTGTTCAAAATTTTTATTTTAGTTTATTTTAGTTTAGTTTATTTTAGATTAGTTTAGTTTAGTTTGAAAGACGTCTTATGCTCACCCAGGCTGCATTTATTTTATAAACAATACAGTACACACAACAATATTGTGAAATTATTTAAATTTACAATAACTATTTGAATATGAATTTGAATTTATTTCTATTTTAATATATTTTAAAATGTAATTTATTAAGGTGGTGCGAAACAGAATTAATTTGCTGCTGAAGAAACATTTCCTATGATTATAAATGTTGGAAACATATTTTGCTGCTTATTTTTATTTATTTATTTATTTATTAACAGAATTGATTTTAAAATAGGGCTGTCAAATGATTAATCACGATTAATCACATCCAAAATAAAAGTTTTGTTTACATAATATATGTATGTGTACAGGGTATATTTATTATGTATATATAAATACACACACATCAATTATTTATTTAGATTATTTTTATATGTATATACATTTATATATTTATATTCTTATATTTTATATTATATATAAATATATTTAATATATAAACATAACATATTCTTCTTAAATATATACATGCATGTGTGTGTATTTATATATACATCATAAATATACACAGTATACACACATATATTATGTAAACAAAACTTTTATTTTGGATGTGATTAATCGTGATTAATCATTTGACAGCCCTATTTTAAAACATAAATATTTTGTAACATACATGTAACATACATTTGTAACAGTCATGATTATGCATTAAATTGTTTTATATCAATAAGGTTAACTAAAGAAAAAAAAAAGAAAAAAAAACTTTTTATTTAGGACTATAGTTTATGCTATCTTATTATGAACATTTACCGGGCAGCCAGACCCAAGAATGAATATGAAATAACCACAATTTAACACTCTGACAACCGTTCTCTGAACAGGCCCATTGGCAGTAGTTACCCAAAGGAGGGTTAATCTTTTTGCTATAACAACATTGATTGGTACTAAATGTGGTAATATTACACAGAAACTTACTGAAGCTTAATGAAGTAAATCCTCATTTTATGGGCAGGACCCCTCTTGGTGTGCATTAAAGGTTTATTAAGAGGGTTTTTTTTAAGGTAATAAAGATCGAGTTAGAACATAAATGAAGTCTTAGATCATCTGTGGAGAAGTATAAGTGTGAACATACCTAATTATTTCACCATACGAGGAAGACGGGAACCTGCAGGAGGCCAATTAGGAAGACCATAAGACATTTTATTTTATCTTCAGAAATACCATTGAGTTTTCAGTGTTTGTAACAACAAATTTCTCATGTCCTTCTCACTTAATTAGAAGAAGTTCAATAACACAATTATTGTATATGCCCACACTCTTCAATAAAATAAAGCTTTCAAAATTGGGTTTTCCACAGTGATGCCACAGAACCACCATTTTGGGTTCCCCAAAGAACCGTTCAGTGAAAAGTTCTTAAAATAACCCTTTTCTCTTAGTGTGAAGGACATTTTAATAATTTAAAGAACCAGTTTTCCACTAGTTTTCCACTATAAAGAACATTTTCTGCAAAATAAATGTTCTTCATGGAACCATAGATGCCAATTAAGAACCTCCATTTTTAAGAGTTACTGCAGTGTAAAGCAAAATTGTACATCCAGTTCTCCACAATTATTTGCTGAGTAAAAACAACAACAACAACAACAACCGAGACTGAAATTGCCAGTTGTTCAGTCCTCAGGGACTCAAAAATACTCAGCACAAGTTAACACTCCAGTAACGATAAATACAGATGACAGCGTACTGCTGTCAGAGTTAGACGTCAGTGGTGGTTGTTCTGTATTTTTTTCTCTTACCTCTTAAGATTTATATTTAACCTGACTTCCCTTAGCATTGTGGGAAAATAATGGGGTACAGATTGTCTGTGAGAGTTTGTGATTATGAGAAGGCAGAATTACGCCAGCTGCTATAACACAGCGGTTGTGCCTTTTGTGTTTTTGGTCTGTGCACAATAAATCCCTGAAGAGATCACCTGACCCTGACTGCTACATTGAATCGTATCTCAGCGCATAAGCAGGCACCTTGGGATACGTGTTAACAAGGAGAGTGAGGCAGACATGGAACACATAGAACACAGTCTTGTGCTTGGAATTAACAATTAAAAACAGACGCCAAAGGGATTACGCTCAACTGTTTTGGAACAGCTCTGGAGATGGAAAGCTACGGGAAATGAGCTCCTTGATACAAAGGAAGCAGAGCAGTGTGCAGAGACTGACCTTTTTTCCTCCATGGAAACAAAAGCATCTTTAAAGGCATAGTTCACTAAATAAATGAATATTCTGCTATTATATATCTCAGGCCGTTCCAACCTGTAGGGTGGGGTGACACTACCGATTTCTTGATTTTAACAGATTTGCATTTTGATCATCAGATATTGGTATTTAAACCTCAAGAATCAATATTTGGTCTATACTGTTTTATACAGTACTATGCTGTTCATCTGTAGTAGAGTCCCTATCATCCAATAAATCACAATCAGCTTTGTGTTTTGTTACTTTTAATATGAAACAAAGTCTCAGCTTTTATATTCTGCCAAATAAATACCGTTTTGGTGCTCTTTGGCATGATAGAATGCTGTAGTCAGCTCAGGCTAAACAGGAGCAGTGAACTGATCATATTTTCCTCTTTACTACTAGTTATAATAAGAAAAAAACATGAATGAATATCAGACATACTTATTTTAAATGAAACAATTTTTTTTATTATTTTTTTGAATACACAGTATAAAGGGATAGAATGGTAAAGTAAATGCTTGTTCTAATTCTAGTACCAAGTAATCAGTCTGAACTATTTGCAAACAATATTTTTAAATATGCACACATTTATTCTTATTTGTATGCCTAATATTGTATGCCTAATATGAAAATGCAAAACGTTTATTGCCTCATTATATTCGGTTAGGAATTACACGATTCTATCCAAAGATACTATTATTTAGAGAAAAAAAATATTAAATAAATAACAAATAAAAAAAAAAATTCCTTTTAATGTTTGTATACCATTCAGTAGTTAATTTGAACATTACACAAATTATATTGAGCTGAATCAAGAATTTAAGGGATTTAATTTCATTCAATAGGAATTTAATCAAAACATGGTATTTGTGTTAATAGCCAGTCCTGCAAACCTTTTCTTTTGTCTGTCGAACATACAATAAGATACTTTGAAGAACTGTTTTGATCATAATTGAAGTATATGTGATCTAAAACAACGCTGAAAATACAAAAAGAAACTATAGTTTTGGAACAACATGAAGGTGAGTACGTAATGACAGAATAATCTTTTTTTCTTTTTTTTATGAACTACTGCTCTAAAAACTGGCGTAGCAGCTGAGGAAGTGTACAGCCTCTGTTTTCATCTGTTTAGCCCAATTAATCTTTCCATGTTAGAAGGCCCTGCTCCATCTGAAAATAACATATATTTATCATAGTTATTCTGGAGGCCATTTAAGGCAATTATGAACAAATCCAAATGAGGATGATTAAAAAGTAATAGCCCAAAATGTGCAAATCCAATCTGAGTGCATTTTATGAAATGTGATTTTAATGCATGCGAAAAGCATTAATAAACCTCATATTTCTAATGTTGTTTGGTTTAATGTGAAAGTGAGCTTTTAAATAGGATATTATTGCATCATACCAACAAATGCATTTATTTTTGCTGTACACAAATTTAGCAGCAACATGCTCATAAGCATAACGATAATGATTTGTGATAGCTTAAATATTTTTTAACAATTGTCACTCTTCTGTCACCACCCTTCTTTTTAGAGTACTTCAATTCGGCATTATGTTTAAAGTAATATGTGGGTTTTGCTTTATCCTATTCCTTTCTGGTATAATGTGTTGTGTAATGTTTGAGAAAAAAAAAAAAAAATGTACAAATACACCAGTCATTGTAAACGTTTGCTAAGCAGGTTACATTGTTATGTAGTAAGTCTAAGTTTTCACATTGGAAATCTGAAAACAAGGCTATCTATTGCACTTTGCACTCTGAAGTTTTACATTTCAAAGAAATATAATGCAGCTCTTGCTGAATGTCACAGTCCCGCTTGGATTATTCATTATTATTTAAGTTTATTAATATATTTATTAAGTCCTAAATTATAATTTGACACTTCCGAATGGACAGTTGATCTTTTCAGTGATCCATTTTAAGCTTGTTTTAATGAGGTTGTTATAAGAAGCTTACAAAGATCAAATAAATCCTAGAATAATAAATTCATCTTGTATTAGTACACTATTAAATAAAAATAAACAGCAGAAGTACCTCAGTGCAAAACTGATCTCATCCATTAGATACTAGACTGCAAAAAAAAAAACAAAAACATTGTTACATAATGTAAAAATGTGTTTCAAGTAAATTAACTACTTTGATTCAAGTCATACTATTTAGTGACTAAATAAATCACACTACATTAAGTTCCATCAACAAAAGTCATTTTTAAGATTTAGATCAGATAGAAAAAACAAATCATAATGGCAGTGCAGGTCAGAATTAGTATATGGTCTAATTTTTACATAAATATATCTGTTACATTAAATTATAAAGAAATGTTTACATTTTAACATTTTATTTTCACTCAAATTATTTGAAACATTACAGTAGACAATTTACTTGCATTTAATATGCTTTCTGTATGTATAAAATCAATTGTGTAATTAATTTAATTGTTCTTACCTTTACTAGGAAGGACATTCCCAGGAAAGGTCTGGAGCACTTGAAGCTTTCATGGCAAACTCCTGAGCTTGAATCGAAGGAGCTCATCAGTGACCGGTCTCAAACTGCTGCACACTCACAAAGCTTGAATTTACAAAAGGCTGTAATTCAGAAACCGCATGAATTCAAGGGACAAGTTGGCCATAATGAAAGGAAAAGACAAGAGTATGTTGGGTATGGCTGGTTGACTGAATGATAACTATAATCATTGCACTGTTGCAGTAATTCAGAAGCAAGCAATTCTTCCTGTACTACAGCAAATAATATAAGGAGGCAAATCCTTTAGCCCCTAAGAGAACAGACAAAACTATGCTAATATCAGCGCAGGTATGAAGAGACAGTTCAGAGGATTTTTATTAAAAACATGTTCCATGTTTCTGTAGTGTGGAAAGCATATACTACCAGCTAAATCGTTCTTGGGATTTGTAAGAAGTGGCTCAATGAAAATTCCCAGGTAGTTAATTCCCAGGCACGGATAATAACGGTCCTAATGAGCTTCTAAGCCCGGCGGATCCCGGCTTTCAGACGTTTGACGCTCTGGCTTTGATCCTGGACCTCTGTTTCATGGCGGTCTCTTCTACCTAACGCTAATTCCCTAAATGTGCTCAGCTACAGGATTCACGGCTGGACTACACCACACTGTGGAGCAGAGGAAGAAACACGGTTATAGAGTATGAACCTCAGAGCACATCACACATGAAGGATAGATGACTTGAGCTTTGTGTTCTTTGTGTCCTTCATTCGGGAAAATAATTGGATACTGGCAGGCTGGATAGTGGTGTCAAGACAGTCAAAAATAATTTTGTCATCAATTAACTATTCTATGTAAACAGTGTACTGTAAGTGTGCTTCTTCAATTATCCAGACTTCAAAGAGTTAATATTAATAGGTTAATAGATTTAGCTAAAACAGCTTATTAAAAAAAAAAAAAAAAAAAAAAAGTAGTGGTCTATAATGTTGTTCTGCTGATTTAGGCCTAACCTAATGATTTAATATTAGCCCCTGGGGTCATAACGTTCTTTGGCCATGGAAGTAGACTGTACAGTATATAGGTCTACAGCATGATCTGTTGTGAGGGTAGCTTGCTTCAGTCAGAATCCCTTAACACCACAGGACAGCTATATTTATGTCAAAATATAGCTTCTTTAATTCAATTCTCAAACTGCACTCAAGATTTAAAAGACAAAACAAGCATTCAAATAAGCTAAAACAACTATGCTCTTAAAAATAAAGGTGCTTCACGAAGCCATAGAAGAGCCTTTTTGTCTAAATGGTTCCATAAAGAAACGTTAACATCTGAAGAATCTTTCTGTTTCACAAAAGGTTCTCTGTGGTGAAAAAAAAAGGTTCTTCAGATTATAAAAAGCTAAGAAAAGGATGGTTATTTAAAGAACCATTGACTGAATGCTTCTTTGTGGAACCAAAAATGGTTCTTCTATGCCATCGCTGTGAAGAACCTTTTAAGCACCTTTATTTTTAAGAGTGTAGAAAGCAAGAAAAATAAAAATAAAACTTTAAAACATCATGGGTATTAGGTTTATTATTGTCAGGGGCGACATTACTGGGCGTGCAGAGTATGCCAGGCATATGGGCCCAAGATGTTAGAGGGCCATTAAATCCCAATTTTGGATTTATTTTTTCATTTTTTAATTCAATTTTTTTAAAGCGCATCTTCCTGTGCTTTATCGGACAAATACACCTTGCCAATTTAAACCTTCAAGCGATTTTAAAGAATTCAACAACTCTCAGGCAACACACAAGCCCTGAATGGAGTTTCCTTCCACGTCTTCTTGAGTTTGAATGGCTTAATACATAAGTATGTCAAAATACCTGTGTTGGCATGTATCCTTGAAAACAGTTGGTTGTGCCTTAAGTGAACCTAAGCAGCTGAGAAAGAAATCAGATGTTTATCAATATTTTAGACCCATGAATTGTGTTTAAAGTGACCGCACCTAATTTACAGGGTCCTTACTCTAAATAAATAAATAAATAAATAAATAAATAAATAAATAAATAAAACAAAACTTAAATTTTATTTTTTTTTGAAAAATGAAGTAAAGTTAAAATGAGAAGATAAATTAATTCTCTTATCTTAATTGATTAGCTTTGATTTTGATTTGTTTAGAATTTATACATTGAAAAATATGCAATGTTCTTCAGTTGCTGTACTTGAACACATACAAACCTAAAAACCCAAAGAATCTTTAATTTGTATCTTTGTTCTATTTATTATTATGTGCTATTGCTTGTAATTTGTTCAGTTTTTCTTATTTACTGACTGTTTGCTTGTCTTTGATAGCTTTGTCAGGCTAGTAGTTTTTGCTCTGGTATTGAAATTAGAAATGAGAATTTGAAAACTCTTCATGACATTATTATTATTGTTAATTATTATTTTCATATGATTGTAAAGCACTTTACGTATACAGTAGCACATAGTAAAGTGTTTTATAAAAGCCTCGTATAATCATTCATTTCAAGTAAAACTTAAACCATAAGAATAAAATGTGCTGAAATTTCATAAATATATATATATATATATATATATATATATATATATATATATATGAAAAAAAAGAAAATTAATATATATATATATATATATATATATATATATATATATATATATATATATATATATATATATATATATATATATATAATGTAAAAATTAAATCACATGTTAGCAAAAAGCATAGAAGTGATACAAAAATAATACTCAAGGTTTTTTATAAAGAATGTGCTTTTTTTTTTTTTTTCTTGTTTTGACAAGTCCAAAATATTGCAATCGCAAGGGCTTTCAAGTTTTGTTGTAGTTAATGAGGGGCCTTGGAGTCAAAAACATTGAGAATCACTCTTCTAGAGCACAGATAAAGGAAAAAAATGATGCCTTTATAAAAATGGAAATAAATACTAGACTATTTTTTATGATTTATGATTTCTCCTATTCTTTTTCTATGAGGAAAAAAATCCAGACAAGCAATTTGCCTACATGGTGTCTTATTTTTCAAGGAATGACAGCCTGAGAAGAGAGCCACCCTTTGCAGAGCCGTTCCTCTTCCTGCTCATAGCAGTTACCTCTATTGCCACATAAGTCCAGTCAACTAGCTGCTGTGAGCAGCCATTTTGGATCCTCTGGGAGCCCGTCTTCCCCCTGTACTTCCTCTTCCCCACAGCTTCCCTGGTAAATGTCTCTGCCATACTCTCTCTGGCCCTCCGCGCTCTCTCTCTTCCCCTCCTACCTCCCCCTGTTCCTTTCCTGCTAACGAACTCTCTCTGCCGGGGCTTACCTCAGGCGTCTGGGCCTAATTATTCCCTCTCGTCCCACACCTGTGAGATGCCTGTCCATTTCCTCCCCTGGCGGTGAGCGGAAAACGTCTACGGGGCCATTATTTGTCAATCAAAACTCAACCCGATCACAAAATGCTGCCGGTCTTCAGTGAGCCCTCGTACTGCCATTGAAAACTGACAGCCAAAGTACATTTTTATTGATTTCTCTCATTTATTTTTATCCCCTGATTGTTATTGTGTTTGTCCTGTGCAGTTCCCACAGGAAAAACAGACCAGAAGCAGCACTAGTGCTGGGAAGTTAAAAAGTTTGCTGGCTGACATCTTAGATGATAGTTTTGAAACAGTTCTGAACCGGGGCTTTATTTTAGGAGATTTGTCATAGTCTACATCTCTGTTCCAAATCCTAGTGCATTGCTGTCTAATACCAACACGCTACACAAATGTCTGTCATCACTGAGTTCCAGTTCCAGTCACAACACTACAAGACTTGGATTTCTGACGGATCTAGATATTTAACCTGCTAAATATCTCTGTGACACACTGATGCTTCTCTCAGATCACATCTTTGATAATTCTAATTACGTAGAACTTCGGAAATGTATGGAGCCCCGGACATGACGTGGGGGAAAAAAAAATATATATATTGTAGCAATGAATGAACAATTCCTACAATTTACTAATACGTCAGTACAATTTACTAATTTGTGACCTTGTTTTAAGTACTTCATGCACACAATTTACTAATTGTTTCCCTTATTTTGGTAAAATCTTGAGTATGTTTTTCTAATTCCTGCCTGCAATTTCATAAACCAATCATCGTTTTTGCAAAGTAAAAAAAAAAAAAAAAAAAAAAAAAAACCAAGATCTGTATTGCTGTTATAATGAATATAGTATGACAAAACTGTAACAGGTACGTATGTACTGTAGCCTATTCTCAAATAATTAAACGAACAGAACAGATTTTCATAAAATGAGGTAACAAATTAGTAGGCTAAAAAAAGCTACTCACAATGTACTTAAAGCAAGGTAACAAATTGGTAAATCACAATATGCTGAGGTAAGGAAATACTAAGCTGTGCTCTCGATTTACTTAAAGGCACAATATGTAAGATTATTTTTATTAAAATACCCAGAAAACATTAGAACAGTGTTACATATTTTGCTGACTTGTGTACTTACATTATCCCAAATGTTTTGAAGACCGTTTAAATCCAGAGAAATACCAATTTTAAATAGTGGCTCGTCTCTCGTCATTGTGTCGCCTACCAATGATGACATACACCCTTGATTTTTTTGTTTTGTAGAAAACATGGAAGCACTAAAGATGTTATCCATTTTATTAGACAAGTGGCGACAGCATAGCCTGACTACGTCAGACTTTTTACTTCTGCTCAATTTTAGTTGGCTTCTGTACTCAGTCTGAGATAGCAAACCAGCTCCCAGATTTTTTCTGGCTCCGCACCAGCCGTCCAATCAACGAACAGAGGGCGGGCTGAGAGCCGTGACGTAGACAGTAATGAGTCTGATTTAGGATTGTAGTTTAGGTTTTTGAAATCGAAAACGACAGCAGACATGGAGACACGGGATGCTATTTGCTCTGTTGTGGAGAATATTCCCGGCATTTGCCAACTGAAGCCCGAACAAGAAGAGTGTTTGTTTCACATTTTGAATGAAGGTGATGTTGTGACCCTACTCCTGACAGGTTTTGGGAAAAATTTAATTTATCAACTGTTACCGATCGTCAGCGAGAAACTGGGGAGGCCAAAGTCTGACAAGGCGATAATTGTGATTGTGTCCCCCTTGGTTGCTCTCATGGAGAATCAGGCTAAGGAGGCAGCAAAACTCGGTCTGTGTGCGGCACAGCTTGGCATGCACAATGATCGAGAAATTATGGAGGGGAATTTTAGCCTTTAGCCCGAATCCTGGGTTCTCAATCCAAAATGGCGAGCTATGTTGACATCAACCCTATACCAAGACAACCTCGTCGCCATTGCCGTTGACGAGACATTGTTAAGGCACAAATAGTGAGTTTGCATACACGGGTTTGGTTAGTAACTTCAACAAGTTAATCTATTTCAGTTCGAGGCGGCTGAGCCGGCGCATAACACACATCATAACCAAACGTTATGTGATTGGCTTACGGGTACGCCAGTGATTTTAAACTTCAGACAATCTGTCTACAAAGCAAAGCGAAGTAGCAGAGTTTGGTATTACCAGGCTAGCGACAGCACAAAGTGCCGTTATAACAGAACTTTCAAATGTATCTACAATGATAAAACAGTGCTGCTTTACCCCACATAAGCACGATCAGAAGGAGGTGAAGTGGTCGACTGTGGCTCGCTGTGATTTTGCCATCATTTTTGGATGATTATTGTCCAAAAATATAGACTTAACCCAATCCCAATCCCTACCCCTACCCCTAAACCTAATCCTACCTATAATTTATTCCTAAAATCAGTGGGAAATGATAACTGATTAATGATGTTTTATTAACAAGGTTCGGGAGGAGCATGATCAGATAATCAACCAATTTGGCACAGGTGCAACTCGTATTGCTAACTATCTTAACTAGCACAGTACGTATATATGCAGCCTACCTACCGTTGTCCTGCGGCAGTTTCCGGCATCCCTCCTCCACCCCAACTCCTCACTTCTAATCTATTTTTATCCCACATCAGGGATGGGGGAGTTCTTTGGGTTTGGTCTATATTCTCCCCCTGGACAGCACGCCAAAATATGCTTACTATTTGCTATCAGATTAGATGTAAGGGTGAACTCGTGAAAAAAGGGTGTCGAAGCACCTAACCTTGACTGTAAGGTGATATATAAAACAGAGATTTCCTGAAAAATTATATCTCAATTCTGATCGGTCGATTGGAATGTTGTTCCAGGATCAATAAGGATGTTGATCCAGGAACATGTTGTACTTGGTGAAATCACACTCACCGTCGACTGTGGCATAATAAAAGCTCTGCTGCTTTTGAGCCATGTCATGCTCGTCTCTCATTAGCAATTGCTTCAGTGGCCTCATTTCACTTCGAAGGCTTTCAGCCTCACCCTGCTTCATACTATGACGTTAATAAATCTTTAATACATTAGCTCATCCATAAACATGATTTCTGCCCGAGTCCCTTCAGATTGCATCGGCTGAGGGGATGAAGACGACAAACTCCCATGATTCCACACTAAGTCACGGCGTCATCAAACTACGCCTTTGTTTTTTTGTTTGTTTTGAATACGTGCCCTCTAGCGGTGAAAACTTACATATGGTGCCTGTAATTGTTTTATGTTAATCAAGAGCACAACTTAGTAAACCTTACCTTAGGATTATTAAATCAACATATAAATAAAGTAAATCATGAATAAATAAATATATGTTTATATATATATATATATATATATATATATATATATATATATATATATATATATATATAAACGTAAATCGTACACGAAAATCAACTTATAATCAATTTATGTTGAGTCCTGCATGTTGTTAACAACACAAAAGGAACATCTTACCTGGAACCTCATAAGTGACTGATTTAGAACACTATAGATGAGCTATCAAAACAATACTATAAAAAAAAGGGGGAAAAAAAACATGACAAATTTGGAATAAAAATAGCACTCCTTATGTGAAGCACACAAGAGAATCAATTCACAGTCAATTTTATTAGAGTCAGGCATTGGCATGTTGCTAAAAGGACAAAAGCAAAGTTCTGCAGCTTAAAAGAAACCATGTGACTTATTTTCAGCAATCTTTGTTATAAACGTTGAATATGACATTTTGCACAGAATTAGCTCATGTTAAAATGTTTTAAAACTCACTAGATTTAGGGCTCACAGTAAATGTGCATTAGATGTTTTTTTATTTTTTTATTTTATTAAATAATATCTATTTTATTATATCAAATTTACCTTGCACCAGAATTAATTTAAATAGACACTTTTTCCCCCAAAAGTTTATTTTTAAATGTAGATCTTTATAAAAAGTCATTTTCACCAAGCAGAAAATTATAGATGGAATGCAAACATTTGTCCATTTGCTTCAAACAGCTGCTGTTGTCAATGAGTTAATTGGTTTGTTATGCAGCCAAAGTGAAAAGCTGTCAATGTATGTGTATGTGCATGTGTTTGTGTGTTGCTGTGTAAATAACCTGTTTAAAAATCTTCAAGGCAAACATATGATCATTTTATTAAAGTAGATGCTTCAGATCTCAGTGCTCTGTCTCTGTGCTTGTTGCAGCCACGAATCATGCAATTTCTATAAATTAGGACATTCTTCATCTGGGATAAATTGTATTTCAAGCACACATGGGGAAATGAAATATGTTTATGAAGAGCAGGTTTCATAATAACAATCATCAAATGAACTGATTTAATCAGATATATGAGCACTCATGAGATATTTACAAATTACAAAGCAATGCAGAGTAAAAAAAAAGCTTCCTGTAAGATTTCCACAATGCCTTTTTGTATATCAGCTAAAGTATCCTGATACAAAGCAGTATGAAGATGCAAATGTTTTTTTTTTTTTTTTGAAAATAATTGAAAATAAGAAATTCAAAACTGCTCTTTTTCAGATGACAGTTCACAGGACCACATCTGTAGAAAAGACAGGGAAAAATACAGTCTGTTTATAAAGCATGTGGTAACTATAAAACAGCTGGTTTAAAATTTTCCCTTTTTTGAGGATTATTGGGGTTTAGTAAATAATGACAGCCTTTTCATTTATTGATCAACTATTCCTTTAAATAAATGATTGAGGAGTTCTCTTTTTTAAGGTCTTAAAAAATAAAGTCATTTTTTGCATTATTCATTTATTGTATGGACACTTGCAAGAGCAAAGTAGACACTCAAATAAGCAAAGTCCTTTAATGACCTTGATTGATTAGCAGAAGTTCTAAATTACCATATGTTCTGTTCAATTTCCTTCACAGTATTTTTTTTTTTTTTATTATTATTTATTTATTTATTTATTTATTTATTTTTATGTAACCACATTGCAACATTTCAAACTCAATTAGCTGCTTTGGGAGCATGTGCAATTTAATGACAACATTTGAGTTAGCATCTAGAGTATTCTCCCACCCCCTAACTCAATCCAGGTTATACAAATTTGCAGCGTATATATGCAACCCCCTACAAAACGGATCTGCAAATTGGAAATGACAGATTTAGTAAAAGCAATGACCAACTGCTGGCTCACTGTCACGGGTTTTCCCCCAGTGGATTAATTTGTCATGAACATTAGGGATATCATCTTTCAAGAGTGAGTATGAGAGCCATCGGATTGTCAAAGAAAGGGCACTGGGGATTTGCAGAGAAAAAGAGAGGGAGCGAGAAGAAGAGAGTGAGAAGGTAGCGCGAGATGGATGTATATATGCTACCGTGTGACATTAAACCTCAGCTGTTGTCTCTGAAGGCAGGCTAATAAAATAGATTAGAGAAAACACAGCCGTAAAAGTGTGACATAGGCACGTGCTTTTATTACGATGGATTCCTTTCTGACTAGAACAGGATCCATGTGAATAACTGTTTTCAGCAGTCTAGAAGTCAGTGGTGCAGACATCCAGTCCTGCCTCTAGGCAAAGTCTGAGTTGTCGGGTTGGTCATGACAGAATTCACTGTTGATGGGTCCAACATGCCACCAGCTGGAACCCACAACCACTCTCAAGGTATTTCTCATCTACAAGGTAAAACGTGTCATAATTAAGTTTCAAGTATGGAGGAGTTCATATGACGTGAAATAAGATCCAATACCAATCCAGTTACAGTAGATATCAGTTGAGGTGTAGTCAGGGAACAGCAGAATGAACAGCCTTACAGGAGGGGAATAAAGATAGCGAGAGATGTAGTGTATGTTACCTTGTGATTTTCACAGTGGTAAGCGTGTTTAGCAACTTTAAAGTATAACTAATTCTAGAACATGAACTTACATTAAGAAAGGTAAGATGAAGGTTGAAAATCAGACTTATCTAACCAGGAAAAGTGGCAGGACAATGCATTTTCTATTAATATTTCCTAGTCCTTTTCAACTTCTTTCAGAAAATAGTTTATTGGTATAACTTAATGGAAACATGATGATTCTGTCATCATCTATTCAACTTCATATCATCCCAAACATGACTTCATTCAGTAACATAAAAAAAGAAAAAAAAGAAAAACACTTCTTGTAACTCAGAAACACATAAAATAACAATAATTTTTAATATTTTAACACCATTTTAGACAAAAAAAAAAAAAAAAGAAAAGAAAAAAAAACGTAAAACTTTGTATGCGTTTTGGCAGTTCATTTATATGACAATATGTTTAACCTGTTAACTGTCACCCCGTCCCGTATACGGGACGCCTACGTTTACTTCACTAAATCCTTATCTAATCATGACAAACTATATATCGTTGGAAAGGTCTAAGACTCCTAAATAGATATTTTACCCAATGTTTTTTGTTAAAAATTATGTAGGAAAAGTAATAGATCAATTTATGACAAGAGTGCACCCTCAAAAATCTACATCATAACAGGAGTTCTGACCTTGTCAAAAAAAAAGTCTTCTTTGTTGCCTTTTTCTCTATCACACTTTAGAAATAATCAGAAATTATATATCAAATGAAAACTTAAAATCTCAAAATTCATCATTTAAAACCCATTTTAAAATCAGACATTGCATTACCACGAAAATGGTACATCAATATCATGTTATAAAATGTTTTTGTTCATGAATTATAAAAATTTTAGTTTGGAAAGTGCACTTTCAAGTCTATGTTCAAAATTGTGAGTGACAGTTAAGGGGTTAAGGTAAATAAAATGGGAAGGGAATTATTATTATTTTTTTGTTTTTTTTGTTTTTGTTTTTGTTTTTGTTTTTTTAAAATAATACTGGTATTTTTTTCTATGTGTAAAATTTGTGAAAAAAGTGACAAGGCATATGCATATTACAGAATCACATATTGGCCTTGCACATATAATATATATATATATATATATATATATATATATATATATATATATATATATATATATATATATATATATATATATATATATATATATATATATATATTACACTGACGATTCATATAGCAGCAAACATAATTTATGAGTGATGTTGTCTACTTGAATGCTCATTTTCACTAGTCAACCAGAGAATTTGTTCTGTTGGTAATTGTTGCCTTGAATCACAATATGCAGAGCTGCATCAGCAGCCTTTGCTGTTTATGGCAACTTCAGCTCTACTGAATAACTGAGATGTTCACACAGGTGAGATGATGTGTGTGAAAATAATAATAATAATAATAATAATAATAATAATAATAATAATAATAATAATAATAATAATAATAATAAAATAAATTCACATATTTCCATTGACATATGCATAAATAGTGCAAGAAACAGTTTCTGACTGCCTGCATAATTGTAGGCTCATTTACAAACATTTTGGTGTGTATGTAAAGACAGACCATGAAAGTTCTTCAGTTTAACACAATTCCAGACATAATATAACAAATAACAAATATAACAAATAATAATTTAAAATGTACTATTAAAAGAAAAAAAAAAAGTAATAAACTTTTGAACATTTACATTACAATGAAAATAATTGTAGGGTAGCACTGGGCCAATCAGGGGCTCCAAGTATACCAGAAAAAAATAAATAAATAAATAAAATAAATAAATAAAAGTACAACCACAGAGAGTACCACCCTCATGTAGAGATGCTCACCAGCATTTAAAGGGGTCATATGATGCAATTTCATATGCAAGTTTTCCTTTCTCTTTGGAGTGATATTCTTTATAAAGAGATATTCTTTATAAAAGTTAAGACTCGTCCACACCTTCCTAAAATGTCTCTTTTAAACATGTCTACTTCACGATGTGGGAAGATTTGCATAACACCACCCAAATGTTCACGCAAAGAAAGAAGGTGTGACTTTGATTCTCACTGTAGTGTTGTTGTCGCCGTCATGTTCTGGAGACGCTGTGTGTTCATTGTGAAAGCGAAACTACTTTGTTTGGTCTTCCAAAAGAGGACACAACTAGAAATCAGTGGTTAAGTTGTATTTACAACACTGTTCCAGAACAGTTCAAACCAAATATACAAATGTGTGCAGCACATTTTATGGAGGACTGTTTCCTGATCCTGGCAGAGTAGACTACAATGCCGGCTGTGCATAAAGGCTGTTTCTATAAAGTGAGGCAGTTCCAACATTGCAAGAACAGTCTGGCGGTTCTGACTCACAGCCTGTAATTACATTTTCATATTTAAGGAATTTGCCACTTACGATTCATACGCGAGTTTTGAGCAGTGTAGAGTAGCGCTTGTTGTTTGTCGTTTCTCTGATCCAAAATGCAGCAACACGTAAAAACACAGCATAAATCATTATAATCCATAATTATGTCCCCACTGGATGCAACAAATGCCTCGTTTGTAATGGGTTTTATTGGTTTTGTCTCGTCGCGCCGGGACATGGCATCACAGTATGGTAAGGGGCGTAACTTTCCATCACACGTGTTGAGGTACTGTACTCAGCCAATCACAACGCACTAGATAGCTTACCAATCAGAGAACACCTCGCTTTTCAGAATGATGAGCTTTGTAAAAATCAACGCATTTCAGAAGGCGGGGCATAGAGGAGCAAAAATAATGTACAGTATATGGAAAATAATGTGTTTTTTGAACCTTAAACCAAATAAACACATGGCATTACACCAAATACACAACATAATGTTCTTTTTAGCAATGTCATATGACCCCTTTTATATCTGCAAGGTGGTGTTGTTTTTGGAGCATTGTTATTGTTAAAAAAAGGTTAACAAACTATTAAACTTTGAAAAATCTGAAAATAAAAACACGTAACAAAGCAAAATTAAAAACTAAGTAATAAAAAAAAGAAGAGAGAGAGAGAGAGAGAGAGAGAGAGAGAAACAGATGAATTACAAACTTAAACTTAAATAAGAACTGAAAATCAAAAAAATAATAAATAAAAGCTAGTTCAACAGTTCTAATATAATGAATGCTAAAATAACACTGCTGTTAAAGTTCTATTTATTAAATAAATAAGGTGAAAACTTGCTTCGCTATGGATATAAAGCTTGTTGATGGTTCAGGTTCAGGAAGCAAAACTTGGTGTATCTCTTTAATAATTTCCCAGAAGAACATAAGGCATAAGTTTGCTCTTTCTCTGCATTGCTCTCGTTTGTGAAAATCACTCCAACTCCTGGCCTGGAACTACTCTAAGCTTTTTTAGACGGCACATAATATTTTATTTAAGGTGCTGTAGGACTTGTCAAACATCCCTGTTGGACCAAGCTAAACAAATCAGAAAATTGTCAAAATCGTTGATTCAATCAATCAAACACAAAAGCATGGTCGACAGACAGGGAATAAAACAAAGTTTTAACAGATGTTTTAACAGTGTCATTTTTTGAAGTGTGAAATGAACATTTTTTTTTTTCCTGTCTGCTACCTTTGACATCCCATCTCAGGATAGTTACTAGTGAACATGGTTTTGTGGTGCCATCACCCAGTCAGTGTTGTCATGATGCCATTTTGCATCTCAAGAGTAATGAGTCACATGATATTTATGGCTCAGACTGGTTTTAAAAAATGTTGGTAGCAAGGCAGGTTGTGTACTTCCAGGAGATCGTGAGCCAACCAAGCAACTTGGGAATGCTAACCATTAGCTTTAACCAATTTATACCTTCTTGAAAATGCAATTCATATTCAAAAATACAATAACTAGGAGAAATTAAGACTTTTGGTGGTGAACAGTGGGAAACACACTAAATTTAAAAAGTGTGTCTTGGAGTATATGCAGAAAGGGCATGTAATTTATACACTATGTGTATGTTTATGAGTGGCAATTATCTTGTGGTCCTTGAACCAACGCGTTCACAAACACCTGATAAGGCCAAACAGGTCCTCTGAGGTTCACTTGAGACCCTCCAACACGAATATTAACAAGTTTAGGCCAAAGCATATTCATGATAACATGGCAATAAATAAATAAACAAACACGCCACTGTTCCTGGAATACATAAAGACTCATATTCCAGTGAAAAGAAAGCAGGATTACATGTGAGCATGGCAGTAAATTGAGAACATCTAGTGTCTCTAAAGAGCTCAGGAGAAAACACCATTACTCCTAGCTCATATGAATTTCCATCAAACTCCTGTTTGGCTTGATCAGTATGCACACTGAAGCACAATCCAATATGATAGTGTAAAAACCAGCACTGAGCTCAGTAATTTGATTTATTTTTTTTTGCATGTAATGGATAGAGCGCATGGGGCACAACACAACTAGTGCTGAATTAACTCTCACAGGCCACAGCTAGCAAACTCTCACTACACAATGCTAATTATGCTAATGCTAATCCCCTCATCGCCCTCTTTGCCTCATTGAGAGGACTGATAACGCAGTCTCATTTCTACCATAACTTACATGCAAATTTGGGAATGCCCTGTTGGATGCAGCAAAAAAGAGTAATTGACTTCTAAACTGGTCTTCACTGCTTAATGCTCAAAAGTAATCTAGCATTTCAGTCTCTTTTTGGAGTCATACATTAAAGTATTCATGATGACTCCATGTAAGAAAGGATTCAATCATCGCTGACTATTATTACTAAACGTTATTTTTCAGTTACATGTATGCTGCTAATAAGAGTTGGTGTAGGATTGCACAAATAATTACAAAACAACAACAACAGCAAAAACAAAATTAATGGCAAAGTAACACATTGAATTAAACATTAAATTGTGAATTATAAACACTGGAGTGGTATTTTCTTGTAAAACATACTAATAGTTTATTTACAGTACAACTTTGAACACACTCACACAAACATATATGTTTGTGGAGTTTAATTTGGATCCATTTTAGTGACTTGAGTTACGTGACCTCAACCTATGACTTATGACTTTCTGTGTGCTTCACTTAAACCTAATTGTACTGCATAACTCTAATTATAAAAATACCTGCTATATGCTAGAAATATAACTGTTCGGTTTGAAGGAAAACGCTTTCCCACAGAAAATTACCTGAGGATCACAAATTAAATCAGTCCATGAGCCTCAACCTCACATCAACTAAAACAATGTTTAGACTTTGTGTTGGAGCCAATGTTTAGGCTCCATTCTACTTTGAAGGAATCACCTAGAAACATCCCATTAACCAACCAAAACACCCTAACATCTCGCTAAGCAACACTGCCTAGGCCTGATATCCCGATCCCATTTGATTCTCTTTCTCCTTTCACTCACTGACAAAGTTACACAAAGGCAAAACCCACAAAATAATTATAAAATCTACCATTGCACTTCAGAGTGGCCTTGCTTGACTTTTGTAACTTTGGTAATGGCCACTTGCACAGTATGTGAACTTTTGTACAAGCTGCTTAAAAAGGAAGTGGAACAAGAGCAATTTGAAAATGGGGCACATTTTGGCCTTTGAAAAGTAATGATTACTTAAAGGGGTCATCGGATGCTAAATTCACTTTACAAGTTGTTTGAACATAAATGTATGTTAGAAGTGTGTTTACACATCCATCCTATAAGGTGGATCCAGAACACCTGAGAAGAGATGATGCCAACCCCTCAGAGGACCTCAGATGATGCTAACCCAGAGACAACATACAGAACTACCACATTTTGCTATAAGTTTGATCGCATAATTGCTGTTAATAGTGTTAATCGTCTGTTTGTTTACGTCTTTTATTGATTTTTCTGAACATTTCTGCCGTATACACATAAACTGACAGTCACCACTGATAAGCTACTCCTAAATATTGTAGAAACTTAATTTTCTGTAAAGTTGCTTTGCAATGATCTGTATCGTAAAAAACGCTATACAAATAAACTTGAATTGAATTGAAAAATTGAATAATGATAAAATTCCACCATTTTTTTCTTCTTTTTTTTCTTCTTTTTAATCCCTGTTTTAAAAAACTCTTTGGCCTTGTCCCAAATGGAACACTTCATGTGCACTTGCGGCCTTACTTACTTACAATGGGCGCCGCACGGGCATGTCCGTTAAGTCCATGAGACCGTAGGGTGTCCCATTTGTCATTTTAGCATTCAGAAGGGTGCTCACGAGTGCCCCTTTTGAGCCTATGCGCCTTTGATCTGCACTTCTGCTGAGCCCGCACTGGGGCGAGCTTCACAGGAGAACTTCTACCTGACAGTCAAAGTGGCATTACATCACGAAAGTGCGGACTCAGAGGAAGATCGGAGGGTTTAGGGTGCCATTTGGCATTTGGGCGTTTCAATTGCCATTTTACATATCGCATTGCCATTTTGCATATTACATTTCAAATTGAATTTAGCTACACATATTCTTCCATAGTTTTGCAGCTTAAGTTCACAGTCTGCTCGTCACCCCTTGAAAGAGAGGGGTGGGGTGAGCAGATCTCATAAGCATTTAAAGTGACATGGACTAAAAAACAGCTTGCTGAAAACAGAGCTGATTTTGACAGGGTAAAAAGGGTGTGAAATTTTAACCAAAGTATGTTATAGACTTTTCATTAAGACCTTAAGAATCATATCAGCTTGTGGAAAATGGGCATCCAATGACTCTTAAAAAAAATAAAATAAATAAAAAATAAAAAAAATAATGGGGCAAATACAGATATTTGAAAAACTTATAATGACTGCTATACCTCTGGCCAATATATATATATATAATATATATATAGGTGCTGGTCATATAATTAGAATATCATCAAAAAGTTGATTTATTTCACTAATTCCATTCAAAAAGTAATACTTGTATATTATATTCATTCATTACACATAGACTGATATATTTCAAATATTTATTTCTTTTAATTTTGATGATTATAACTGACAACTAGTATATCAGAAAATTAGAATATTACTTAAGACCAATACAAAGAAAGGATTTTTAGAAATCTTGGCCAACTAAAAAGTATGAACATGAAAAGTATAAGCATGTACAGCACACAATACTTAGTTGGGGCTCCTTTTGCCTGAATTACTGTAGCAATGCGGCGTGACATGGAGTCGATCAGTCTGTGGCACTGCTCAGGTGTTATGAGAGCCCAGGTTGCTCTGATAGTGGCCTTCAGCTCTTCTGCATTCTTGGGTCTGGCATATCGCATCTTCCTCTTCACAATACCCCATAGATTTTCTGTGGGGCTAAGGTCAGGCGAGTTTGCTGGCCAATTAAGAACAGGGATACCATGGTCCTTAAACCAGGTACTGGAAGCTTTGGCACTGTGTGCAGGTGCCAAGTCCTGTTGGAAAATGAAATCTGCATCTCCATAAAGTTGGTCAGCAGCAGGAAGCATGAAGTGCTCTAAACTTCCTGGTATACGGCTTCGTTGACCTTGGGCCTCAGAAAACACAGTGGACCAACACCAGCAGATGACATGGCACAGCAAACCATCACTGACTGTGGAAACTTTACACTGGACCTCAAGCAACATGGATTGTGTGCCTCTCCTCTCTTCCTCCAGATTCTGGGACCCTGATTTCCAAAAGCAAATGCAGAATTTACTTTCATCAGAGAACATAACTTTGGACCACTCAGCGGCAGTCCAGTCCTTTTTCAAGCGAGACGCTTCTGACGCTGTCTGTTGTTCAAGAGTGGCTTGACACAAGGAATGCGACAGCTGAAACCCATGTCTTGCATACGTCTGTGCCTAGTGGTTCTTGAAGCACTGACTCCAGCTGCAGTCCACTCTTTGTGAATCTCCCCCACATTTTTAAATGGGTTTTGTTTCACAATCCTCTCCAGGGTGACGTTATCCCTATTGCTTGTACACTTTTTTCTACCACATCTTTTCCTTCCCTTCGCCTCTCTATTAATGTGCTTGGACACAGAGCTCTGTGAACAGCCAGCCTCTTTTGCAATGACCTTTTGTGTCTTGCTTTCCTTGTGCAAGGTGTCCTTGTGTCAACTGTCAAGTCAGCAGTCTTCCCCATGATTGTATAGCCTACAGAACTAGACTGAGAGACCATTTAAAGGCCTTTGCAGGTGTTTTGAGTTAATTAGCTTATTAGAGTGTGGCACCAGGTGTCTTCAATATTGAACCTTTTCACAGTATTCTAATTTTCTGAGATAATGAATTTGGGATTTTCCTTAGTTGTCAGTTATAATCATCAAAATTAAAAGAAATAAACATTTGAAATATATCAGTCTGTGTGTAATGAATGAATATAATATACAAGTTTCACTTTTTGAATGGAATTAGTGAAATAAATCAACTTTTTGATAATATTTTAATTATATGACCAACACCAGTGTAGTGAGTTTCTTTTGGTGTGTTCACATTATTATTTGTATATTTGCCAAATATATGTTGCCTATTGGAAAACAACTCAGACGAAAAGCAGTTTAGTTGCTTTTAAAGGTCATGCATCAATGACTAAAAATGTTAGTCGTTAATGTGTTGAACACCCACACACCGATCTATTTGTTTGCTCTCATTTACTCTCTTCACATGGATAACAAAGAAAAATTAATTAAACACACACACACACACACACATTTTTTTTTTAAATACTTTTAACACTTTCATTCTTCTCAGTCTTGTTTTTTTTTTCTAGTTTTTTATTTTATTTTATTTTTATGTAAGTGTAATTATACTATAGAGTATGTTTAAAAAAAATACCCTACAGGTTGCATATACGTTCATTAGTAAAATTATAAAATTATGTTTTTTTTTTTTCTTAGTAACAAGTATTAGTCTCCCTGTATAATTACTAATTGGCACTATCTTTCTACATAATACATATTTTTCTTAGCAGAAGCTTTAAAGTAATCTTATTTTTTTTTATTTAATTTTTTTCCACAAGTTAGCATGATTCTTTAGTTTCTTCATGAAGTTTCTGTAACATGCTCATGGTAAAATTCCTAAAATGTTGTATAAAACAACCCTTTTTACCTTGTCAAAAATAGCTCTGTTTAAAGTGACCCATTATAGTGCATTTCTCTTTAAATGATAATAAGTAACTGCTCAACCTACCCCTCTCTTCCCCGGGGCATGTCAACACAAGACATGTCAATTGCTGCCTTGGACTCTGTATATGACTTAGAGGTGGTCTAATTTAAAAAGCTAGCTATCTACATAGAAACCGGCTGCACATTGAAACAGCTCACTAGATGACACGGTTTAAGACCTAGACTGTCAATAACAAACTGGTTGTGTGTTTTCTTTTCAGCTTTCCTGAGCTGGCAGACATGCCAGAAACCAAACTAAATGCAAATTAAGCTAAAATAATAATAAAGAAATAAATAAATAATGAAAATGTCATGTGATGTCCCCATGAAAAGCATTTTGCATTTATTTTATAAGAAATACATGAAATACATGAAAACAGTAATTATTAAAATGTTACTATCTATAGCATACTATATATAGTAGGTGCATCTCAATAAATTGGAATGTTGTGGAAAAGTTCATTTATTTCCAAAACCGTCACAATTAAAATAACCATAGACTTAAACTACTTCAGTCTTTGTGCATTGAATTTATTTGATAAACAAGTTTAACAATTTGAGTTGAATTACTGAAATAAATAAACTTTTCGACGAAATTCTAATTTATTGAGATGCACCTGTATATTTTTATTTGTATTTATTTAATACAAGTTTAACAATTTGAGTTGAATATATATATATATATATATATATATATATATATATAGCCTGTCACATGGTTCTTCTAATACGCTGATTTGCTGCTCAACAGCAGTGCTGTGCAAGTTACTCTGAAAATGTAATCAAATGACTGATTACTGATTACTCCTTTTAAAAGTAATCACGTTACTGTTCTGATTACTTTATTTCAAAAGTAATTAGTAATTACTAGTTACGTTACTTTTTTCTCCGTGAAATTTATGAAATCCCAGCATACACGCTCCCGATAAATATTTGTTATTAAAGCATCAACATTTACAGAACACTCATTTTTTAACTAAAGGAAGCGGCTGCTGCTGCATGGTTTGGCAGAATGCCAGCAAAGAGCTCTGCATTTATAATCTCTAAAAGACATATCAGTTAATCGCAATCTCACAAATCTCTGTTATAACACAATAAATATATGCATGATAAAACTTTCATAATGTCTACAATTAGTTTGTTGTAATTTGCGTCGGAGCTCTAGATTATAAAACACTGCATTATGTCAGCAATGTAACGCGGCAGTAACGTATTGAGACGTCGGCTTGTAACTATACTCTAATTACTATTTTGAAAATTATAACACGTTAAATTTATCCGTTTCTAAAAAAAAGTAATCAAATTACAGTAACGCGTTACTAAGTAATTAAGCCTTACTGCCCAACACCGCTCAACAATCATTTGTATATAAATATAAATTGATTATATAAATATAAAATGACATTATTATAATAATAATTGATTCATTATTATTATCAATGTTGAAAACAGTTGTTCTGCATATTATTTTTGCAAAAAAAAATAAATAAATAAAAAATCAGGATAACTTTAAATACTTTAATATAAATATATTTATTTATTTTGACATAGAAATATTTTGTAACATTATAAATGCATTTACTGTCACTAAGTAAATGCACCCTTGTTGACCAAAGGAAAAAGGTGTCATTATTTTTAAATGAACTCATTCAGGATCGTACCAAGTTTGGCTTTGGCTTTGGCAAACCAAAAGAAAAAGAAAAAAAAAAAAAGAAAAAGAAAAAAAGCAGCAGCAGGAAGACCTGTATATTATCAATCAAATGACAAACTTTCTGTAATTTCAGCTTGTCAGTGTCACCAGATCACTGGTCTCCTCTCCTTCAACTCTTGTTCTTTCACGAAGATGTTTTCTTCCTTGTATATTTCGCATTTTCCTCCTCCTCAAGTCCCTATTCTTCTAGTTACTGAACCACACTTGAATCTTAATGACACTTGCTTTTATTAATTTGGAGCTTTTCTTTTGACAGCATTATGAATAGGCGGCTCAAATTAAAAACAGAGATTCTTCCACATCTCTGAGGTCATCTGATGTAATATCATTCATTACAATCATCAATACGCACACACACTCTCAGGGTTGTCCCTCACGACTTTGTATTTCTATTCTTCGCCATGGCATAGATCAATACTGCAATTTACAAGGTTGTCAAAACATTCAAATATAAATGGCCAAGGAGCCAAAAAAGGAGGAGTGCTGGAGGCCAATGGAGAGCCAGGCATCTCTGTAATATCCCATCCACCCTCTTCAATTTTTAGCCCCTGCTACTTTTAACAAGTCATTTCCCTTCTCCCAACATTAGTTTTCATTAGGCCTCACAGCCATGACAGAAAATCAAACAGCAGCCACGGCCATCGCTTCCCCTGGGAGAGATCACTTTCTGACGGGTCGCTCTCAAGTATTTGTGGATGAAGGTGAGAATAATACAATAATCAAAGCATTGGGAGTGCATCCTTTCCAGCTGGTCTAAGGGTGGCGAATGGCCCGTCGATGCACACCACCTGCTTCCAATGAGCTGCGCTCTGCCTCAGACCATAAATTCTCACGTTCCCTAATTTGTGTTTTTAAAAGCCCATTATGGCTTTACTGGTTGCTGTGTGATGTGACTTCACCCTGATATATATATATATATATATATATATATATAGATAGATAGATAGATAGATAGCTAGATAGCTAGATATTTACAATTCTATTATTCATGTTCACTCTCTATCTCTCTCCATTTTTATCGCTTTGCACATCTTATCAGCTGTATAACATTTGCTTTTTTATCTGCCTTTTCAGTAATGCATTTTCATCTGATTCTTAATGGACTAATATCCAAGGATAATTATCTGGATCTAATTTCAACTACATTATTCAGCTAGCGTTTAACAGATATTAAGAGCTTATGAAAATTAAATTAAACTGATATTTTTTATGATGATCAAAAGAAGGTTGTTGATGAAGAAGACAATAAGAGCGGAGCAGCTTTAGTGTGACTGAAAGGGTCACTGCACACCCAGTGTCACAGAAAAAAACATTCAGGGTCAAATTTGAACAAATTGGTGTTTTGTTTATTTATTAATTGGCTTTGGTTTCTATGATGGCATGTTTGCGAACATCTTCACACTTATTTTTCGTCCTGTAGTAAAGATACAGTCGATTAAACACATGTTGACCTTTTGTGACAACTTGCCCCAAAAGCAGGATATGATGTCACAATGGGAACAAACAATTTATCAGTCTCGTTTATAACAAAACAATTATTCAGCAAAAATGCAAAAGCTCACATAAACCATTATTTCGGCCAGCATAAATTGTAATGAATTAATTGGATGAAATTACAACATTTAAAACCTGTGAATCTTTCAATATAAAAACAAACACAATCTGACATCTATGAAAACTGCATCGAAAACATTGTTTAACTATTTGGTTAAAATCTACCTTCATTATACATTCGTTATATGATCTATGCCAGATGTTCTCATTTTTACCAAACAAATACAGCCAAAGAATAATGATATTTGACAAATCTGGAATACTGATTTAAGAGAGGTTTGAAAGCCATTTGCTTACAGTATGTGCCAACTAGCCCCGGTCTCTCTTATATTGGTAATTCAATGTTTGATCCTTCATCATTTTAAGATACAGAAAAATGTGTTCACTCACTAAGCAATGCAGTTTACAATTTTAAGATAATAAATGATTTTTACCCTAAAATCAGATGTTAAAAAAAAATGTATTATTTTACTATTTGCTATAGTTGAAAGTTAGACTGATTGATTTTTAGCCACTTTATATGTTCTCAGTACGAGGCCATCAGCATTCTGAGAGCTGCTCCTGTTCTATCAGATTGCTTATGGCAACAGTCATAAACAAGAGTAGTATGTGAGCATGATTTCACTGAAAAACCTCTTTGAGCATGAGGTTAATATCTACCTCGACTGTATTTACAGCAATTCTCTCCACTTTTACTGTAATTGACACTTACAGAGAACAAACACCACTCAAACACCACTATATATATATACAGTCATGGCCTAAGATATCGGCACCATTGGTAAATATGATCAAAGAAGGTTGTGAAAATTAATCTGCATTGTTAATCCTTTTGCTCTTTTATTTTAAAAAAAATCACAAAAATCTAACCTTTCCTTGGATAATAAGAATTTAAAATGGGGGGAAATATCATTATAAAATGAATGTTTTTTTTTCTCAAATACACGTTGGACACAATTATTGGCACTCCTAGAAATTCTTATGAGTAAAATATCTCAGAAGTATATTCCCATTCATATTCACAATTTTGAGCACTCCAGGGTGATTATGAACATGAAATTATCCATCTAAGGCTTCTTGTTTCACAGAAATATAAATATGAGGGAAAACAAAGCCCAAATTCCCTTTCTCATCCATCATAATGAGAAAAATCAAAGAATATTTTTCTGATGTGCAGCAAAAGATAATTGAGCTTTACAAATTAGTGAAGTGGGTTTAAGAAAAGAGCTAGAGCAGTGAAAATTCCCATTTCCACCATCAGGGCAATAATAAAGAATTTCCAATCAACAGAAAATGTTATAAATCTGTGTGGAAGGACGGGTCTCTATATCGTCCTAATGCACGGTAAAAAAGGAGAGTTTGAATAGGTAAAGACTCTACAAGGACCACAGCTGGAGAATTGCAGAAAAAAGTTGAGTCTTGGGGTCAGAAAACTTAAAAAAAAAAAAAAGCCAAACAGCACCTACATCACCAGATATTGTTTGGAAGGGGTTTCAGGAAAAATTCTCCTAGCTCATCCAAAAACAAACTCCAGCATATTCAGTTATCAGACACGACTGGAACTTTAAATGGGACTGGCTTCTATGGTCAGATGAAAATAAAAAATGAGCTTTTTAGCAGCAAACACTCAAGATGGTTTGGTTAACACATGGATAAAAAGTACCCCATGTGTACAATGAAATATACTGCTGTATTTTTGATGTTGTGGGCCTATATTTCTGCTGGCGGTCCTGGACATCTTGTTTAGATACATGGCATCTTTGATTCTATCAAATACCGGCAGATAAAAAAAATCAACAATTGACTGACTCTGTTAGAAATCTTATAATGGACCATGTTTGGATCTTCCAACTGTACAATAATCCAAACACAAACCTCCAAAACAACACAAAAATGGGTCACTGGGCACAAAACCAAGATTCTGCTATGGCCATTCCAGTCCCCTGACCTGAACCCTATAGAAAATGAGTGTGGTGAACTGAAGAGGAGAATCACCATCATGGAGCTGGGAATCTGAAGGCTCTGGAGAGATTCTGGATGAAGGAATGGTCTCTGATCTCTTGTAAGGTGCTCTCTAACCTCATCAGGCATTATAGGAGAAGAATTAGAGCTGTTAAACTGGCAAATGGAGGTTACAAAAAGTATTGAATAAAAGGGTGCCGTTAATTGTGTCCAATGTGTATTATAGAAAAACATTTATTTCATAATGATATTTCCCCTCATTTTAAATTCTTATTATCCAATGAAAGGTTAGTGTGAATTTTTTAAATAAAAGGTCAAAAGGATTAATAATGCAAATTCAACTTTGTGAAGCTGTTTTCATATACGTACATAGCAAATAACCATGGTAACACTTAAGTATAGAGACTAATTTTCACTAGCATGCCTATTATTAACACATTGGCTGTTTATTAGTACTAATAAATCACATATTCAGCATCCCTAATCCTACCTAATAACTAAACTTAACAACTACCTAATTAACTATTAATAGGCAGAAAATTAGCAGCAAATTAGTTTATTGTAGAAAAAGTTATGGTTAATGGTTTGTTAATAGCGAGAATTGGACCTTAAAATAAAGTGTGACCAACCTCATAAAGCACTAAAAGTAGAGATGCCATTTTAGTTTAAATTTTTTGCAAAGATTCTTCTTGAAGCTTTCAAATTCGTCAACAAATACATAATTCTCTGACCTCCACTTCAAAATACACAACATTCTTGAGGAAAAAAAAAACTGAGTTCAGTCAACGAATCAACATTAATGTTTTTTTCTTTTGTTTTTCTTTTTTTTTCCATCTACTATTATCTAACATATTCTTACACTTCTAAATAAAAGGGATAATATGATTTTATTTTTTCCCTGGTATTTTTAAGAAATATAATAATATTTTGGATAATATAACAATAGCATATAACCTTGTTAAAATACATTTTATAATTAATTATTATTATTATTATTATTATTATTATTATTATTATTATTATTATTATTATTATTATTATTAATGTTATTAGTATTAGTAGTAGTAGTAGTAGTAGTAGAAGAAGAAGTATTAACTATACAGAAAAATAATTGGTGTGGATACAATTTTTACTCAGAAATCACTAGAAATTTCACAAATAATTACAAAGAAGCTGCAAGTAACACATTGCAGTGAACATAAAACAAACACAGTATTTTATTTAAAACATACACCAATAATCTTATTTATTTATTAATTTTATTGTTTTATTTACTACTTGGAAAAAATAATTTGTACAGTAATGGTCCAGGACATTCTTTCAAATATGTATTTGTTCTAAATGTTGCTTTTATCAGACCAACTGCCAGGTGACTCTGTAGGACATATTTAATCAAGAATCAATGTGAAATTATTACTCAGCACACACTGATGAAGTCAAATATCTACTAAAACAGCAAGCAGATGAGTTTGCAGAGTATCTGTTTAGGTCTGGCATGAATCCTGTGCTCTCTTATGTAAAAAGAGGTCACACAGCTGGGGTAGAGTTGAAGACCAGCCAAATCGATAGTCCAACCAAACCACACTGGTCCTCACAGGCTCTGACATGGGGGCAAGCAGGCTAAAATAAGAAAAGAGAGATAAAACAAGGACTTTGCAGTTATCTTGTCTACAGGGATGCGCTGCCCATGTATTATCAATGGGATGAGTTCTCAGATAAGCATAAATAAGTAAAGTATACCCTCATTACTGGAACGGAGAGAAGGTTAGAAAGTAGCAAATGAAGGAAATCGGTGGGATTCTGAACGCCTTCCACTAGGGGTGTAATCGTGAAGGGAGGAAGCCAAAGATGAAGGAGATCCAACTGGCCTCTCAGCAGGAGTTCACAGGCTCAGAGGTTACGTAAAGTCTGCCTCTGTAATGAACCTTCTCCTGTCCATATGCTCAGAGAAACAGAGACAATGAAGGACGACTCAAAGAGTGAAAATACTCTGAGAAAGCTGCTGTGTGTAATTTTGTTGTTGTTAAACCATCTCCCCCTATCCTAAAGTGGACAGAGACCACTATAAGCAAACCATTAGGAGGTTAAATGACCAGAAAAGTGTAAACACTAGACTGTGGCTTTTCAACATCTCTCTGTTTGAGTGATCCAGCAAAGCAATGGGAGACTGTTTTCTGAACCAAAGAGGTCTAATACCCGTGTAAGAATTACAGAGCCTCAGACACTTTGATCTTCTGAGATGGACAGGTAGAAGGGAATCCTCATTGTCAATTATCTTGACAAATGGCTCCTTCTGGCCCAGTCCGAGGCGGAGTCACTATCTTACAGAGCCCTCCTCCTCAGCCACTTAGAATGCTTGGGGCTCAGGGTCAATTTTTCCAAGAGTGCACTGTCCCCCAGCCAATGAGTATCATTCCTGGGAACACTGTTTGACTCAACCCAAATGAGAGCCATGGTTGCTACAGAGCGTGCTCTGGTCATACAGCAGCTTGCAGCTTCCTTCAAGACCGGTGCCTTTAGGCCCCTCAAGGCATGCTACAGAGCGTGCTTTGGTGGTGTAGCGGATTCCTGCTTATCAGGGTAGACCAGGCCTGTGTAACAGCCCTGACCACTTGAAAGAATGCTCAGTGGACGGAACAGGGCGTCTCCCTGGGAGTGGTCTGCAGGAGAAAGGTAGTTTCAACAGATGCTTCCAACACAGGTTGGGTAGCTCTGTGCAAAAGAAAACCGGCTTTCGGCACTGGTCGAAAAATGAAGGGGGGTCTTCACATCAACTGCCTCGAAATGCTGCTGACACGTCAGGCCTGTCAAACCTTCCTACCGGACCTGAAGGGACAGCACGTTCTAGTCCGCTCGGACAGCATGACTGTGGTGTCCTACATAAATCGCCAGGGAGGGCTTTCCTCAAGGCAACTCTTTATGCTTTATGCTATATCTAATGCGACCACGCCCATGCGCTGAGCACGCTATTGATATTATAATAGACAACATGAAGCTCAAGGCGTGTAAACGCCCACATGACGGCAAACAAACTGTGTTATTGAAAAAGGCTTCCCATAGTGTCTTAGCAGACGGAGTACTCATTCCCGTATCTCAGTCAACCAAGGTTACGTTTGTAACCGAGTACGTTTACCAACAGGCAACAACCATTACTTTTGCAATTCTGTTTGTTGCCACAACTGAAACAAAAAGTATGCACTGCAGCTTTTAAAATTTGTTTGATTTATTTGTTTTGGTGCTATTATTGACCTTGATTGGTCATCTCTATTTTTACACCAGAAGCCAAATGAGAATGAAACAGTTACAACAGTTTGTCACTAAGCTTCAAAATGTCCACCTTTGTAACTTATTTATTCCTAAAGATCACATATTAGTACTGTACCTTTTGAAAGTAGTGCAATGGTGACAAGCTGCTGTACCCCTGTTGTTCCTGAGTGTATATTGTAAGGAATTCTATATATTTCAAGCACATCCTTCTTAGCAACAGATTAACAACAACATTTAAAGATGTAAAACAAAGGAAAACATATTTTCTCTTGTGCAAAACACATTTTGCTGTCCTCCCTCGTATATATTAGATGTACACTGGTGCTGTTCAAAATGCTAGAAGTTTGTATGACATGATATGTTTCTATCAGAAGCTGAAATGTAGAAAACTGGCGGTTTACCTCTTGTTTTCTCTCAGCTGAAAACCACTGTACAGCTGCTGAGCCCAGCAACACTCGCCTGTCACCAGCCTCTCATCCGATCCTCTCTGGATTCTGATGAATTTTGCATGGTCTCTGCCTTGAAAAAAGCTATTAGAGAATTTGAAAGGAAGAGAGTGGGAGAGGGACAGAGAAAGAGCCAGAGCTCAAAAAGAGCTTTCGTGAGCCTTTTAATAACAGTGATATGTAAGATGTCACTGGAGATGGCTTCATTTCTGTAAAGGTTCTCGAGTCACCTCAATGGAGAAGTGCGCTGAAAAGCTCTTTGAGTGTGTGTTTTTGTGTGTGTACGTGTGTGTCGCACAGTGAGCACAAGTGTTTTAGTTGTATAGAGAAAAGCTTTGTCAGGTAACAAACTGATGTGAAATGGAATCTTCTTATGTAACTAAGTGATGCTGTTCAGGAACATTTACGACAATGTATCTATATTATTGCACAGGAATACAATATAAGTATATGAGTAATGAACACATACTGTAAATATGGAAATATAATTTGTATTAATTGTTTATATTCACATATTTGCATATTTAAATACATCATTGCATATTATTCTTGTGCAATAATAGATTTTTTATGATAGATAGACAGACAGACAGAGAGAGAGATAGACATTATATTATTTATACTACTGTAATATTATATTAATATTAGTATATATAATATTAGTATATATTATTGATAAGGTATATAATATTACATACAAATATCATAGTAACTATATATATGTGTGTGTGTGTGTGTGTGTGTATGCATTCTATTAATCAGTTATACTAAAAAAGACACCTATATTGTCTTTTAGGATCCCATAGACTGTACCTATGAATACAGCTTTTAAATAATTATATAAATATAAATATATAAAAATGAAATTTCCTCTAAAATCAAAACACTGATCTGAATTACTGTCTATTAAATAGGGAGACAAAAAAAATAATTATGATTTCATTAATTTTATCAAAAATGCTGAAGAAAAAAAAGTGAAGAACTTTCGATATGGCCAAGATTTTTAAATAAGACTATAAAGTGATCTCTGTTAGTATGAGACTCTATAAATCTTTGATTTTCGAATCTTTTCACATGAACATGCTGGATTCTGTCAGGACTGAGGAGCACAACAGAGAATTGAACAACAAGAGCTGGATCTTCTCCCGCATAATTCAGAAGTATTGATCAGGCCTCAGACAAGGAATTCTGGTGAGGTTAGCCAGAGCTCTTTACATGTGTATACAACATCATCCACAGTGTTTTAATAGTAATACTGTTTTTCCCAGTTTCGCATTCTGACTACAGAATCAGTTAGTTTGAGGAAAACAAATGCTCCTGTGGTCACTTGTGCAAGTCACCTTCCCTTCAACCACGCTGGGCTTGAATCCAGAGGGAGACGCTCTGCTTTTCTCTTCCTTGACCACAGTTGTAATCTTATTTTACTGAACTCTCTGGACTCCAGTGTCTTGTTAAGTCCACAAGACTGAACAAGTCCATTCATTACATGGCGGCCATGATGAATGGCCCGGGCAGACAGTAAGGGAAAGCCAAGGTGTAAATGTTCAACCTCCCATAAATCACAGAGACGGGGCCAGTCTAGACCTTAACCTAAACACACTCAAGAATGATGATCCGCTCTATGTGTCAGTATCAGAGGCGTGCCAAGCCAGAGTCAAGGGATAGACCACTGCAACACAACTGTTTCCCCCTTCATTAAATGCTGCTGTTTTCATTGGGAGAGAAGTTCATCTACAGGAGTCCTCGGGAACAATAGCAGTGGGATAAATGGTGGTGAAAGGGTTTGACTTTTGTTTCAAATGCTTCAAAACAAAGGTTCTTTATGCCTGATTCTACAAAATACCCACTTCTTATCAAGAACCATTTTTCCATGTCTAGAGTTTTTGAGCTGGTGTGGTTTTTGAGATCAGTATGGAAACTCATGCTAGACTAAGACAATCTTTCCAACAGGGTTTGGAGATCAGATAAGTTATAGACCTTAGTCAGGGTAGTGCCAGATTTAATTTTTGACAGGAATGAAAACGAGGCTGTGAGGGAGAGAAGTACAGTGTGTTCAATAGATCATACTGTTGTTTAATAACATATCAATTTTCAGCTGATGATATGACTTTCTGGGAAAGAAAAATCAAATAAACTTTCAGTAGACAGAAACTCTGTAAAACAATTCATGAAAATTAAATGATCTAGGATCTTTATACAGTGTGTACCAGTGTAAAGACTTTAAGTCTAGTCTTCACAGCCTTGTTTAGATCCATGTTAAATTCAATATGGCAACTAACCTAAATTAGGTCTACTGTTCACTGAATTTGTTTTCTGGTACCAATTTTGGTTTGGTTCAGTCTGGTTTTCAGACTCAGTGGTTCAGACTTTACATTGGGAATCAAATGGTGACTCAACACTTCATATTGTGTTTATATGTGGAAAAGGACCTACAATCTAACTTAAAACAGATTTAAACTGAACGCAAACTGCATAGGCTTAACAACATTCAAAATCATTAACATGGCACAGACAGAACTAGCTGGTTTTCTAAATGTCTCAATTGCAATAGTTTTAGCAGTCAATAACTTCGATAAAACTACGATTAACACAAGACATGTTTATCATATCTGAAAGTTAAACCTTTTTGAAACTTAAGGTTGGATCTAGATTGTGTTTCTTTTAAGGTTTCTAGGGGTGAACAGATGTCAATACCCCCAAAATTTGGCTTAAACTAATAAATAAAGAGAGAATTGTTTTCTTCCGTTCTTTTTTTTTCTTTCTTTTCTTTTTTAATTTAATAATTTTGTTAAGGTCTACTTTTCTTGTACAGAGCCTGTAAAGAGAACTTTGTACAAGAAACCTGCATATATGTATATACATAAAATGTGAATGCTATAAGCATGTTTCTGTGTTTAAGCATGCTTTTTTTTTTTCTGATGCAAATATCATTTTAGGGGCTCCGTAAGTTTGCTATGCACAATTACATAGTTCAGTTTGCATTTAGAATTATTTCCAAAAAAAATAAAAAAAAAAAATCTGGAAATTCATTAATTATGAACAAATTATGTTCAAAGAACAATGTTTCCCTCTTCTTCTTTTTTTTCTTTTTTTTTTTGGGGGGGGGGGGGGGGGGGCTAAGTCGCTGTGTTTTCCATATGTCCAACTTCCCATTTCTCATTTTCCTTCTTCTTAGATCTTTTTTAAAAAACCCTGACTCCTACTCTGTCTCCCACTTGCAACTTTTAAAATCCCATCAAGTTAACTTTATCAAACAGAAATGTGCTTTTGCAACGGCTGGCAGATAAGCATCTAGTTCCTCCATTTTCTGTCTTGCTCTGCTGGATAACCGCTCCAGTCAGGTCATGGAGCTGTTTCTAATGTCACATCTGTACTTTCCAGAGGCTGCAAATGGGTTCCAATATGGACCACGTCTCAACTCTAAATTTTTTACCCTGCTAATGAATAATGTAAAGGAGCATCTAATGTGTAAACCTAATGTTACCTGACTTTTTTCTCCAATATTTTTTTGTAAAAACACAAGTTTCATAAGCTCTCTCGCACTCCTTGTTCCCATTTCCCATTCTATTTTTACCGTGCTGCTGGTGGACTGTATTGACAGACTGTGCGGTGGCCTCTTAGAAGCAAGGAAAAGATTGTGTTGTCATTCTTAGATGCATTTTTAATGCTACAAATTTCAGTCACAGTCCATAGCATGAAAGAAACACTTGCCTGGATGCACACGAACTGCTGGTGCGGTTGCAAAACCATCAGACGTGTAATGAATTGTGCCTCTGAAGTGCCACTTAATAGTCTATATTTATAGTCTATACTCTTTGGCAAGCAAAGCATGTCGATGTCTCGCTTGGTTTTTTTTTTTTTTTTTTTTTTTTTACAGTGGTTTGTTTGGAAAAATGCTTAAAAATGGGTCTCTGTTTATATATATATATATATATATATATATATATATATATATATATATATATATTATCACATCAGCAAAAAAAATAAATAAAAATAAAATAAAAATGGGGGGTAAACTAGCGCATTTATTGGGAATGGACTGTAATAATGGAAACTTAGTAAATTCATTCTGTTTCAGCTTGCCATTTTTAACAATGAGAGAAATAATGAGCGATTGTTGGTGTAACTGATGAGGTCAGCTTCATATCACTCAGATGCACAATATCCTCACTAAGCATCAATGCTATAATTATTGTCTTCACAGAAAAGATATGGGGCTATAAAGTGTAAAATTTCAATTGTTTAGCCACATCAAATGCTCTCCTAACAGTTCTCATAAGATGGCATAAAAATATGCAGATACAGTATATAGAAATTATTACATTTTGCCATTGTTTGCTCAGAAAGAGTCAACAGCTTTAATACAACAAATGCATTATAATTTTATCATTCCATTGATTAGCTGAAAAAATATTTCAGTTTGTTTGTGCACTTTAATATCTTATGATATAATATCCTATTAGTACCATAGGTAAGAGGGTAGAAATGATTGGGCCTCTCCCAATGTACTTGTCCTACTAATATGATGATAATAATAATATGTATTTTTATTTTACACAGTTTTACACAAATATACACACACACACACACACACACACACACACACACACACACACACATATATTAACAGGTAAATAAAATATATATTAATTTCTAACAGAACAGACATCCACATATTTAATACATTTAAATGTATACCTCATTTTTAAAGCTTCACAGCTCCTACTGTTAATCAACACTGTCAGACATTTATGAAAACATTTATGAAATCAGCCAATATCAAAGTCAGCCTTCATTCTGAAGGTCCACTTTCAATATTTTGTGGTACATAAACTATTATGACCCTCAGTTAGCTGGATTTGTGTGAAGTGTAGCAGAATTAAAAATGGCAGAGTGTGAGACAAACGGTTACTATGATCAGATGGCCTGTCAGAAATAGAAACCTCATGTTTGCAGTGTTGCCATCCAATTCATGAAGAAACAGAAGGTCAACCATCAGCAAGAGGAACCTTCTCCTGTCTGAGTACACAGCTCTTTTTGTGATTAGATGATGAAACGCATTCATGCACTGGTGCAAAACAGGCTATTTCAACATTTTATGCCATTCAGACACTAGAAATGTGTCCTTTATTATTAACATACAGGCAGTCTGAGGCAAATGCAAGGAACTTTTTGTGTTGAATCCTAAGAAATGAAATGTTTAACATGAACTATTTAACATTCATCTCAACAAAGTTGCACTTTACCATTGTCCAAGTGTATTTTTTTTTTTTTAGATGAATTAAAACTCTTGCATGGAGCATCGTCCATTCAGTATTACTTGACCATGAAGGATACATGCATTATTTACAACTTTACCTTTAAAACTCTTTGTCGGGACACATTATTAATTCGTTTTTACCATTCACAAAGCTCTCTGTCCTTCAGGACTCATTCAGTTAGTCAATCATGGGTTCTCTGCCACATTCACCTCTGTTTACCAGGTTTTGTCAGTTTTTCTATATATATAGACCTTCACTGCCTTCCCAGCCATTTTAAAATGCTATCATATCTGTCAACAAAACATTATGAGGAGGTCACAACCTCAATCTCCACAGCAGCCCATAGGCCCTTTGGTTGCACTGTTACCCAGTTGAAACAGGAAATTGTTACCCACCTCCCCTGTAATTCAATAAGTTACAACAAAATGGTGTTATTGCTTGTGTGTGTGTGTGTGTGTGTGTGTGTGTGTGTGTGTGTGTGTGTGTGTGTGTGTGTGTGTGTGTGTGTGTGTGTGTGTGTGTTTGAGGGTAAATTTATATAAAAAGTAAATTTATTTTCATCTTCCATGAATTTGTAAAGCAGACGATACATGCTGTTGTCATGGTGTTCGGTGGATCAAGTTGTATTCCATTTGTGCAAACATCTCTATCCTCTCCTCCAGTGCTTTCTAGATACACTTTTCATCGTAGGCGTTTAGAAGCAAGTTCCAGGAACACATAACCTTGTTCTGAGCATTTCAGTTTTTTTATCAAGAGTTTTTGTTGCATCCCAGTCTCGAAGGTCTTGGTCTGTGAGGCCCTAAGACACTAAGCATTAAGAATTATTCCCTCTACCCATAAGAGGATAATGCAGTGCAATTTTTTATGTTTTTCAACCAATAAACCAACCATTAAGACCTGAAAAAAAAAAAAAAAAAAAAAAACATGAATTTGACCTTTCACTGACTTAAGCACAAATCTAATGGTCTATACCCTCCTGCTGTTTACCTTCAGTGTGGTCAGTGGCATTGCAAATGTGCCAAGGACATGGTATGATTGTTTCTAGAAAGATATTTGTATAGCCATGTGTGGTTATGATTCAGAAGCATGACCGGGATTAACCTATTGTTTATCCTCTTGTGAGGTAAAGAAAAACAAAACTTTATTTAATCAGACATTCGCTAAATATTACCTGCGAGACACAAACACAGAACTGAGGTCTTTGAAGGAAACCCAAATGCTATTTAATTCAATTGTATGCTTAGAAATGCTGTTCAGTTAGATTGCATTTGATTTGCTCTTACTTGATTTTTTATTTATTTATTTTGTATAGTTATTCATTTTCAAATTCAATTTCTTTTAAACCATCGAACAACAAAGAATAAATTCAATTAAAAGTATTCAAACATGTCTAGACATTTCTTTAATTTGCCAAAGAGAAAACATTGCAAAATGTTTGTTATTTGTGTGTGGGTTTGTTTATTTTATATTAGTATAACTGTAATATTAATTCACCTGTAATAGCCTCCCACCATAATCATCATTTATAGAGCTCTGCACACCTGTGTTTGCTTTACACACAGACTCTGTTCCAAAACCTAGAGATCTTCCAACCTAGTCAGTATTTTTAGGCAGAACTGGTGCACTCCCAACTCAATGGCTGTTCCAAACAACAGGTGTCATTATGCATCCTTCTAAGACAACTTTTTTAGCCTAATTCTATGCAGCATGTCACTGTATCCTTCAAGAATACAGTAATCCCAGAATGCACTGTGAGCTCCAATATGCCAAGCATCGACTATACATTCAATACTAAAAAGTATTCTATTAAACACATTGTGATGTGTATTTTTGTTCTAATTACAATATCATCTGTTTAACTCAGCAAAATACTAACACATTCTATTCTTGTAGAGTGCTTTAGCGCATTGCAGTCTAAACAGTGTTTTAGTTCATTGACTTGTGGGTGTCTACATTGAGAGTGACACTTTTTACTGCTACTGTGACAAAAAAAACAAAACAAAAAAAAACATTTGTATGTACTATTTTAGAATGAGAACATTATTTAACACATAACACTAGTATTTTTACAACACTAATTTTTTGACTCTACTAAAGCATAGAAATACTATAATATGTTTGCAGATATTTAAGAAACATGCTAAGTTAACATACTTGTTCATCTGAAAAACAATGTTATAGTCAGTTATTCTCCCTTGAAAATGTGCGTTCTGGGCCGGGAAGTCGGTTTCTGTTTTGGTTTGTGAAACTCGCCCACTGCCAGTTTACCCAATTGTATTTCGGCACCCCGGGTTGCCAGTTGGTGGAAAACACAGCATATTACATTTCAGTCATTGTCAAGTGCGCTCGTTCCTATTGGTGTCTTTAATCTGGCAACCTGCGTGTGCCTCAAGTCTGAGGAGGAGGGGCCGGGTGAAAAAAACCCTCTCCAATATTTTGAATTTGGACTGCAATACCTAGTTCAACCACTCGGTGTCAATCCTACATACAGCACCTTTAAACGGTTCTTTATTTCAATCCAGTTTTTTTATAATCTGAATCCATGGGATCTGTTATTTTGTGTGAATACAAAAGTTTTTACAATGGGTTTAAGTTGGACATGCAGATTTGCCGCACGACATAAATATGTTTGGTTTGAAATCAACTAACGTACATCACTAGGTAATGGACTTGTTGTTTTGTTGTTGCTGTTGTTGTTTGCTCTCGAAATTTTGATTACAGTATATCTGGAGTGATTTCACTTTGATGCACTGTGTTGAGTGTTAATGTGCAGTCCCATTTATTCACAGTTCACATTCATTAAATTCACTGAAAATAATCAAGTCATTTCAGTTGATTTTGTGTGACCGATTTCACATTGGGTTCCAGTTGGATTGACCAGCAGAAAGCTGCTCATTGTATATCCCTACTCTATTGATAATAGACAATGGACTTTTTTCACAGAATTTCACAGAAATGTTTAGTTTTGATGCCCTCTGTTGAGTGTTAAGGTGTGATCACATTTACCATTGTTCATTGAATTTTCAAAAATTTTTGTGTGTGAAAGATTTCATAAAGTGTTCAAGTTGGACACGAGAATCTGCGGCATTAATCAACATAAAGCTGCTTGGTTTGCAGGTGTTTGAAAGTTTATGTATGAGCTGTGCTTTGTACAGTATTTACAACAGTTTTTTTTTTTTTTTTTTTTTATCTTGTAAAACATAACAAAAAAGCTTATATAATATAACACAACTGGAATATTTTAGTTCTGATGCACTGCTCATAATGTTACGGAGTGATCACATTTACCAAATTTTCATTTACAAAATCAAGCCATTTCAATTCATGCAATCTGAAAATTCATGTGAGCAAAAGATTTAACAATGTGCTCAAGTTGGATTGGCCAACAGTAAAATGCTTGGTTTGAAAGTGACTTCTAAGACTTATGTTTTGTACATAGATAGCTGCATTTTTGACAGTGGACCTTTTTTGCTCACAAAATTTCACCAATGTGGTCAGTCCTTCAGAAAGTATCTGCCTACGTAGACAGCACAGCACACTAGGTTTTGAAACAGAGCCATTCAGAAGAGCCTCACTGTCCAGAGAACCTGCATGACAAAGCATCACCATTCAGCTCATAAAGTGTGTCCTTGTGCGATGCAGTCTCTAGCCAGCGACCTTGTGTTTGTGAGCATGTGTGCGTATGTGTGAAAGTGTCTATGTAAATGCAGGCACATCAGAGAGCGAGAGGAGGAGGAGTGGAGAAGAAGGACAAAAAAAAAGACAGCAGTATCGATCCCCCTCCTGATTTTTAAATAACCTCTGTTTACTGGCCAGTTGGCACTTTTAGTGACAGTACAATTTACGACAACCTAGCAAAACAAAGTAAAGGGCACCTGTGGAAAGACTCATCATGTCTTTTCATATCTCTCTGTGATAGAAAGCAGCGCTCATGTATACAGGACCTCACAGGGGACAGGAATATACAACTCAAGGTCAATGATACCAGATATATTTTATACTGTGTATTAAATTCAAAAAGAGATTTAAATGGGGACACCTTAAAATATACACATTTAAGGCATTCAGGATTACACCCTGCTAATGAAAAAAAAAAAAAAAAAAAACATCTGTTCTTGTGGAAATGCTGACAGTAAGACATGTGGCCAGGAACTGAGACATATAAAGGGTTTTTAAGTCAGAGTGCCCCAGTACTTGTTACAGAAGTACACTCAATCTGAGATAAGTGAAATGACATCACAAAAGATCACGTTTTGATTGTGTTTTGAAGAGTTCTCTTATGCTCACCAAGGCTGTATTATTTGAACAAATACGGGAGGAAAAATAAATAAATAAAATATTTTTAAATGCAATTTATTTGTGAAGCAAAGCTGAGTTTTCAGCATTCCAGTTTTCAGTGTCACATGATCCTTCATAAATCTTTGTAATATGCTGATTTGGCTCAGGAAACATTACTTATTACCATTCATGTTGAAAACAGTTGTGCTGCTTAATATATTTTGTATTTTTTTTTTTTTTGTAACTATTCTTTGATTGATAGAAACTTCAAAGGGGTAGCATTTATTATTATTATTATTATTATTATTATTATAATTATTTATGTTAAAGTCTTACATGTCTCCTATAGTCGATTCAATGTTGAATAAAAGTAATAAATAAATAAAATCCTATCAATTCCAATAGTAGTGTATTTTTTATGCAAATTTGGGGATGCAAATAAAATTTTCTTAAATGTATACACTCTCCTGTGGTGGTCACATTTTTAATGTGGCAGGAAGATGTGCATAAACTACATTAGAAAAACATTTACTGAATTAATTCATGTATGCACCAAATTGCAATGAAAACATTGAATTATTCAGAAATTGTTTTTGCAATGTTCTGGTTCATGTAAATGTCAATTATAAGTGAAAATCCGATGCCGAGCCTAAGATACTTTCAGAATAGCATGTATACTTTTTATCTAAAACCATAATGCATTCCAGCTGGGTCAGTGATAAGTCCAAGATGTATGAACTTTCACTGACAGGGGTGTATTGCATCATAATGCAATTTTCCAATTATTCTGTAAGCGAAAGTATCCAATAACATTATTTATTTATTTATTTATTTGAAGCACTTTTAATGATCATGAAATGTGCTATATAAATGTGCTATATAAACAAACTTGCCTTACCTAAACACACACACACACACATAGCATATAACATTATATCTTTAATTATTTTAAAATCCTTGTTATGCAAAGGATTTTAAAATGTTATGCCTATAGCACATTTCATGATCATTAAAAGTGCTTTACATAAAATTTTGTTTATTTTATTTTATTTTATTGACACTTTATATTGGTAAACCAATGTTATTGGACACTTTCTCTTACAGAATAAATGGAAATTTGCATTATGGTGCAATACACCATGTTGTCCTTTGCATAACAAGGAATTTAAAATCCGTTTTAATTTAAGGATTTATAAGGACTTCAAAACACGCTTTGAATTACCATGAAATGTGCTACAGTATATAAATTTGCTATATAAATATGTCTTGCCAAAAATAACAAAAACGGTATGTAGATGTCTGTTAGAATTAATTTTAGAAATTTTCTATTTTTAAAATCTCACTTTTACCCCTAGATAAAATTACCCTGTTTTTGAAACCCTATGGTGTGTGAAAGAGGGTTGTAACTGTGTAGGACCGTGAACCTGGTCACATCTCTCCTCTGGCTCACTCTGCTGACAGCCATCAGAAACAGAGGCGGTAGAGAGAGTGGCATTTTAATTTGTAGGCACAGCATGGTCATTTTAGACAACTGGCCCTTTAATTAAGACTCTATTGAGCTCACTGGAGGGTGGCTAATTCCTGCTGGAAGCCCTTTGCTCTCTGGAAAATCTGATTCGTATTGACAGGGGACAGATTCGTTTGCATGTACATGTGTGCCACGGGTCGGGGGGCCACAGGGCAGCCTGTGGACAGGAAATGAGCATGTGTGTGTGTTTTGATGGGTCGGTGGGGACAGGTGGAGGTATTCTGCATGCATTCAGGAGATGCAAATTACATATGATATCAGTGTCAAGCAAACAGCTGGCTGTCGATGAAAAGAAATAAAACCACAACATGGGGGCTCGAATGAAGGAGACAGAGGGAAAAAAGAAGCGGTTAGGTTCACATTTCAGTGCCGAACAGATTTATTTCCCATTGCTTAGCTTGCCACATTCACAGAGCAACTGATCAATCAGATAGCAAGAGAGAGAAAGAGAGCGACTCATAAAGAGAGAGAGGAGTTCTCTGATGTGCCGAGAAGCCACTGGATAAGGAGTTAATTATCCGACTGTCCAAACCGCTCTAGTCCCTCTGGCCACTGATGCCTCTAACGGTCCGTTCTTTCACAGAGTCACTTTCCACAATGAGCCAACTCCAAAGAATACAAATACTAGTAACTAACTATTATAAGCAAAGAGCAACAGTGTACAGAGAGCAACAGAAAATTGTCATTAAATGTTTATACTGCAACAAGTTTTAAATAGGATATTACTACAGATTCAGTCTACTTAAATTTATGCATTTAGCAGACGCTTTTATCCAAAGCGACTTACAGTGCATTCAGGCTATCAATTTTTACCTATCATGTGCTCCCGGGGAATCGAACCCCCAACCTTGTGCTTGTTAACGCAATGCTCTACCACTTGAGCTACAGGAACAGGAACTTGAGTCTACTTTCTAAAGAATGGTTAGGGATTCATTACAATTATTTTATTCTGTCTAGATGTATATACATACTATATATATATAGAGAGAGAGATGTGTATATTATCTGAAATTATGTGATTCATCTTAGAGTTTGATATAACTTTGTTACTCAATAAAGAGTTTGTTATAAAACTCTTTATTGAACATAGGACAAAAACTGGAAGCAAGGCCACTCAAATGCATGTGATCACTGTATCGCTTATGCCAGGAGTGACATGAGAGTGTCTGTATCAACCTATTCACAGCTTTGGCCCATGTGGAGAGCGGTCTCATACTCAGCCTTCCTTGGTTGCATTCCAAGATCTAAGACACCATTCAGACAGCTCAGAGGGGACATGTGGACTCATAATACCAGAGCGGCTCTTTGATGTCTTTTGTTAGGAGTTATGAAGTATATTTGCGGCCGTGAAAGAGACCGCTGACAGAAAAAGTGCTTGCAATTTTCTCTATTGATTAGTTTGGACTACATTACAAAACTTTTTTTTCAAAGAAACCATGCCGCTTCTAAATTTAGACTTACACAATGTTATTATATAGAACATCAATTGTAATTCACAAATAAAAGCAACACTTAGTTGAATGAAGTACCAATCTCCATGGAAACTAATGTGGAAAAGAGTTGGCGAAAGCTTTCCCCGGTGCAGTCTGGACTCATAGCAACAGGCAGGCCGTAAACGACTCATTTACAGTAGGGCACATTCACAGTAATGTCATTTTAAAGAGGAACCGCTGTGCAGCGCTAGAAGCTAATGAGGCGTCATCTGTACACATTTACTCAGAACCCTCCTCCTCAAAATACCCAGGAGCTTTTTTCCCCTAGTTCCTGCTTGCTGTAAATTAAATTGAGCTTCATTTGGCTGCACCAAATTTTACTTTCTTTGAGACCTGCTTAATATTTTAAAGCATTAGTTTATCAAAAAAAAAAAAAAAAAAAAAAAAAAAAAAAAAAAAAAACATTTTATCCCTCATGTTGTTACAAACCTGTATGACTTACTTTCTCCCATGGAACATGTGTACCGCCGCTCCCTATACGCAGAGTAATATTAAAATTAGCATATACATTTGCATACATAAAATTATAAACATGAACATATATGATGGTAAACATGAACATTTATGAACATATATTATGGTGAATGCAGTAGACAGGCTTAAAAAACAATTGTTATAACCACCAGGGCCATATTACTATTGTAAAATGTATTGTTCCCACTGATTGAATGAACCAAATCTGTTGTTTTTAGATACAGTATACAGACTAACATCTCTGTGTGACCGTATCTCTAATTCAGTGCTAATGCAGTGCTTGTCAACCATTAGAAACCATCCACTTGAACCAAAAATCTACAGTATATTACTTGGCAGAAATTATATTATGAAACAGTATTATTACTACTATTATTATTGTTGCTGCTGCTGTTGTTGTGGTTATTATTATTATAATTGGGATAATATACACAAAAATGAAAACTGTCACATTTATACAACCTCATGTTGTTGCAAATCCATAAGACTTACAGTAAGTTCAATACTTAAGTTCAATACAAATAAAAAATATTTGAAAAAAAAAAAAAATCTAAGAGGTTTCTGTCTTTTCAGAAGTCTTGGATTAAACCATGCGATTCATATGGATTAATTTTACGATGCCTTTATAACCTTTTTGGATCTTTAAGGTTTTGAAACCTTTCAGGTTTCATTAAAAATGTCTTATTTTTTGTTTCGAATATTAACCAAAGTCTTATGGTTGTGGAATTATGTGGGGGAACTGTAAAAGAATTTTCATTTTAGAGTAAACATTAATATATATATATATATATATATATATAGATATATATATATATATATATATATATATATACACATATATATATATATATATATATATATATATATATATATATATATATATATATATATATATAAACATTAATATATATATATATATATATAGATTATTAATTTAAAAAATAGTTTATTCTGAGATAATATGCATAGGTAAACTATTCACAATAAAACCCAAAATATGCTTGTTTTTAGTAAATATGGTCAGTTTAGTAAACATGGCCAATTTTCATTTAATTTTGACTTTGAAGTATATATGCAGCTAGGTTGATAATTAAAAAAAAAAAAAAAAAAAAATGATGTGCATCATACCTCCACTCTCTTTTTTCACAACTGTAGGAACCATTTAACATCTTGGGAAGTGAACCATGACACCTGGTGCTGAAATCTGAGCCTACAGCAGTGATGTCTGAACAGCCGGAGGTATCTGGGGACTGTCCATCTCTTCTTTTGGCTTTGTTCTCCTCTACCTTCTTTAATTGGACAGCTGCTATGCATCCCACGCTGCATTTCGCATACATACCTGTTTGACTCGTCTACACTCGAGGCTTGTTTAAGGTGACGAATACGGGCAGTATTTATTGGTCTCGGAGGAGAGAAAATAAAGGTCAGGCAAGACAGAGGTATTTTAATTGCAGTGTCAAGACTGCAAGTCAGTAGACAGTACAGCAGAGGGCAAGATGTTGTGATGTACTCTTTCTTTCTTGTTCTTGTCCTCTCTCTCTCTCTTTCTCTCGCTCGCTCCCGATCTCCCACCTTCCTGTTTGTGCCCCTGGATGATTTGATATCTTGTCAAGGTCCCCTCTCTTCATTACGCCAGTGTTGCATTTCTCCAGGAGAGACTCGGCTCAGCTCTAAAAGTCAATAGCACAAGCCTCCTCTGCAGCAATACTGTCCTTGCACAGAAGAGAGTGAAGCCTCTTCTCAGGGGATAAATTGGAGGAGAATCAAAACTGTCTTCAAAGTTTTCTTTTCCTTGACTGTGAAATTCCATGTGGCTCCAACAACATTCCATCATTTCATGGCGAATCTATGTCCAAACAAGGACAAATGCACCCCAAAGGAGGCTAACATTGAAATGTCATCGCCATAGACATGTGCTTGAGACATCAGTCAGCTTCTTCTTTCTCTTCAAAGATTGTGTGACCTTTTTAAAGTCAAGGCCACCCACACGGGCAGGAAAAGACTGCATGAACCTCTAATAAAGTGACCAATCATATCTCATGTCATCATGTGACCTTGAGGGAGAGAAAATCTTAAAGTGGAATTTACAGGTGTGCTTATTATCGTTTATCATTTAGTAAGGTAATAAAAGATGCTGCAATAATAGAATTGCACTACACAAATTTACATAACGTTCAAAAGTTTGGGGTAATATTGTAGTATTAATAATATTAGTACTGTTATGAAATAATGAGTAATGTGAAGTATTATTAAAATTTTCTTCTTTTTTTTCTGTTTTCAATTTTAATATGTTTCATATTTTAATATGCTGATTTGATGCCCTTTATGAAACCTTACTTATTGTATTTATTATTATGCAGAAAACAGTTGTGCTGCTTAATTTTGTGGAAACCATTTTTTTTCAGTATTCTTTAACAGACAAACAGACAGATTGTTATTTTTAAGGATACACTTTCTATTCTTTATTATTAATCTTTATTCAGAAAGATTATTTGTAGCTTATATGCCGTCCAATCAGGTTTGAACTGACAAAATCAGCCTTTTTTTTTTTGTGCACAGTATGCATAAGAGAGTCAGTGAACAATTGGTGACTATTTTAACCCTAGCTTAGTCTTTTTGAAAGAACAGAATTAATTCTTCTCTCACAAAGATGTTTTGTGTAATTGGATTGATGTTAATGATTGTATTAACGGCCTTATTGTGAAATTGCAGAAATACAGTCACTAAATAAGCAATGGAGCTGTGTTAGGCTATCATCCATCAATGCTCCTTCATTAGGAGTGAGTGAGAGGTCCTTTATGAAATTTCATTGAAATGCTGGCAATTCAAAGAGCGTCATTTCAAGACTGGAACACAAGCACTTGGCAGCTGCTTCAGTATACTTTGAATATGAATATGAATATCTAAACTTAATGGCTGATATATTACACTGCATAAAAGTCTTCCGAGCGAGTTTCTCTCCCCGTAGCTTTATAGGTGAATGATAATTCATCTGTTCTGGCAGGTACAGTGGTGGCATCCTCCGGGAACCCAAAATAGATGCCAGATAAAGAATTACTGTTCGATGCATATCTCACTAATTGGTGTCTAATTTGGCGTGGTGGTGTCAGGTTTCCAGAAGGACAGAATGCCACTTAGGAGGAGGTAAATTTGAGAAAGCAGATGGTCCTCTCCAGAGGCCTGACAGCACTCACAAGCTGGGCATGCCATGTGTTTCTATGAGTGTGTGTGGACATGCGTATGACTGCTCTGTCGCTTTTTCTCAACCTGACCTTGGAGGTGATTCTTTTATCTTCCTAGAAATGCCACAGTGCTCATCTCAATGTATTTATGAAAGATCTTTTCAATGCATTTACCGTATAGAATCAGGAACTGCTGGATCTATTTTTAAAAATAAAATGCCATGAACATCTTTCAGTTTTTTTAATGGTTTTTATAGGTATTGGGAAAAATATGTTATAAATAGGTTTGTATAGAGTCTGAATAGGATGAGAGGGGGAAAATGCACAAACAGTGATTATACAACATCTTTCTATTGCATTGTGCTGTCAAGTTGTATGCAACAACAAACATACAGAGCAACAGAAAAGTCTGATTGCGCCAGCACAAACCATCTTTTGGCATTAAAATAGTACTGTCAGGTTTTACTAAAGATGCAAAGTGAAGAATTAGTGCTTAAAAGTCATGGACACAGTTATTTTTGCACCTGACCTTATTGAATATGCATTTCTAGGAGTTTCCCTTTCAGATGCAAAATTTATGAGAGGACAGTATTCAAATGAATCATGCAATGCGTTTTACTAACGTTTGCGCTTGTCAAATTACTGGTTTTTGTGCCATTATTTAACGCCCCCCCAAAAAGCATGTCTTAAACTATTTTGCGCTTGAATTAACTGTTGCTAGGTGGAGGCACTGCAGAGATGAGAGAGTGCATGAATGCAAGAAGAACACGAAAATATCATTTGCCAAGCCATGTTATGTTTAATTTGCTTCTGCAAATAAAAGATGACTTGGAACCCTCAACTAGGAGTCACGCAATACCAGGTCTATCAAAACTTCTTGCAACTTCTAGCATTTTATGGCCTCCAGTTCTTCTCAACATCCTACGGGTTCTTTATTTCTTTATTTATTTGCGACTGCTCTAATTTGCGCTGTGCTTGGTATACTGTGTTGGTTGATATGTAAATGAGATGTTGCATCTGGGTTTTTAATCTGCGCATTGTTAGTAAATCACCCGCAGAAATTTCCACGCCCATCTGCGCTCTTTTAGAATTGCGCTCTGGCACTAATTTGCCCTGTTTAGTAAAACAGGCCCTTAAACTTTTTGGATCATTCTAATGACTCACTAAATTAAAAGGTAAAAATTGTTTATATGTTCCTTTATAAACACCAAATCTAAATTAATTTGATCAAAAATACATTGAAAAACCATAATGCTGTAAAATACTATAATTTAAAATAACTGTTTTCTATTTGAACATATCTTAAAATAAAGCAATAAGCCCCAAGAAGCTGTGGTTTACAGTGAATTTATAACAGCTAAGGGGCGTTGCTTCACAGTGCGAAGCGGAGTGCGTAAAACCCACTTAGCTGTTATAAATTCACCATAAACCACGGCTTCACAAGGCTTATTGCATTTATAAAACCGTTATTCCATATATGTAGTAAGGTTTCACAAAATAAAACAGAGCAAATAAAGTGTAATAAATGATGATTAATAAGTGTAATGATAATAATAAAAACATTATTCTTCCGCCAAACAATGTAGTTCTTCAGAAACGGTTGTGGTTGCAACAAATTGGTTGCCAAACAAAGGTGTATGTTTGTAGAGTAATTTACAAAAGCTTCGAATTCGGCTCAACCAATCAGAATCAAGGACCGGAACTATCCGGTTTATAATGTAATTTATTCCTGTGATGCAAAGCTGAATTTTTAGCATCATTTCTCATCTTCAGTGTTTCATGATCCTTCAGAAATCTTTCTATGTTGGAAATATGATAACAGACATGACACTTTTTTTTTCTCTCTCATACACAGAAATAAATATAAAGCTCCAGACATGTTTAGAGTTACGATGCTCTGGTTATTTAGTAGAACACACACAAGGCAAGGCATTATTTCTGGTGTTAATTAATAAACAATAAAAAAAAATCATGAACTGTAAATAAACTTTAGAAATAAATACAAATTGTCTTTGTCTGTAAAATATAGATTAAACTTTATGTTTATGTAAAAAAAAACAGATGAAAGAAATCACTTTATTCTGCTGATTTGCTGCTCAAGAAACTTTTCTTATTATTAACAATGCTGAAATATTTGTTTCAGGGTTTTTTGATGAAAATAAAATTCAAAATGATAGATTAGAAATCTTTAGTATTATTATAAAGGTCCTATAAAATAATAATAATACATAATACTTTCATAATAAAACGCAAAATACAAAACTGATTTATTTAAGGGGAAAACTGGAAAAACATAACTGTTATCAATATATTAACAGCAGGAATAAAGTCATCAATAGAATTCATTGATTAGAGGCTAAGGTGGTGATAACTGAATAATTGTGCTCATGATTGCCATCTCTGTTAAATAAAACAAGAGTTGTGATGACACAATAACCTTGTCAACTGTGGTCACATAAAGCAGAGAGGACAGTTGCTGGGTGTGTGGCCTCCTTTGAACCAGACTGTCCTTCTAGATCGATTAAAAAAAAAAAAAAAAACTTTATAGTAGATTCAAATTCCTCCAAGGCCTCTCCAGTTAAATATTCAGAGGCAGTCGAGGTTTCCATCAGCCTGTCAGCCGTGTAATATGAGTTGAAGGCACTCAAGTAGTCCTAGACACTTCATGCTCCTAGAAGACCCACCATTCACCTGGTAAGACACAGCTGTGAACATTCACACTGAGGAAAGAGACGCTTCACAGTTACGCCTCACCTTTATACACATCTGAAAAAAAAAAAGATAAAATAAAAAATAAAAAACTCCTCAGAACCTGCATTACAGGAGGAAATAAAGCAGAAAAACCCTGCCATGATTAAGATTGGTTTACCTTGTTAATTGCCACCTGTGAGAGGTGAAGAGATATCAGCTACATTAGATCTCAGGGTCTCAATACTCTATTTATCTGTGAATTGCTGTCACTTCATAGCTGTATGAAGTGTTTTCATATTTATGCAGCAGGTCTCTCATTACATACTTCAGCATATCATCCAATTACTGTGACACAGCAGGAAACTCAGCAGAATTATTACCGTACGCTGTGCCATACAACATCTGCAAATGTTTCGCCTTCCCTCCCTCATTCCTCAGCTTTACAGGTAAGTGTCTTTTATAAGCACATGTAAAAAATGTGACATTGATGCACACTTGTGTGAATAATTTATTGTTGACTAATTTATTTAAATGAAATCATCCAGTTGTTTGTTGCTTCACTACTGCTTGTGTAATACGTTAGAATTTATAATAAAATAATAATAAAAACATATAAAATGAACAAAAATCCCTTTTTTTTTATTTTTTTATTATTTTAGTTATTATCTATTTTATTTTTATTCTATTTTTAAAATATAGTACATCTATCTCTAAAGCAGTAATAAAGTCATCAATCATAAATAATAGGTTTGTTTTTACATTACATGTATATGTACATAATAAATAAAGAGAATTTGGACCACCTCATATAACATACTATATAACACACACATATAATCTTCTGTTTGTTGTTCCTTGTATCCAATTTAATGTGAATAATTAATTGTTTGTGTGTCTTGTTTGTGTGTATTTTTTGTTTCATGTTTTGGTTTGATGTTTTGTGGGGTCATTTTACTCTGTGGCATGAGTAATGGGATTACTGCTCCACACTGGGCCCCAGGCCTGGCAGAAAGCACATGCCACGTTTAGTCACACAGTCAGATGTTCCCTCACACACACAGGCAAATACTCACACCGAAGGTCACACTTCCTGGCCCTTTTCCAAACCTTTTTTTAAAGGTTTGGAAAAGGGCCAGTTTTAAACCTTAAAATCTTCAATTATTATTATTATTATTATTATTATTATTATTATTATTATTATTATTATTATTATTATTATTTAAGTTATACAAGATTCAATACATTTTTTTAAAGGCAGTTTAATATAATTTAGGACAAAATGACTTTGATTCAGGTTGATTATAGAATAGATAGATAGATAGATAGATAGATAGATAGATAGATAGATAGATAGATAGATAGATAGATAGATAGATAGATAGATATAAATTTTTAAACAATGGGGGAAATGACATTAATAAAATATATACTACATTAAAATTACAGTGAAATTGTTTTGTTAAAAGTGGTTTTTGTGGTTACATTTTAAAAATCTTCACATGGCAAAAAAAGATGTATTATTTATTTTATTATTATTATTTCTTTTTCTTTTTTTCTTGATAATGTGTACACAGCTTGTAATGAAACTTCTGAAAAAAAGACCTTCCCCAACTTCCTATCCTGTAAACTGATTATTATGTGAAGGACTCGGGACAGGACAACTTCACATTATTTTGTTATTGAGGGGAAAGCACATATTCATGTTTTCATCTAAACGTCACTATTATCAGTGTTGACGGTGTTAGGCTATTCATTAACAGCATATCACTGCAAAGATATTTCCAACTTCTTTTTGTTTCTAAGTGAAAAACGCAGAAAGAATGTCACTGTAAGTATATCCGGCCTTGAATCACATTCACAGCAGTAAGTTTCTGGATGCAGTTCACTTAACGGCCAACGGTGTCACTAATAACAAGGGTTTCTGAATGATGCTTACGTAGGCTTATCGTCAGATATGGTCTAACACATTCCTATATTAGGTAGCCACATGGGTTGTTATTACAGTAATATGTGACCACAGATAGGACAACACCACTTGTCTTGATGTCTCTGCTTCTGAGTATTTTAACTAGCACAACACACCATCACTCACTGCCCCCTCCGTTCCTGTAACTTAAGACACATCCAAGGCTTTCCGAAAGCAGCCAAATAGGCTGGCATTATTCACTGCCATGATATCAAGTGCATGCTCATCTGGGTCAAATGTGATTACACCCAAAGTGAATTTGGGGATCTTAGTTGAGGGCGAGAGAGAGGCACATCCGGGAGAAAAGAACACCTGATCTTGTTAAATGCTGCTTCTTCAGCCGCAGTGCATGTGTGTGAGGAGGTAAACAGCCGCTCAGGACTTCAGGCAAACAAATGTTTCTCTTCAGCGGGGACCGCGTCTGCCCACCACCCCTCTCCCTCAGGTACACGGGCCGCTAATTGTGTTTTTCACTTTCCTTGGCCTGCAATCTGTACCGCTGTCGTCACTGCGTTATGGCCAGGTGTGTCATTAAGACCTCAACAACTTTATAAATAGCAGCCAGTTTAAACCAGAAAAATTCATTTTAAAAATTATTTCCTATTAAAAACAACAACAGCAAAAATGTATACATATATACTGTAATTACACACACCTCACTACCATTTAAAAAGTTAAAAACTTACATTTTGCAACTTTTACGGTTACTAAAAGTATCATGGTTTCAACAAAAAAAAATATAAAGCAAAAACATTTGTGAAAATGTTCTCCCATCTTGTTAGTGTCAGCTTAACCTTGATGTTTTTTAACCATGGACATTTCCTCGATGCTCCAGAAACACACAGTTCTTTGTATTGTGTCTCTCCTGAGATTGGAAAGTGACGAATTAGACAGATGTTATTTGCTTCAGTCCTCGCTATCACAGAATTGGTTTCTACTGTGTTATTGAGGAGGTTTGATCGAGTCTGACTTTGTTCTTTGCGATAGAATGCGAGACAACAGTGATTGATTTCTTTCACCATCACAACCACACGTACCTCTGATCAATATGACTCAGTTGTGTGATTACTGACCTTCATAAAGAGCAAATCAGTACATCAAGCCGATTCAAACAGAATAAGCCACAAAACGGACTGCAACAAAGAAAAAAGAAAAAAAAAATTTTCTATTGGGTTGTCATGAGTTTTACAGAACAAAGGAGAAATTTAAAAAGAGAGTGAGTGCATCAGAATGTCAAAGCAAGAAACAAATCAGACACTTTCCACAAAGAAGATGTAAAAAAATATATATATTTTTTTTTTTTTTTTTTATTTTAGGTGTGATGGGTTATTTGGGGTATTTTTGATAATGTTGATCATCGACCACAGGAGTTCAAACTAAATATTTTATGAGTTGTTTAATTTTATATTCATTTAGTGAGGTTTGCAACTTTTGCAATCCTTTTACCAAAACTTTTCAGTTTGCAAATAGTAGTCTACTACCTGAATATCAATTATACCAATAAAACATATTTATATGTATTCTATTATAAATGTTTTGTTAGATTTACTTACACCTTAGGTAAGGTTTTATATGTTAACATTAGTTAATGTGAAGAACAAAACAAAATGCACAATATTTTTAATCTTGTTAGTGCAATTAATAATGTGTTTTTAATCTTGTTAGTGCAATTAATAATGTGTTATGTGTGTAATATATATATTATAAACAAGATTGGTTGTAATTCTTCAAAGATAAAGTAAAAACAGCATTACTGCTAAATATTATTGATTTTTAGAATAGCTTGATCCTTAAGAAATATTTCTAATATGACGATCTGCTTCTCAAGAAACATTTCTTATTATTAATATCAGTGTTGAAAACAGGTGATGCGTCCTATTTTTGTGATAACTGTGATTAATTTAATTCAGCATTCTTTGATATATATAAACCTTACTGATCCAAGACTTTTGAACAGTAGGGTACCTTGAGAGTCTGAATTATTTTCCAGCAATCATATTCAGCCGATTTATAACCAGCAGCAGTAAAAATCAACTATTTTTTCACTGTATGACTTCTTAGACCTCATTGACGGACAAGATCATGAACAGCAGGCCATCTTATTATTGATTCTGTTTAGCACCTGGATCTTTCTAAGTCAAAGGGAGCTTGTTAAAAATCAGTCATGTTTTCGGATCTTCAGAACCCACCTGCGTGCGCCGTCTGACCACCTGCAGGCGCGTGCAAATGACTAGCGCTGTGAAGGCTTGTTAAAGTCGCACAAACCAAACAGCATTCAATCACAGTCCCATTATGCTTGTGGAAGCATCTCTCAGGTTAATACTTTTATCTAGAGAATTTTTAATTAACTTATGATTTATTTAAAGAGTAAAAAAGCATTCAACAAAGCAGGAATCTATTCAACAGCTCCCAAGGGAAGGTGATTTGGATATTTGTAATTCTTAACTTCTAATTTAATGCAAATATAATATTTGCTAGGAATGTTCCTTGTTATTAAAGAGCTTTTTTAGGCATAAACTTCATGTCTTTGCTGTTTTTACCAGTGGCGATGCGCTCCGACAGGGTTCTCAGAATAGATTTGGTCTTATGCTGTGTTTTGGCATCATCGTGTCTCAAGTTCATGTTATGATCCAGGAACGTTTGGTTTCTCTGAAAGGAATATTCCATCCCTGAGGTGACAACGTGCTCATGCTTTAGAATCTGAATTATTCCACAAAACTGTTTTTTGCTCATTTGCAACTGTAGTGAACCAGACACCCTTGAAAGTCGCTGCAAGGGCCAGCGATTCATGTTTGGGGGCCTATATTATGTTTATAACTGTAATCCCTCTGTTTTGCTTCTGGAGGTATTTTAACCTTTTATTTGACACAGAAGATCAAAATATATCCGCTTAATCCAAATCTGCACGCTAACCCCCGAGCTTGTCTGTGTTAATGTCTTGACGTGACAGTTTTCCTCTTTGTGTTCCTGGCTAGGATAGCAAATTATCTATGGGCGATTGGTTTTATGCCACAGAGTGACGGGAAAATGTGAAATTGCATACAAGCGATCTCAAAGGGGAACTGAGGCAACATGTGCAATAATGCATGACGTTTCCCTCTATCCCTCTTATTTAAACACAGCAACTCATTTTATAAACCTCACTGTCATTTCATATGCGCAGTGTCCCATGACATAACAGATTTAATAATTCATCAGACCTACAAAGAGATGAAATGTCTTATACACACTTATTCAATACGCATCTACCAGGTCACTACTTTACTCTTCACAGCTATTATTAATTTGGTTGCACTTTACAAGATTGGTTGCTTTGCACTTTAAATGCAAAGCAAGAAACTATTAATTTGTGTTTGCAACACCACATTTCTAACTGGATTGCTTGAATTAACACAACTTTCAGATGGACTTAAGCTTAAGGAAAGAAATTCAAAAGTCTTCCAGGAAAAACTTGCTGAAAAGGTACAGGGTTGATATTATGAGTGCATCTGTATTTTGTTTCTAAAAAGTAGCATAAAAGCAAAATTAACTATGCTGCTTTGCATTTTATCCCATTTTAAAGTCTGGCTCTGCAAGACTAGTTTGAACGCAGATGTGGAGACATTGTCAAAGAGTTGAGAAAATTAAGTCATTGAGTTTCTACTCTGTTGGTGTGTTCACAATAACAAAGATAATATTCATGATTTACACTTAATTATTGCTCTGTTTTTGTTCTTCATTAAATCTTCAACAATAGAGCTGTTAAAAAGTCTGTCAGAACAGCTCATAATTAGTCAGTATCATTTTCTTTTCTTTTATCATTATGCTGTTTATTATGCTGTCACAGATTTTAACACATTTCATGAAACGTTAGACGTGAGAACAATGAGATTTAGAAAGGTTTTTGTTGTTTTTTGTTCAACTCAAATTATACAGTACACAAATACTTATAACACATTAAAATTACATAAAAAAGTATACCGATTGCATAAATACACTTAGGGTTCTATAAACCACCCCTCACCCCCAAATTCTGTTTTAATAATTTAACACAATGTAAAAATGAATAAATAAACAAACAAACAAATAAATAATAATAATAATAATAATAATGTCTGATTTTAATTCATAAAAAAATGATTTTCTTTTATTCTGTGTTATGAGTTTTATTAGTAGTAGTAGTAGTAGTAGTATTTTAATTCTGTGTTTTAATATAAATTTATTATCAAAAACACTGGTAATCAAATTAATGCATTCAGTTTAATTCCTCTTTTAAAATGTAATCTGATTACATTTGAATTAAAACATGGTTTAAGATTGTGCTACATTCCTTAAAAAGTTAAACAGTTGTTATTACATAGCATTATATGATTAACTTCACAGACATTAGTCCATATCACAATACAATGTAGAGCCCTACTTTTGATTTATTCATCCGAGTTTTGCCAAATTTAGTGACATTCCATGCTATTCAGTCTATTTTTTCCACATCACAGAAATCATAGAGCCCTATATTCTGTCCATCAAGTCTGAAATCAATAGTGTAATTCAGCTCCTGACCCTTGAGTTTTGAAGTCACTTTTCATTTCACGGCCTTCCTCATTTTTTACACTTACTTGCAAACATTTCATGATTAATAAGCATCAATGCAGTTAAATATTAGCTTTTTTTTTTCTTTTTTTTCCCGAAAGATAATATCTGAAGTGTACCTTTTGAGTCAAAATGAGGCTTGTGTTCTGGTACATCAAAGAGAATCAGTGTGTTGTATATACTGTACAGTAAGTGAATGTTATTTGCACTAGTCTAATAAGTCATTTAATTTGTATTGATTTATGCTTCTTAAATCCATTCGCCATTTAAATTCTGTTTCATTTAGATTTGACATGTTGTGCGAGAAAGTTAACACTTAAATTTCTGTCCACAGTTTTACGCTTTGTCTAGTTATTAACCCTGAAATCATTCCGATTTGGTCTGTTTGATGTCCAGCACACAAAAACTACTGCTGAAAAGATTCATATGAAAATGTCTGCTGTATTGCAATCTGCTGTGACAACCCTGACAACTAATCGATCACAACCTACAAAAAGCTCTTTTCTCAAAAACATTATGACAAAGAGGCAGAAATACACTTATTACAACTGCACGCTGTAATTCTTTGCTACTTATTTCCAATTAATTTGTTCAGTTGTGTTTGCTTCTGCAATCCTAAATAGCTTTTATTTCCAGAAGACAAAACTATGTTTTACAAAGAGTGGCAAAATTGATTTTAGAGCTCATTGTGACAATTGAAAGGTCAAAGATGTTTTCAAACTTTCCACACTTTACAAACTATCCCAAGGATTTCTACCTTCCGATTTGCAGAATATGATCTATTCTTATGAAACCTTGGGGACACAGCACTTTTTAAATGAACTCCAAGGTTAGCATGTACGATCGTACAAACAACAACTCATGAACCCGTGAACATTTATTGCAGACCTATAACTCTGACTCAGAAAATGCATTAAACTATCAAGTCATACAGTGCTTAAAGGAACAGTAAATATATAAGTAATCATAAAAGTATAGTCCATGTATCTAATATTTTCCTTCTGAATTCTTTCAGAAGGCTTAATTTTTCGAAAGTTCAACTTAATTGTTATGGAAGAAATTAAGTTTGGAATGACATTTGGAATATAATTTACAATATTCCTGCTTTTGGCTTATACTGCATTCACATTTTATCAGCTCTTGCTTTTCCTGGAAATCAAAAATTCGTGACCTTGGCGTTGATAGCGACATGCTCTACTGTTTGAGCTACAGGAAGGCGATGAATAACAATGAGTAAATAATTATAGATTTTTTTTCTATAATTTGAACTATTCATTAATTTGTAAATTAGGAGCTCACAGAACAGATTATTACAGTAACACTATGTTAGCATACCTGTTCATTAAGTCACTCTCATTAAAATCAACAGCTTTGACAGGGTCCCAAATAGACTGACATCAACTGGGTGCAACTGGTGCGGTCGCACCGGGCCCCGTGCTTAACTGCCCCCCGACTCCAAAATGCAAAAGCGAACGGACGGAGGGAGGCCCCACTCCCTACATCGCACCGGGACCCACGTCAGCTAAGGACAGCCCTGATTCCATGCAACTATTAGTCAATAATGAGAGCCATTTTCAGTGGAATGTTTTGTTCTTCTGCTTGTCACTGCATCACCTGAAGCAACTTGTGTAACCCATCAATAAAATACATACTACATTCACACCAAATAATGCAAACAGACATGCAGAGGTGGTATGCACAACAAGTACTATATGAAATTCTCTTGCAATGCAATGCAACATACATGACATATTTTACAGATTCAACTGTATTTCTCTTGTTCTAAATCACAAAGGGATAGTTGGGAATTTCTTCAGCTTTGGGCACTTTTATTGTCCCAGTGATTGAGATAACTTTTTCCTCTCATTAAAATTTCTTGGAAATTTCTGCCATGCTTTCATCATTTATTTTTGTAAACAGATTTTGCTTTACCCTTCCTTAGACTTTAAGTGTTAAATGATAATAATTAAATATAAGAATTAAAACTTCAATGCTCTAAACAAGTTAAATCATTTACAGAGTGAATAAAAGGATTTGATCACATTTTTAAAACAACTGCTCCACCTTTCCACCACAACCAGCCATAACAAAATTAAGTTGTGCACTTATTTACTGCACCAGACAGACAGCATTTCAATGAACAGCACTGAGATGAAATATGAGACATATGAAGTGTCAAGAAAACAGGGGAAATGATGGTAAACGCCACTTGTGAACAGATTTTTGTATAATTTTCAGTCAGGTTTCAGTTTTGTCAAGATTATGTACAAAATGGAAGGAATCTGCCAATCTGATTGAATCATCCAACTACCAAATAAAATAAATCAAACGTAACATTTCACAAGACATCATCAGCAACATGAAAAAAAAATAATAATAATCAATACGATTTGGCATTTCACAACACATATGAGACTAATTAATAATTATACTGCATTTGTAGTCTTACAAAATTTAACACAACAAAGCCGTTAATAAAACATGTCTAGAAATATTTTATCAAATCTATTAATATATTGTATGCATCTTATCCATCACGAAAGGACATAACAATTGCTAGTGAAGTGAAGGCGCTCCTGACTGAAGCGCCTGCAGCAACTGTTATGAGCAGACTGCTACTAGAGCACCCATGGTCAGATGTGTTATGTACTGTCAGTTCCCGTAGAATCTTTCAATTGAATTGCCTTTGCTTAAAATTTCACGTCAACAGCACATTTTCAAGTACATTTACAGTTAAAGACTTAAAAATACATTTTTACACATAATTATAGCACAAAACATTCATGGAAAATTAAATGGAATTCCACATAGAGAATGACATTCAGTTGCTTTTCTTTAGAGATTATTTTGCAAAATATCTTTTATGTGTGTGTGTGTGTGTGTGTGTGTGTGTGTGTGTGTGTGTGTGTGTGTGTGTGAGTCTGTTCCACAGAAGTTATATAGGTTTGAAACAATGATGAGGGTCAGTAAATGATGACAGACCATGGTGAAATAGTCATCATAACCTACAGCAGCTTACCTGTGTGTCACTATGTGACAAAGTACATGACACTGTTTTTTAACTGAGACTTTTTATAGGGATATGACAGGGATATATTATGATTCTTGATTTTTACACGAAGCATATGTGCAATTCATAGCATACAATCCTACACCAAATTAGGTGCTGAATCTGATTGCTGAGATGCGCAGGCTTGATCTGGCACAAATTAAGGCCTAACATCGTACCATATGAAATCACTTAACAAAAGCTTAAAAGCTCATATGCATTCTTATGAATATTTGAAGACTGAAGCACTTGCCTAGACCATTTGGGTATGATCCGAATTTTTATCATTGACATTGTCCATTAACTAAGCCTGATCCAACTAGTGAGACTAGACTGGTGTAATCAATACTGTAATGAGATAGGTGACCTGCTGGTGTCTGTGCAGTGCAGATAAAGAGCCCATGTACGGTGTTTCCTCAGACGGCAGGTGTTTTCCGTGGCAGGTACTGTATGAGATACTTCTCTTGGCCCCAGTGCAGACATTGTGATGCAGGAAGGCATCAGTCCAAGCATTCTCATTCCACTATAATCACTTCCGACCTTGCCAAAAAAAAATTGGCACTTACAATAATAGTACCCCTATTTTTCCCTTCTTTTTCTTCTTTTTTTTTTAATCAAAATTCAATTATGAAAAGAAAATTATGTGTCATCATAATTGCAACGTGGAATGAAATTAGATGCAAATTAGCATGGTGGTGTGCAATTGTTTGAGTTTTTTGTGTGTGTGTGTGTCATGGAATAATGGTGTACATGTTGTTAAGGACAAGAGGAGAAATAATTCATCTCCTGGCGTTTGGGATGAGAGAGAGAATAGAGGTGCTGGTACCTGCACAAAGGCAAACTGGAGAGAGGGCATGCTGGGAAAACAGGTGCCAGGATGCATGCAACTACAAAATGGTGCTTTGACAATGAGAGAAAATGACTACCAGCCTCTTTCACCTTTTGCAGCACAATAGCCATAATTAAACACGTCTGTTGTATGTTGTCGGAACCAGCTATGCCATTTTATAACCTCACACCACCTTTATTTTTGTGTTACAGTCCTGTAAAAGAGGCTATATGATGCAATAGAATATTTGAGTCTTTAAACTACTATACTGCATACTTATCATTATTTGCAGTATGCATTACATGAATAGTATGTGACTTTTCTATATGCATGGAATACAGAAATCTGTCAAAATGTGTAATGCACAACTCTGTAGCATACTGCCTGAAATACTAAATCCCACAATGCATTCTAATTCTGTTTGCCACTATTTACAGCTAATTTAAAGCAATAGTTAAAAAATGACTCAAGTTCAGGCCATCCAAGATGTAGAAGAGTTTGTTTCTTCATCAAACCAGATTTGGAGAAATGAAGCATTAAATCACTTGCTCACCAATCGATCCTCTGCAGTGAATGGGTGCCGTCAGAATAAGAGTCCAAACAGTGGATAAAAACATCACAATAATCAAGTAGTAATCAACACTACTGAAGATCATTTATTATCTTGTTGTGTGAAAAGCTCCATGTTTCTAATAAACAAATTCATAATTAAGAAGCTTTTTAGAAACTTCTAATACTGCATCTGCATCTAACATCTGGGGTAAGTAATATTTTTATTTATTTATTTATTTATTTTACAATATTTTATTTTACAATATTACTGTTCTCACGGTAACAACACAAGACTGCACCATACTTTACATATTCTCTGACATCTCAGTATCGCAAACATTCTTTTGTACAGAACTGCAGACCACCGTCCATCCATTCCCAGAATCCTCTGCACCACTAATAGACAGAGAAGAGTTGCTGATCAAGCTCCGCAGGAGATCAGTTCATCCTGCCAGCAACGCTCCGAGCCCTGTCACTACCGAGATCGCCCGCGGAAATGAAAGCTATGTCCAAGACAACAGCTGGGCGCAGCCGTGAAAGCAATGACACGGATACACCACCACTCCAGGCGCCAAACCCCTTGCAGACACTACGGACCCTTGCCAGCCTGAGCAAGATGCCAGCGCCATGATGCATGTGTCCACTGACCATGGCACCATATTAACTATTATAGAATATAACTATTATAAAAGGAGGGTGGACATCTTGGGACTGCAAATGAGGTGGGCAGAGACAGACAAGCTAGCTGCTGGGAGTGAATATTCACTCAATACCAGCTTTTTCCTAGTTTTTTTTTTTCGAGGTTCTGCTGCCTGCCAGACACAAGGACAAATGCTAATGTCTGAAATCTGGGCTGGCAGAGGCGCTTAGAACCAAAGGCACCCTCCGAAAACGTTTAGTCGTCTCCGATGCCGCTTCTCGCACAGGGTTTGCAGCGATGCCACACGTCGGCGTCTGCTAACGAGATTCAGACATTTTTGGCAGGCTGACTATCAGGGGTGAAACAGGGCTCTGTGAACTGTCACAGTTCAGACGAGGAATTGTAGGAGAAGGAGCCATTAGCTCTAAGACAGAACTGCTGCTAAAATGAAACAGCTGAGCCGAGGTGCTGGCAAAAGCAGTCACAAAGATACAAATCACTGCCCTGAAATACAGAGTTAATATACAGCTCAAGAGGCTATAATATACAGTTAGTCAACAGACCGGGTCAGTATCTTTTTCTGTGCCAGACATTCTGCAACTTTGTTATAATGTATAATTTGAAATGGAAAATGCAGCAGTGTTGGGACTGATGCTACAAAACTGTGGCTTCCTATGTTGCAAGATACTCATAATTTAAAATAGGCAATGGTAAAGGTTGCAACAAAAATTAGCAAACTTTAAAACTATCATTTATTTATTTAGCAGTTCTCTGAAATATTTGATTCTGATTGGTCAATCACAGTATCCCAGCTAACAAAAACATCTATTTTGGTATTTTTCCCATTAAGTATTTTTATTATTATTATTATTATTTTAATTTATGTTTGTGTATCTGGTAGAACGTATACTGTATGTGTTACTACGTTCATCTGGGTCAACATATGTTAGCTACACAACCCAAGATGGATCATATGCTAAATGAAGGAAAATCATCAGGGGAATTTCCTGTGCTCACTGGTCCAGAATCTTCTTGCACCTGGTGTACTCAGGTGACAGCCAGCCAGCTGAGTCCTGGATAGCTTTTTCTCTGCTTTCTCAGTCTCACAGTGGCGGTCATTGCCTTGTACACATCTCTGAAATGTGGTTGACACTTGCTATACAGCTAAGCTGCACCATGTACTGACACTACAAGACCATATATATATACATATATATATATATATATATATATATAAAAATTGAGGCTGAACATATGCTTCTTATGTATGAATACTTGATTCTAAATTAGGTCAGTATTACATTTTGGCATAAAATGATCATGAAATGTAATTTTCAATGTGTGTGTTCTTAAGCACTATGTAGTTGGGTCTAGTTTTTTATCTATCACAGGCATATGTAGTTTTAATCCTGTCCTAATCAAAAACATTTTTTTTTTGTTTTTTTTTATTATTATTTATTATTAATTAATTTAGTTATTTATTTATTTTATTTTTATTTATTTTTTAAATTGAGAACCTCTGAAGTATATATATATATATACTGTATATATTAAAATATATATATTAAATCAGCTGATGGATTTGTTTAAATGAATCACAAATTCACATTCAAATTAATGTTTACAATTAAGAAGTCACTTCTCGAAAAAAAAAATATATAATAATAATAATAATAATAATAAATACTTAAAAATACTCCACAAACTGGAACACAAAAAATATGTTTGGAATGATACAAATACTGAAATGATTTAATGCCCCCTGAGAAATAATTATAGTGTATGAATAGTGCTTTAGTAATAATTTAATCCCAATGCTATCTGAATCAGTACTTAAAATGACAGACATCCAATTTTAGTAACTCAAACATTGTTTATAATGCTAACTGCGTCCAAATAGTTCTTTAAATAAAGACCCATTTGAAAATATATACAGCATTTTCGACAAGGAGCTGCAGAAACGCTCAGCAAAAGAAGCTTATTTAAGCAATTCATCACCTGTACGATCCGGCGTGCACATATATGCCAGGATCTCTAAAGATCAGCTTCCATGTTGCTCGGTGACTGCTGGAGGAACAACAGAAGGTGACGAGCATGCTATGCTGAGACAATTACACATAACATACAGTACCTTACTGAATCATAGGGCACTGAGAGTGACATGAAATTGATTTTCTAACTGCTGCCTGTTCGGCCCACTTCATTCGCATTGAAATATGATTACCTGACCTGCAAATACTGCTTGTCCTGCACAAACACAATATGTTGAGAACAGGATGAAGGTGAGAATAGAATGCAATATATATAAAAAATTATAAATAAAAAATAATAATAATAAATACACCAGCTTCAGTATTTGGAGAAGCAAACAACTACGTTTATATGCACCCTCTCAATACATGGTAACAGTAGTATATTTTATAGCATATACTAAACATACAAATTGGTAAAAACATTGCTTGCTGACAGTGTTTTTAGCATTTAAAATGTCTTAACTTGATAGATGTTGTGAGAAATCACACCTGTCTTGGTGACATTTAGAATAATATAAACTAATGAATCGTATACAAAAGATGAGGAGCATGTATTAAAAAGGTAAATAGGGTCAATTATAAAATCATATTGACTTTAATTTGTACAGTCTTTAATTAGACTATTCCTTGAAAAAGATATTCATCCTCATCCATCAATTTCCCCTTATTTTAAATATGCATTTTATCATTGTGTTGTGAGTAATCATGATAGACATTCTAATAATAGTTTCATATTGTGATTATTTTGGAATAGCTTATCTCCGTTTTCTAATCATAGAGTATCTGTCAGGCAGACGCTTGACCTGTGATTCTCATTATCTTTGTCTTTTATGAAAGTTAGATTTGTGGTGAAACTGTGATACAAACATGAGAGTAGTGACTGCTTTATGTGCAATCATAATGGGACTTGCTTTTAGAAGACAGTGACAACAAATGAAGGCTGTTTAGCATTTGAAAGTGAATCAGTGACACTTTCAGTGAGCAAGCGAATACTGTGATGCTCTCTGTTTGAGAAGGAAGGGATTATTACACTATATTCATATAATGAGATAAATGTAGGCTTAAAATATTTACAGCACACATGAGCCTATCCACCATTAAAGTAGGCTTATGTGAGAGTAATCAAGGAGGCATTAATGTTTAGCTCACTGTATCATTGTAATCATTGAGAATATGTGTATATATATATATATATATATATATATATATATATATATATAAGTGCTGTCAAACAATTATTCAAGATTAATCGCATACAAATTAAAATGTTTTGTTTGCTTAATATATGTGTGTGTGTGTGTGTGTGTTGTGTATATTTTTGTATATATAAATATGCATGCATACAGTATATATTTTGAAAATATTTACATATCCATATTTATATTCATACAATTTATATTATAAATATATAAACAACATACTTTTCAAAATGTTTGAGTGAATATATATTTTAAAATAGCAACATGCAAATGGAACACCTTTCATAAAACATGGTAATGCCTAAAGAGATTAATCACAAATGACAAATATTTGCTTGTAAACAAATAACATGTATCATTGAGTCACAGTACATTGCATTATAAATTAATTATTTTTAGGAATTGTTTGCAGAGACAGGTGTGTAAAATGTATTTTTGTAAATTATGTTCTCTGTTGAAAATCACACACCTGCAAATTGGTTGCCAGGGGACGTTTGTATTAACAATAACACCTGCAAAGCTACCAGTAGCATCATCATTTGGTAGATCAGTCACATGTCTTTTGCAATAACTGTCTGTTTCCGAAAGCAAAGATGTAGCCCCTAAAGTGGCTACTGCTATATAAATGGGAATGTAAACAGATAGATTCAAGCATGAACATGTCCTACTTGTGTGAATCATATTAAGCCATCAATAGTGATTTAAACAGGACCACAAAAGCATTCATCCCAGTGTCAGTGTGTATTCATTCTTCACATGTACAAAGCTCTATGTGTGTTCTCTGTTGACAGCACGAGAGAACATTTTATCTGTAGCATGTAAAACTTCACATGATGACACGGTCAGCTGTATTCTGTGATAAGAATAATCTCCGCTTGCTGCTGAGCTGGCTTTTATTACCTTGGTGAGATAGTCTTTTACTTCATTAATTTTTCTCAAGCTGTCATTTTAGGCATGAATGGGGTCTTACGTGAGGCAACGGATACCCTGCATCTGCCGTCGTATAACCTATGTACTGTATAGCCAGCAGACAGCAGCCTTTTGTTGTTTAGGTTTCTGTGCAAACAGTGTATTAAACAATTCACTGAAGAGCAAACACATTTAAGGCCTTATGCTGTTGTCGGGATGTTTCAGAGATGTGACTCCGAAGTGATGTTTTTTAAATTAGTGAGAGGAAGCAGAGATTGCAATATACAGTAAATGTAGACAGGGTTATTTTGGTTAGCAACAGGGGTTTGTGAACCTGCCCTCCACATTTGTCAGGCGTAATAGCTTTGTCAGTTATGCGAAAGAGTCTGGCTGTGAGAGGAAGTGGAGGAGGTATTACTGTTTAGCTCATTTTATCATTGAAATGCAACAGGGCTGACTTTAATGCGGGCCCCCTACTGGACGCACTGCCGTCGACGCTTGCAGGAGGCCAGCGCTGCATACATCAGCACATGACACAAGACAGAGGTGGAAAACAAAGTAAGCAATTACATTACTATATTACAGTGCGAATGAATTTACTTATAGAAAGACAGGTTGAAAAAATGTTCAATGACTTTTAAAATCAGTAAGACGGCGCTGAATTGAAGCCTGGGAAATGTTGCCTGTACTGTTTCAGGCCCCAGTGGGAAATGTTTAAACATTGTGCTTTATGTGGATAGACTTGATGATTTGTTCCTGGGGTTTAGAGAAAAAGAAAGTTTTACAGCGCCGTTCAGTCATGAGCCACCGAGTACTTTGTGACTTTGAGTCAGTTGAATGCATTGTTAGCTTAAAGTCAACATGAAACAACATTTGCAAACCATTTACTCTAATTTGACATCTTTTTGAGTGAAATGGCATATTCAATGAGAAAAACTTATGCTGGAGGAGAGAAAGATTATTTTTGCAGCCAGATGTAGTTACTGTATGACTTTGACCAGCAGAGGTCGAGCACCCGAGTTGACCAAGTTCCAGTAAAGAAGTCAGAAATCCAAGATAGACACATCTACTGTTGGCAACACCGGTTATTTTTTTTAATTTTTTTATTTAATTTTTTTTTTTTTTGCTTTGTTTTTTTTGCAGTGTTATTTCTTCAGTTTGATGTTTGATAGTACTGTGTGCACCACTGAGTTTACTGAGACAGACAAACATAAGTGTTAATAAACAATATATCACTACTCTTTCTCTTCTGTTATTGTGATGAGCATCCATATTGGATTCTGAAGTTGGAGTTGTTGCGATTCCTCCAAGATTCTGATACGGAACTCCTACTTGGGAGGGCATTCCAGTTAACAGTTCCTACTAGGAACTTGGATATTCCAACTTGCGAGTACAAATAAGTCAGTAAGAAAACAGTCAGAATCAAGTGTTTACATGCTTAATTTTTTTTTTCCTGTTGATTAAATTAATTTCAGGTCTATCGCACTCCTTCCAATCTGATTGAAATTTCATTCAGATTGAGCTCATTCGGCGTTTACATGAAAGCTTTTCAGTTCGATTGTGTAATCAATTTGATTATGAACAGATAATTTGGGTGTAAGCAAATATAATACCTATGTAAACATAGGTATTGAATCTTGGTAATGTCAACCAGAATGGAAATTTGTTTCAGGTGCATTTTGTATTTGCATTTTGATACTTTTTTATTATTATTTTTTCACATGTGCACAGATTTCTAGATTATGGTTCCAATGAGCATCTCTATATAATCACATCCAAATCATCTCTAATCCTTAATGTGTATAAATGTTATTTGAGGTCGGTCCCCACAATGTCAAAAATTTCAGGTTTTACTATCCTTGTGGGGACACTCCCCACAATGTAGCATAAACAAGTACACACACACACATGTTGGTATATGTGGTTTACGGGGACTCTCCATAGGCGTAATGGTTTTTATTGTGTACAAACTGTATTTTCTATTGCCCTACCCCAACCCTACACCTAAACCTACCCCTCACAGGAAAATTTCTGCAGTTTGGGATTTTCAGAATATCTTCTTTTGTGTTCCACAAAACGAAAAACTGCAGGGAAAGGAAGAATGATGGTGAGTTAATATGATTGCAATGGTTTCATGTAAATATAAGGTATATATTGTGACCTTTGAGAACTTCATTCATTGCAATGGATTATTCTGACATATTTGGTGCAGACCGAAACATCTGCAGAAATGCCATGTCCTGAAGAAGAACTTTAAACAGAAGTTGAACAGTTATGGGCAGTTAACTTTTAGGGTACTGGATTTTGACCTCCTGCTCCCCGCTTCTTTGAAGAAATTCAGAACGTAGCTTGAAAAGCTGAAAAATGCATTTGAGCGTGCAGTCCATTAGTGCCTGTAATTGAAGAACACATTCTCCAATTATACATTTTCAATGACTAAGCGGAATACGGCAGGACTTCAGCAGGATGTGATTGATCCATGGTAGACACCTTTAAAATGCTAATCTCTAAACTTTGATGTTGAGAGTTGCCAGGTAAACCTTAGCACAGATGTCATAAATTAGATTCAGGGATCCTTTGAAGGTTCCCCAAACATTTTTTTTTATTCCAAGCCAAAGCAGGTTTAAAGTAAGTCTCTCTCTTTCATGTCTAGACCTCTTGGCGCAAGTCCCTGGCCTTTACATTTATTATAGATGACAGATAAATATAATTCATTAATTAATATAAGGTTAAGAAGAAGAGCAGGATTAGTTTCACTGCATTTACAGACTCATGATCTGAGCGACCGGCTCTCTGATGGGAAGTTTTCAAACACTGGCATTGTTTCATTTAACACTGCCAGAACATCCTACTGGGACAGAGTTGGAACTTCAAACTGATGAAAGCTCTAGAACACACTGCTGCCGTTGTCTGGTCTCTAGAGGTGGGATCATCCAAAAACAGTTGTTTATCTCTGCTAGGCCCCTAGTGAACTCTAAAGTTCTTCAAAGTCAACATGAAATCAAAATTTACTTCATATACTCGCGACACATGCTCTTGGTCTAACTGTAAATTATTAATGTTCCAAATAAATAAAATGTATGTCTTTGTAATCTTTCAGCAAAATGGAAGAACTCTCTGCTTCTGAAAATGACATTACTAAGCACTGCTTTTCACAATCCGGTCAATTCCCAGAGCATAAAATCAAGTCCTGCTCTACAAGGTTAGCTCGGATCAGTTAGACCCTGTTTGTAGATGCCCTAACAACACCATCTGGCTGCAAAAATAATCTTAACTGATGGCCAATATATATACATACTCTAGACGGTGCAGGCAGATGGGTCATTAAGGTAAACTGATGATATTTGCAGCGCTAAACTACTTGGCACAAGCTGATTGGTTCATGTTGCATACGCAGCCAATGAGCTTACTACTTTACATTTAAATGGCTTGTTAGCATTCACTAGAGAAGTTCACAGTGCACTTTCAGAGTTCCTCTGAAACCCTCCAACTTCCCCAGCTCCACCTGTATAGATCTGCAATGGGTTATTATATAAGCTATATGTGCAGCACTGTATGTCTTAAATACTCACAGCACCATATCAGTGCACAGTATGTCAGTAGCAAGTTCCTGTACTTGCAGCAGCAGCAATAATCTACAACAGCAGCAATAACCAACAGCAGTAGTGTAGCAAATCTATTCCACCAAGACCAAATACATTAACATTATCGTATCCATTACCATGCAAAAATCTTGTCAAATCTTGAGTTGTCATGATAGAAATGTATTTGTAGTACACTTAACACAAGATAAGTTTTTTTTTTTTTTTTTTTTTTTTTTGATGTACATTTTAGTATATTTTCTTCCCACTAGGATTCCTTAACTCTAAAATCACAAACACAGCTCTTTCAACTCTATATAAGTGAAGTCATGTCTCAACAGGTAAAAATAGGCTACTTTCAATAAAGGGTCCATATCGATTGAAACTGAAGCATTTTATCAAATTCCTCAATGTTGTAAAAACACTGCTAATGTTCACCATTGACTTCGTTACCTGTATTTTGGCAAGTTTTCGACTTTCGCTTGAATTTGTTTCTCCACACCTTCTAAACACCCTTTGACTCAGCCTGCCAGGGTTGCTCTGCAAACGAAAACCAGCCCAATTGCCAGTCAAATCTAATTCAGAACTAGCCCAATCATATTTTGTTTTTTCCCCCTCAGTTTTCCCCTCCATTGGTACAACCATGGGCTTGGCAACCCTGCAGCTGGCTACAGTAGCCATGCAGCAAACTATCACTATTGGCTGTGCGGAGGTATGCCAATACATGCATAGACAGGCAGGTAGGACACCCTGTCATTGTGTTCAAACTGAATGCAATGATTGAATGAACATTTTATGGTGCTGAGACTCCCACAGAAGACATACTGTATAGGCCATAGACATATATAAATACATAAAGTATATCAATATATTTGGCCCACTTTAATTGTCACCAGGCTGTGAAGAGACTTAAAAAAAAGTTTTTCTAAACAACATTACATATCCTACCTTTAATGATTTAATAACCAACATATTAATGTGTAAACTATTTTCAAACAAATTATGCCTTCTCCATGCATTGTAGACCTGTTTGGGATCATTCAAGATATGTCATATTACAGTTTCTACGGTAAATAAAACAAATCGAAGGCACATTTTTGTGTAGACATTATTGACAAAACTTTGTTTATAGTAAATAAACACTATGAAAATGTATTTTCTGAGTATGCAGTACTATTGTAATTTAAATATAGATTACTTGGAGTTGTTTTGTACCTGCAGAAGAAAACTTTTACTCACTTGTCAACTCACAACCTGGAGTGTGAAACAGGGATTTCAAACAAAAAATAAAATAAAATTTTGAATATTCGTTGAATTTAAAACAAAAATCCACATTCGAATGCAAAACGTTGCATTTAAATTTTAGGTGTGCGTTAAGGAGGCAGCCTTATCAGTGGTGCACGAGATAACGATGTCGTTGCATTATCAGAATCAGAATGAAAGTGAAAGTCGTGACATTTGTCAAGTATGGTAACCCATACTCGGAATTGGTGCTCTACATTTAACCCATCCGAGTGCACATACACAGCATTGAGAAGTGAACACACCATGAACACACACCCGGAGCAGTGGGCAGCTATATCCAGCGGCCGGGGAGCAACTGGGGGTTCAGTGCCTTGCTCAAGGGCACTTCAGCCATGGGTATTGAGGGTGGAAGAGAGCGCTGTTCATTCACTCCCTCCCACCTACAACTCCTGCCGACCCGAGACTCGAACCTGCAACCTTCTGTTTACAAGTCCAATTCTCTAACCATTAGGCCACAGCTGCCCCAATGAGCTATATTACCAGGTATGTTTACACATAAGAGGAATTTGTTTTCGTGACAGAAGCTTCTGCAGTGCAACAGAATGACAGCGACAGAACAAAAAACACATAATAAAAGAATAAAAAATACAAAAAAGTAGGTAAGGAATAACAATATACAAATTGACAATTGTATGTGCAGGTATATTACTATAGGCAGTTTTGTATGTACAGGTATATTATGTGCAAATTTGAAATGTAGACTAAGTATGTGTGTTAGATAAATAAGTGTATGTGTGTATAAAATAAATAGTGTTGTGTGTTCCACAGTTATTGTCAAGAACATTATAATGTTTTTGTTAGCCTATCCAGCTGAAGCCACTAGATGCGGCACTGCTGCACTGTTTATTAAAAAAATATTGCTGAAAAAGAGAACATTAATGTGGAGAAGATCTTGTTTACATCAAAACTGAAACCAAGCCAATCACACAGAACACATATTTTGCTCATTTTGTAGAGGGACATCTATCACCGTTGCACTCGTTTCTCACACAAAGGAGCTACATGTTTAGAAAGCTATGTAAAATTTATGTTTTTTGTTTGTTTGTTTGTTTGTTTTTTATGTTTTTTATGGCAGGGGGTTTTTTTTTTTTTTTTTCATCCCACTGCATCTCATGTTTTTAATTGAAAAATGTACTCTGTGTGATTGGCTTTCTGCCCTTTGTATTGAACTATGCATGCATACATAATGCTGTTTTGTTTATAGTTGTTTATCAAAACTTAATTGTTTATAATTGGTTTATAAACATTATTTTAAACATTATGCACTTTTTTTCACAGATAGTTCAAACCAAGAAGTATAACGTTAAAAGAACTAAAATAACTTCATTAAACGAAGTGAATGAGGTGTAGTTTAGATGAATTTGCTCATGTAGATCTGGCATAAATTACATGTATTAACTTCATGTTATTTTCTGTTATCAGCAGACTCGGACTGGTCATTGGGAGGACCGGGTGAATTCCCAGTGGTTGCTGATTTGGCCCTCTGCCCTGTGTTTTTTTTTTTTTTTTCTTTTTTTCCATTTATTTATTTTTAGTTATTATTATTGAAAATATTTTATATTTTTGCCTTCTCAATGTACCAAAGTGATAACTTTCGATTTTGTCATATGATAAGAAATCAATAATAAATAATGTATTATCATGTAGAGAATGTAAATCAACCAATGACATACCAGTTATCATAGCATATCATCAACCTTTAATTGGGAAGCATATACAAACAGAGGACAACACAAGAGTTACAAATTCTGACAATGAAGTTTCTAATTGTGTTTCTAAATAATATGTGCCCATATTTATTTTTCTTTTTTGTATCACAATGACATTGCGATGTGTAAGCGTGTGCTATCAGACCACTAGTAAAAGTGTAACTGTGAATCGTGTTTAGTCTCTTTCAATCAATTTCCCACATACAGTATTGTGTGAATTTGTACTTGGATACATGGCATACAGAAGCGCATTGCCTTCTGCATTTTAATACAGTAACTGTCGTCCACACTGTTGTTGTTGTTTACATCAGGTAATACTAACAGAGTACACTGTTATACTGATAACATGACCAAGCATTTTGACTATCTTGTTTGTGAACAATGACACAAGGACTTTTCATTCTGATGGCACTGATATGTTTATTGGAATAAATACATACTTTTGAGAGATGATATATAGATTTTGAGTAAGTTACAGGCTTTTGCAGGTAATCCATTGTGTGGTGCTGTTTGTACAAATTGTTTTGAGAAATGCACATACTTCTTTGCAAATATTAAGGATGATTTGAGAATTGCACCAAAGTGACTGAGAAAAACTGTGATTTAGCAGACAGATATTCATGTGGATTTATTGTATAGGAAGGGAGGGAGCTTGAGCAGAAAGCAACACAAAAATCACAATGCAATAGTGTGTTCAGTATTAGGATTTTTTATTTTTATTTATTTATTTATTTTTTGATATTGTACTTATTTTGACATTTATTTAGGCACTTTATAAAACGTGTTTTGATATATTTGTATGAAATATAGGTTTGTTAAATCTTGGGTATTTAAGTCATTTAAAGATAAATAGCATTCTGCGATAACGAATTGCAATGAGGTGGTCGTTTTGCAACAAGAAGGACACAGCTCTAATCCTGACAATAGACCTGCTGGTGAAGAAGTGACAGGTACAAGAAAAAAGGGAGAGACAGAGATATTGGGGAAAATAAAGAAAATGAAAAGGGAAGTGAAGGTGCAGTTCAAGAGATAACCTTTAATTATTTTCCAGGGCCCCAGACAAAGGATTTAGACCTTTTTATGTGATGGCCATTTAAATAATAGGGTTATCTGTGGTTCTAGAATTTGTAGTGGCCATATAGGTTATATACAGAAAAATGGGGCCAAAATTTTACCTTTTGGGGTACAACAGTTTGTCACTGGAGCAGTACTCTTAAAAAGAATGTATTTTTGCCTTTTTTTACCCCTAACAGGTACATATTAGTATGAGGTACCTATTAGGGGTAAAAAAAGGTACAAAGGTGTTCTTTCAAGGGTACTGCTCCGGTGACAAGCTGTTGTACCCCAAAAGGTAAAATTTCGGCCTCTTTTTTCTGTGTGGCCTGGATTAGTGTGAGATTTCCCGGCCTGAAATTGTGTCCCAGTCCGGCCCTGGTTATCAGTCCCTGATAGCAGTAATAATATGTGACTTGGAGATGTGCTATCTCCCATTTCCAGCCTTGGACGACTCTGGCCATGTGAGACAGATGGCCTGCAGTATGCCTCTTTGTTTACCTGTTATAATTACAGAAAACATTTCTGAAAAGGTTGGGATGCCACTTGATCACAAATACAGGGAAGTTTATAGGGTTTCAGTGGTGTAAATTAATGTATTTAATTTTACACAGTATAAAAAAATATCAGTTTAAAGATTTATTTTTTATTAAGTCTGTTTATTCAGTGTACAAATGGTGTTGGACAAATACTTGGACAACTCCAGCAGGTAATTTCACAGTATAGGTCAAAACAAATGTTCTTTTGATGTTATTTTCACTTATTCTGCTCTGCTTCAAAAGTGCAGGCTCAACTGTGCAGCCTTTCTTCAGATGCGTCCTATCCAATAGTGGTGAATGCACTGTGCATGCAAAGTTTCACAATTCAAAGGTGCCCATCACTTTTTGCCTGTGCTCCCTCAAACTAGGCTGATTTTTTTTTTTTTTTTTTTTTTTTTGTTGGAAATGTAGGTGTCATAATAATGTTACATACTCCTTCTGATCTCTCTTTCCCTACACGTTCATTTGTTATCTACTCACTGCCTTTGAATTTCCACCTCAAGGTCAGTGTTTAATTTCCACGCCTGGGGTGTATGTAGAGTCTGGACGGACTTTCCTCAGAGACTCTCTGCCTGCAAGAGAAATAAATATGTTTGGCAAATCTAAACAAATGTGCCCATTAGGCCCTGAGTGATGACAAACAGCATCTCAATGCAGCAAAAATTTGAATATCTGAAGGTGAGAAAAGGTAACTTGTGAGAATTGTTTGATTTGGCTAGAAAGGTTAATTTGAGACTAAGACTTATATCTAACTGAAAAGAGAGCGATCTATGATCTCACAGTACAGAGGAACTCTGTAAATGATGGTTGCTAAGAGATAGTTATTTGGAATATATTTTATTTTTATTTTTTTATTTTTTTCATTTATGAAGACAAATCAAATGCATTTCCTCTGAAATATTAAATGCATTTGCTCTTTGCCTGGTTCAATAAAGCTATTTGTCAAACAGTCTAGAGGGTTACAAGGAGTGACATGAGTGTGCTTTTAAAAATAAAGGTTCTTTGATGGTTCTTGTCAGCACCTTAAGTTCAGCAAAGAACCCTCTTCATATTGAGAGCTGGCTTTTACTTGGTTTTTATAGAGGTGATATTATTGGTTCTTCACATCAGAAAATAGTTTTCTGGGTTATTCTCTGCATTGCCACAATGGGTGTTGTAGTGGGCCTGAGCATCAAGTTTCCACCTACCGAAGCCAAAAGGGTCAGTGAATGAATCTTTTGGTGGAAAAAAAAATCAAGTCATTGAGATGAAGCAAAATCCCCTCTACTTGCACAAAGCATTTATTTAAAATACATTAGCTTTACCTTATATAAAAGTTGTACTTTTTAATAATTTATTAATTCTAGAAGGTATATTTGTTACATGGAAGCTGCACATGGAATAGTTACATCTACTGAACTAGTGATTCCTAAGACTGATGCTCACAATTGCTTTGAAGCAATTTTAATTGTATTGTATAAAGCTCTACACAATTCAACAGTTTGGGGAACTAAGATCATTATTATTATTCAGCAAGAACACATTAACTTAATGTGACAGTAAACACATTTACAATGTTACAAAATATGTCTGTTTTTAAATAAATGCTGTTCTTTTGAACCGTCTATTGATCAAAGAATCCTGAAAAAAAATTAAAAAAAATATATATAAAAAAAAAAGTTTTAAGCAGCATAACTGCTTTGAACATTGATAATAAAATGTTTATTAAGCAGCAAATCAGAATATTAGAATGATTCTGAAGGATCTTGCGATATTGAAGACTAGAGTAATGATGCTGAAAATTCAACTTTGCATCACAGAAATAAAATGCATTTGAAAAAAATTTAAAATAGAAAATTATTTTAAATGGTAATGATATTTCACAATATCACTGTTTTTTAACTGTATTTTTAATCAAATAAATGCAGCCTTGGTGAGCATGAGAGATAAAATAAGATTAAAATGTAAAAACTGTAAATTAAAAACCCCAAAATTTTGAATAGTATAGTGCATATAAATACATTTGACTTGACACCCAATACAGATAGAGAAATGCCTAATTTGTCATTGCAAGATACATATACAGATAACTGATGACTTTTCTGCATAACCCTTTTTTGCTTTGTAGTATATAAAGAATTTCTGGTTTTATTCTGTAGAATTAAGCTGTAAAAACTTTATTTTTAAAAATGCTAGTGCTCAAACCAACGAGGGATTTAGAAATGTTATACCGCCGCACCACCCAATGCACTGCAGATATCACTGCCAGATGTCCAGTGGCTGACATCCAGAATCGTCTGCCCTTCTCTGGTTAGTAGCATTCATGCCTGCCTTAGTTCTTCAGAGATTGTTCCTTTGGTTAGCACTGGAATTGGTGATCTGGGACTCACCTCAGTAGAGCGTCTCTGAGTTTTCGCTCACTCCTTTTCCAACCCTGACATGTTTTGGCACAGAAATGTGAACGTCCTTGGACTCTCAGGTGTCAGATGGAACCTGTTGGCTTAAATTAAACGCCTCAACTCCCTTGTAACACAGACGTCTGCTGCTGTTAACCTTGTTCATTAATGATTACTGTGTGTCCAAAATTTGGAAACGCCAGATCCCTCGCTCACTCTCCGTCTCCTTCTGCTCACTTTGTGAATTGCCCTGAACTTTCCTTTTCCTGTATGCAGGCCAGTGGGGACCACGAGAGTTCTGGTGCCATGTCTTTACTTGAAATCACAGCCGCTCTCTCTCACTCTTGCTCTCTGTGTGTCTCTGACAACCCTGAAGTTCAAAAAGCAAGCTGTGAATGCGGCACAGGGTAGAAATAGACTCTTTTGTCTCACTTTGATGGGGTGATGAATATATATCCAAATAAAAAAAGACCCGGCTTTGCTCACGAGAGATGTGGAAGACAGATGCGTTAAAGGCATCTTGCAAGAATGGCTCTAGGGGAACACGCTCTCACGATTTCTCACGTTTTGGATGTGAGGAAGAGGAGACAAGACCTGACAATCAATGCTCAGACCTTTTTCTTTCTATTCCTCTTCCCAACTCTCTCTTTCTCATTCCCTCTTCCAAACCTTCTAGACAGTGGCAGTCTTGAGGAAATGACAATCCTTAAACTTGGACTGGCTTTGATCTGTTTTGTGAAAAGAAAACATCAGGAGCCACTGAAATGGACGCACCTCAAGACAAGCTGACTTTGAAGTGATGGGAGGAAGTAGATGAGCTTTTGAAGACAGTCAGTAATGGATCTCCCTTTCTCTTTCAATTCTTCACAAAATAGAGATCTCATTAAATTCAAGTAGTTTTGCTTGCTACAGTTTGGGGGAAAACAAGATTGGTTTCCACTTTATTGGCATTGTGCCTAGAACCAATGAAATGCAGTTGGCATCTAACTTCAAATAGCAATATATTATTAAACAAGCAAATAAAATAAAATAATAAATAAACATAGACTGTATTGATCCAAGTAAGCCTGAACTGATTCCCTTCAATAAATACAGTGTTTGTCCTGCAGTCCTATTTATGATGCAAAAATTGAAGTAAAAATATTAAAATTAAAAGACAAAGTCATAAAAACCATTTACTGACCCTCCTGTTTGTCTGTGAGGGAAAGAGTTTGATATTTTCAATGACCTTACCCTTTGTTGAGATTCATCTGAAAGATCCAGTTCTTCTTAAATTATGGCTCAATGAATTAACAGCTCACCAGGGAAGATTTTCAGTGATTTTTTTTTTTTTTTTTTTTTACACACACACAAAGCTATCATATGGCTTCAGTGGACTTGGAATGCCACAGGTTGCTACTTACATACTTAGAAAAATAAATAAATAAACAAACAAAAAAAAGATAAATAAATGTTTTTTTTTTTTTTTTTTTTTGGTTTGTTTGTTTAATTGTTTTTTTTGTTTTTTTTTTTTTTTTTTTTATGCCTAACTGTTCATATCTGATTTATATACTTTGCAGTTCAAAAGTTTGGGGTCAGTACAACTGTTGTTATTTTATTACTTCTATTCAAGAAACTTTAAATTGTTCAAAAGCAAAAGTCAAAAATAAAAGTAAACACATTTATAAGTAAAGACATCTTATGAAGCCTGGAATAATGAGCTTTGCATCACAGGAATAAATTAGATTTGAAAAATGTATTGCAATGGAGAAGAGTTATTTTGAATTAGAAAAGTATATCACAATATTATTATTTTTACTGTATTTTCATCAAACAAATCAAGCCTCAGTATCAGATACTTTTTTACTAACCTCAAACTTTAGAGTGGTTATGCCCTATTTGAATAAGCATCAATAATCAAAATCAGTTGAATAATGTAAATATAAGTTATTGGTATTAATTAAAATAAACATGGAATGGAAACCAAGACAACTGAACAGTGATGCAAACTGAACCCTGAGAAATCTGAACTGTTACACCACTAATAGCACGTGAAGTAATAGCTTCAGTGAAAATGACATAGAATTTATGTAAACAGGGCAGAGCGAACAACTGATAATGAGCTATAAGTGACAAGTGACCATTACAGTGCAAATGACAAGGTGTATAAATAGAGAAGGTGCTGTAGGTTCAAAAACATTAAATGAAAACATTAATTTTACGAAAAACAACTAACACAAGTTGATATTTAAACAAAGTATATGTGAGAACTGCATTCAGTCTCCAGAGCAATGAAAGTGCATCCTTAAAGTGCAATAGAGAGTTTATAAAAACAGAAGAGTCATTAAAAATAATAATAAATGTGTGCAAAATAGCAGGAAATACACCTTCTTTGGGAGGTGGAAGGGTTAACCGATAAGTTCAGAGTTGAGCAGGTTGACAGCTGAAGGGAAAACACACTGGTGAGGCCAGCACCTCTGCGCTTCTCTAATTAGTCCTTTGTCCTGGTTCTGGAGAGAAGTAGCCAATAGAGGCTTTGTTATTAGCTTGAATTTCTTTGTTTATAGTCTTTAGAGACTAATTAATTATGTTCTTTTGCCTTTAACTTAATTCCAGTATTTAATGGAAGTCTGAAGTCTTAAAGGGAGCAACAGACATGTCTTTCCCACCAGGAAAGAAGAGTGTTCGTTTCTGTAGCAGAGGTACAGAGGGTTAAGCAAACAAGGGAAGAAGACAAGGCTGTGTTTTTGGAATGATGTAACTCTTTAATAATTAATTAAAAGGTACATAAGGAAAACTGGTTCGAAAATAATGATCAGGAAGTACAAACAAATCATACTATTTAATTCTAAAGATCAGAGAGACAGTAAAGTTATAAATTATACTGTTTTGGATTTCATTGTGAAACAAAAAAAAACAGACTTTAAAGGAAGTGTTCATCCAAAAATTACATATGTATGTTACGTAACATATTCTGCAATGTAACAATACTTTGACATTGAATTGTGTCATTTATTTCCTTAAATAACTGTGTCTAAAAAAAAAAACTGAAAATACACAACATGTTCTAGACTTATTCTGGTGTTGCTAAAAGAATTATAATGGGTTTCATTTTATTTAAGGATCAGTTTATGTATAATAGATGTAAATGTAAAATCATTATTTGATAAGCAGCTGATGCATTTCCTGCAGTGCTATTTGAAAAGCAATTGCTTTCAGGAGGATTATGCTTTACTTATGCTGTGTCACTAATATCCGTCCGTGGCTCTATCAAAGACAGGAAATTTACCCTGGGCCATCTTTATTTCTGCTTTCATGAGGTCTTTTCCTTCTAATTACTGTTTAGAGGTTCTCCCTTGTGTGTTCGAGCATATGTATGTGTGTGTGTGTGTGTGTCTTTGTGTGTGTGTGTGTGTGTGTGTGTGTGTGTGTGTGTGTGTGTGTGTGTGTGTGTGTGTGTGTGTGTGTGTGTGTGTGTGTGTGTGTGTGTGTGGACACCTGTCTTATGAAGTTATGAATTTAATGTGCCAAAGAAACATAGGACAAGGACAAATATTGTCAGTACAAAAAAAAATGCAGAATTATTAGTTACTGAATGCAATATTGTGGCATAAACACAATAGTAGTGGTAGTAATATATATATATATATATATATATATATATATATATATATATATATATATATATATTATATACACTGTATATAGTTCTTAATTAATTAGATTTCTGTATTATTATGACAATTTGGAGTCAGTTCTGATGAAGTAATATATCAGAAAAGATATACAGATGCACATCAGTAAGCCTCCAGTCTTTACACAATTGTTTGATCCATGAATCAGTAAAGAAGAGCAATTTATGGATCCATAATTTATGCATTCTTACATTTCTGCTCGGCTGTTGGGAGAGAATTTCCCCCAGAATCAAATCACTCGGGGTACTTGTCTATAAACACCATCCCTCATTTTCATGCGGTTGTTTGTTTTTTATTTGATTTCCCCTGGCATCCTTTGTTGTCCAAAGTGTAAAGAGAAATGTAAGTGAATATCTAATGTACGATTTAATGAGCTCGTGTTTTCGCAATGTGGAGTAACCAAATTAAAAGAATAGGTCAACCAAAAATTTAAATTCTGTCATCATTTGCTCATCACAATGGATTTCCAAACCCATAGGATTTTCTATCTTCCATGGAATAGAAATAGATAAAAACAAGTAAAGTTTTAAGCAGCTCTATTCTATAATGGAAGTAAATAATTAAAGGGATAGTTCACAAAAAAAATAAAAAATAAAAAAAATAAAATAAAATAAAATAAAATAAAATAAAATAAAGTCATCATTTGCTCATCTTCATTTTGGTCCTGTATGATATTTTAAATAATGATGATAACCAAATGGTTTATGGTCCCCACTGACTTTACATTAAGGGGGGGGGGGGGGGGGGAGGGGGGGGGGGAAGAAGAAGAAGAAAGAAACTCATACAGGTTTGGAACAATTTGAAGGTGAGTAAATGATAATAATAATAATAATAATAATAATAATAAACTTTATTTTCTATAGCGCCTTTAAAAGTTACATCTCAAAGCGCTTTACCAAGGCATACAGAAAGATAAGAAAGAAAAAAAAATACATTGAGATTGACAATCAGAGAAACATATCACATATATGCTAACCGGAAAAAGTACTGACAGACGATGACAGAATTTTCATTTTTGGCCATAAAAAGTAGTACATATGACTTTGACTCTATATTATATGTCTTTTGAAGCCATATGATATCATAGTGAGGAAAATTAAGTTCCTGAAGAGCTTGATGACTCATTCATATTCATTAGAAAAAGCGGCTGAAATATTCTACAGAAATTAGCTGTTTGTGTTCCATGGAGAAAAAGAAAAATAAGTCATGAAATTCTGATAGATTTTTCTTTGAACAGGAAATGCAGCAGAATTTGAAGACAACAAATTTGAATATTTATGCTAGCGGAAATTTACCCATGGATGTCATCCGCCATCATTAGCGTATCATCCACTGACCAGAACGGATTCATCATGAACTTAACGAACTGACAGAAATATCTTCCATGGATTAAGCAGCATGATGAAAATCAGTAATTTCAGCAAAGAAGATCTGTGAGGATACTCTCCCTATTCTAGTGCGGATATCTCGCTCCTCTCTTTCTCCCGTCCATGTAAAGCACAGCTCTGACACTAAGCCCCCATAGCTGGAGATCAGTGCTGTGTGCAAATCCCCTCGCTTGTCAGCCAACATGCATCTAGGGGGGTCCATTCACACCCCTCCCTCGCTCTCCACCCTCAGCATAGAAGATCTCCAAAAGCAGAAGATAATCACTGCGGCCGTCACATTTGCATCGGCAGATGCTACAGTCAGTAATAATTTCAAACTCAAATTCAATCTCCTGGCAGCTGATTGAGAGAGTAGGACCTTATCAGCGGTGGCACACCGGTGCCGTGTCAGGCTCCGTCTGTCAAGAGCTGGAGAGGATGCATGGGGAAATATGCATGCTTCTTTTCAGTTGTTGGTATCATATGTGGCCTCAGGAGAAAGGTGTGCAAGCTGTCTGAAATCTCCTAAACCCTGTAAAACCGTTAATCTGTGCTTCTGAGATGATGGTTAATGTTTGGACTTGGACACTTGTTGTTAACGTCTTGTCGTTTCAGGTTAGTGGGTAAATTTGATGCTGGTTTTGGTTCAAGACCCAGATTTTACATCGGACATCAAGCAGTGAACCAACAAAGTAACAGAGTTGTTAGTCATACATGAGCAAGGCAAAGTTGTCCAGAAAATAAAACATTATATTTTTATATATCATATCATATTTCTTTAAATATATTTTCTTCTTTCTTATTTATTTATTTATTTATTTATTTTTCTTGCAATGATTTCATGCTTTTGTCAGCCATTAACTCCTTGCAATCTTGTTCTTAAAGGGAAGGCGTTTTTGCTCTTAAAGGGTTAAATCTTTCCCATAATCTCTCGCTATGCCTTTAAATTAGTGCTTTGAGGATTTAAACCTTAAAACAGGTGGAAACAATTAACTCTAAACTGTATCTGATTTGAAACAAAAAATTTTAAGGCCTCGTAATTATCAACATGATCAAAACATTGCAGAAAGCTGTTACAGATAATAAATGCCCTCTGTCGTCTGATTGATAGTTCATAGTTTTTGTTGTTGTTGTTTTTTTTCATATTATTATTATAATATAAACATAAAAATAACTTAGTATGATAGTAATACTTCAAATCAACACCCAAGTTACTGGATTGAAGTGTTACTTGATTATCCATTAATAATTAAAAAAAAAAAAAAATCATGTTGAAATGTTTTAAATGAAATATCAGGTTTTAGAGGAAAGTTTATTTTTTCATCTCGCAATCATGATTTTATTGCATTGAATTATATGTTTTGAAACTGCAGGGCTTTGATCATAAAACTAAACATTTAAAAATATCTTACTAAGACATTATTAGGAGATAAATACTGGCAATTGATATTTACACACATTTTATGTAAGTATTCTGCTATACTTTTACAAAGATATAAGAGGCTATCCTATTCTTTTACAAAGAAGTTATCAGAATCTTGTCATTTTAGCTATATAAATATTAACAACTGTTTTTAGCCATAAAGCCTATACGTTGCAATATAATATAATATAATATAATATAATATAATATAATATAATATAATATAATATAATATGATATAATATAATATATAAAGTCTAAAGGCTCAACAAATGTTTCCATAAAAAAAAAAATATACAAAAATAAAAAAAAAATCATATATTGAATATCCAATATAATTTGATGAAGAAAAAAACAACAACAAAAAACACTCACAAATATCAGACAGTAACATTGATATGGTGATCACTTTGGAAATTGTATTTACATTTGTATTTCATAAACACACAGATCAATAATTTAGGGGTTTATTTTCTGGATTTAAATGCAGTTGTCACTTCCAAAACTTGCTCCATTAAGACACTGACCTACAGTCTATTTATTGCCATCAAATTATTATCATCATTTTCCTCAATGAGATAGCCTTGCAATTCCACTGTGCAATGTAAAAAAATCAAGCATGAAAAGCAATTTGACATCCTAAATAATAATAATTAAACAGTAAATTAGGCACTTGGCTAAAAAGTGTAAAGGCAAATGAAGAGAATATTTCTGCATATCTCGGTTGTGAATGCTGTGTTAAACGTCAGATAGAAGCGCATGCCGATAAAGCACACCAGTCTTTTGCTTCTGAAGGGCAAAGCGTGCTCCACTGTTACAAAAATTGCAGTCAGCCCCTATTTTCGGCCCCATTTATAATACATTTCCAACATGGAAAGTAGCGGTTACTGAGAGCGTCAGAGAGAGAGAGAGCCAGAAGAGGGCAGGTGCTTAAAGGAATTATTACTGCATGTGCAATTACCCATCATTCCACTTTTCTACGAAAATGTGACCCCGGCATCCAGACTCACTGTCATCATTCACCACGGCCCACCCCTCCTTCTCCTCTCTGATTTGAAGACAGGAAAAACATCTGACGTTTGCATGCAAAAAACATGAAGATGGAGGCAAATGGAGGGTCGTAAGGTGAAAAGAGAGAGAAGTTGAAGGGCGCTGAGTCCCATTGAGTCCAGAGAACATGGGGAGCAGACCGGCTCGTGAAGAGTGCTGCATGCTCTCTGATCTGCATGTTCTTGATGGTTTGATGCCGTTCCTAGTGGTCTAGCCCCAACATCTGCCTGATTGAACTACAGGTGCTTGGGTCTGGTATCCATGGTGACTGACTGAGGGGAAATTGTGATTCATGTCCTGTTTACTGTTGGCCTATTCATGCCTTATTTGGAGGGTGGACCAGTAATGAGCAAACTACCGTGAAAAAGCAGGTTGACAAAATTAAAAGTGAATGGGTGCCGTCACAAAGAGAGTCCAAACAGCTGCTTAAAAAAATATCACAATAATCCACAAGTACTCCACATGACTCCAGTCCATCAATTAACATCTTGTGAAGTGAAAAGCCACGTGTTTATAATAAATCAATCCATAATTAAGGTGTTTTCACTTCTGGACAAAATATGAGTCCATAATCCATAATAACATTTCCAACAGGAAAAAATTACAATAAATTAATTATTTTGTCTGCTTTTGTTATATCATATAAATCTACACACATGTGTCAATTATATATATTTGTAAACAGTGCTTGATCTGTGCATATTTCTCTCCTGATTCAAATGAGATGACTTTTTCACTGCAATGTTATAGAGAAAGTACTCATATTTTAGCTGGAAGAAACAGTTAAAAATGTCATAATGATGGATTTGCTTCTTTCAAACATGCAGCTTTTCACTTCATAGGATGTTATTTGATGGAGTGGTGTGAATTACTTGTGGATTATTGTGATGTTTTTTATCAGCTGTTTGGACTCTCATTCTGATGGTGCCCATACACTGCAGCGGATCCACTGCATTAAGCTCTTGCATTAAGGGAATGATATAAGACATCATAAGAATATGGTAAAGTAGTGGTTAAGACTCAGGGCCAGTAACCAGAAGGATGCTTATTCAATCCCCGCAAGGACAGAGCCATGAGCCATCATCCCTGAGCCCTTGAGCCAGCCTGGTCTGCGCTTCAGGATTGTTCTTGGTAAGTTTAATGGCACCGTAGTGACACAGATATGACACATTTCAGCTTTTCAGCTATAGTTCATTTGTGCTTGCTGTAGCATTTATTAAAAGGAGGATGTTCTGTGACTTCTGTCCGCAATTCAGCTGCAGTCTGTGATCTTGGAGGTCAGCGTCATTTCTGACACTGACGCAGTAAACAGATCACAACCCCTCTGAGACCAGGCCATCGTGTTAAATTACAGCTGATCAATTCCACCAGTCCTAATAACACCTCCAGCTCTACTTAATTTATGCTGATAGCATTCCAGCATATGAGCACATTCACATCATAATATATCACACCAAACAAGCCTCGCATGTGTTTGCATGTGTGTGTTTGTGTGCCAACCCTATATCCCATGAAAGTCAGTATAAATAATATAAGTATAAATAATATAAGTAAAAACAAAAACTTGTGGTATTGATACACAAAAATTGACTTTGGCATGTATATGCCATGCAATGGGTAGGATTAGGGTTTTGGGGTAGACAAAGCTCTATGTTTCATTTCAACCAGATGACCCAACGGTAGCTGCACGGATCTTAGGCTGCCTGGCAGACATCTCAGCATGGATGAAAGAATATCACCTACAGCTCAATCTGGCAAAGACTGAGCTTCTTGTCTTCCCTACCACTCCAACTCTGCAGTATGATTTCTCCATCCAGCTAGGTTCTTCTACAGTCTCCCCATCAACTTAGGTCAGAAATTTTGGTGTAAGCTTTGATGACCAGCTGACCTTCAAAGACCACATTGCAAAAACTGCTCAATCTTGCAGGTTTACATTGCACAACATCAGCAAGATCAGGCCCTTTCTAACGGAGCATGCTGCACAACTTCTTGTCCAGGCCCTGGTCATTTCTAGGCTGGACTACTGCAATGCTCTTCTGGCTGGACTTCCATCAAAGCACAATCAAACCTCTACTAATGATTCAAAATGCAGCAGCACGACTGGTCTTCAATGAGCCCAAAAGAGCCCATGTTAGATCTCTTTATCTTCTTGCACTGGCTACTGATTTTAGCTTGCATCAAGTTCAAGACATTGATGCCTGCATAGAACAGCCACAGGCTCAGCACCAGCCTACTTCCACTCACTATTACGAATCTACATCTCCTCCAGAAGAGATCCGCTAGTGAGCGATGCCTCATTGTACCATTGCATAGAGGCACAAAATCACTTTCCCGAACATTCTTGTTCACCATTCCAGGCTGGTGGAATGATCTTCCCACCCCTATCTGGAATGCGGAGTCCCTGACAATCTTCAAGCGACAGCTGAAAACTCATCTCTTTCGAAGCTACATGACTTCATCAATTTTTGTTTTTTTTTACAAATAAAAATTCAGCATTTTTTTCAGCATCATTACTCCAGACTTTAGTGTCACATGATTCTTCAGAGTTCATTCTAATACGCTAATTTGCTGCTCAAGAAACATTTCTTCTTATTATCAATGTAAATATAAAATAGAAAAATAGTTCTGTTGATTAATATTTTCGTGCAACTTTTTTTCCAGGATTCTTTGATGAATGGAAAGTTATAAATAATAATAATAATAATAATAATTGAAATAGAAATTTCTGGTAACAATGCAAAAGTGCAAACGCACACACACACACACACACATACTGGCCATAAATGGTGTTGTAAATTTTGAATGGTGTTATAAATAATCATTGACAATGAGAGCATCATGTCCCCTTCAATGGAAGCACATTTCACCTTTTGACATTTTTGTAGGAGTTCATTGTCATACTGGTGATTTGATTAGTCACCCTGAAATAGAATCTTAGATACCACTTATTTGTTTTACACCAGAACTTTACTTTGTATTTTGTTTTTAAACAATCCCAAAATGTTTGGTTTTAGCTTTAATTCTCAGAAGTCCCTATGTAATGCATATTGTTCACAATGCTCATGTTGTGCAACAAAAAGGTGGAACAAAGCTGGGTATCAGTGTATTAAATGTTATCATCTCCTCTAAATGCCTCCGGTGCAGCAGACTAGCAGAGGATCCTGTTAAGCTAAATGAGCAGAAGAGAGAATCTGAACTGATTAAAGTCAGAAAACTGTAAGCTCAGCCTCGCTGCTAGCTTCACACGGCTCTGCACATTGTTTTGAAATCAGACCTCAAAGACACAAAGGCTGTTTCTCTGGAAAAGAGTTAACGAGCCAAATGACCTTTATCTGCTATGGTGTGTTGAGCAACCCTCAGAACCATTTATTTAGATCTTACTGGAAGCCTCCTGGTGTGGGGAGAAATGTGTCGAGGAAGTCATCTGTATGCGTTTGTAGTGTACACTTTTTCATCGTCTTTTTAATTACAAGAAAAATTTACTTTTTTATATTTTTTTAAAGGTTTTTTTATTGTGTAAATGAATCAGAAAGTTAACATAAATTATTAAATGTATTAGTAATGTTTGCTAAGGCAAGCATCTCTAACTATTGCTCATAGGATTTATTATTTGTATACTATTTTTCATTTCTTCCTTTTTTAAGAAAAAATTATTAAATACAATTTTAAATTAGATAAAAAAAAACCTCACATGAATCTGTACTGTATCCTTCTTTCTTGCTTTTTAAACAACAGATTTTTTTTTAAAGGCTATGAATTCTGTAAATTAATCAGAATATTACCAATATTAATGATATATTTCAGAAATTTTAGTTTTTAATTGTGATTTTCTTTAGAGGTATTTGCTAAGGCAAGCATCCCTATCACTATCGCTCATTATTATTATTATTAGTATTATTATTAATTGTGTTATTAATTGTATTATTATAGTTTCATTTTATTTTCCCCCTTAAAAATAAATGGCTTATATGCATTTGTGCTGTTCATTTATTTTCTACCTTATTATTAAACATTCCATTTTAAAGGATGGAAATTGTGTAAATTAATTAAAATATTACAAAAATAATTGTATATTCCTAATAATTTTTATATTCTTTATTACTATTGCTTTTAAAATTGTAATATTATTGTTGTTGTTGTTGTTGTTGTTGTTGTTGTTGTTGTTGTTGGTGGTGGTGTTGGTGTTATCAAGATATTTTCTCTTTTTTTTACCCCTTTTAATTAAAATGCAAGACATTAATTTATGACATTAAACTTTTTAAAGGTTTTAAATTGTGTATGAATCAGATAGAAACCATGTGTTATTATTGTTGTTATTATTTCCCCCCCTTTTTCCCCTTTTAATTAAAATGTAAGACATTCGAATAAGACATTCAAAGAGCAGTTTTTAAAGGTTCAAAATTATTTATGAATCAGAAAGAAACCATGTGTTCTTCAGAAAATGACCCTCAATCTTTTATTGTTATAGTAATACTGTACTGATTACTCTGAGGAACAGCATATTCTGTCCCCCACCAGCCATACAACTGAGACATTTAGAGCAAACCCGATCTTAAAATATCTTAGAATGAGCAAATAATCGAGAGAGGCTGATGTATCGGGGCTGGAGCATGTGTTCTCCTGCAGAGAGTTGTGTGATGTAAGCACCATGTGCAGGCCGTAACAAGAAATTTCACAGGATGTAGAATCGAGTGCCAATGGCCAGCCTGAGGCAATGAAATGGGAGCCACCGAATCACACCTGCCCTTCAAACACAAGCATCAGTGATTGAAGATATCACTTGACGTTCTGATTTTAGATCTCCCTCCCTATCCTTGTTTCTCAACCCCTCTAGCTCTCCTAACATGCATAATTCAATTAAAGCCTCATTTGTTAACTCAAGGGGTTTTTAGAGAACATATCAAGGGTCTATTTGGGAGTATGAGACTGCTTTGTTTTGAGAAGAGAGTCTTTAACAAATGTCACACACTGGCTGTGTTCTAAAACCTAGTGAGCTACCTACTTAGGCAACATTTTAAGGCATCACTGAGCTCTAAAAACTCAAAAAATGTACTTATATTTCAGTGGAATTTTCAGCTAAAAATGAACACTAGTGGCAGTAAAGCACAAACAACTTTTACTCCTTTATACAAAAATCATCATTATGAAGCAGATTATAGATTAAATTTTTTTTCAATGCATTTTTCAGTGCAATGCAAAGTGCATTTTTTTTTTACAATTCTATGTTATGACCTCAAAACATGTTTACTATAGTGCATGATTTTTAAACTAAAGTTTTGTTTGTTCGTTTGTTTGCTTGTTTTTTTTTTTTTTTTTTTTTGGAGGGGGGGGGGTCAGAATTAGCTCCATATATGTGTTTTTTTTTTTTTTTTTTTATAAACTTGCTCGGTAGCTAAACTGGAACAGCTTGCAATACTGCACTGGTATTTGCAAAACAGGAGTCATTATAAAATACTATCGATTACAGTCAAATAAAATCTGTTAAAATAGGGCACAATATTCTCTTATCTATTTCTTACAGTGTAGAGGTACACACACACACACACACACATATACACAACAGAATAGAATATTTCATGTTCATCTCTTTTGGATTATCTAGTATCAAAAATCATTGTTAGTTACTTTCCAGGCCTAGCTAAGTTAACTAAATGTTCTTCCAGCTGCTAGCAAGCATCTAAAACTTAGGCCAGATTAACCAGCTTTACCAGGCTTGAATGTTAGCTAACCATCTTGAGTTACTTTAAGATGTTTTTTTTTTTTTTTTTTTTTTAGATGGTAGCAACTTGATAATGTTATAGTTTTTTGTTTTTTGTTTTTAGTTTGGGTTGTTGCGTATGTAGTGCACTCTAATTATTACTAATGTGGTTCCATTTTAGTTATAATTCTGCCTTAAACAGTAAGTGTATGAATAGACAGCTCTAGGTTTTGGACCCGAGCCACTGTTTGTGTTATTTAGCCATCAAACTTCTATGCTAATCTGCTAGCTGTACAGAAGAATCCCTGTGGATCAAAGAAGAGAAAGAATATGTGAGAGGCAAGGAGTTGCTCTTTTGCAAATATCTTACCTGCCACTTTTTATATTGCTTTCATTTTGCTAAGTGCCATTAATTAGTTTCCCGGTGAAAATGTTGTGACTGAAACATATTATCTTCTCTTTTGAATTTCACAAGTGGTTGAAGTATTACATTTCACTATATTTAATACATAGCATTGTTTAATGGATGGAAGAACTCGCACATGGTTCAAAGTGCAATTTTAAATAAAAACCGATGAGCCTGTGACTGTGCGCTGTCAAACGAGTGCTTATCATTTCATTAGACAGGTTTGTTCTGAATCAAAGGCATTTTCTACCTTTTTTTCCTTTATAGGAGAGCCGACATTTCTTCTCTTTTCGTCTCTTTCTCTCTCATCCTCGCTGTCACTCAGACACATGCTCAAATAAGGTATGTTGTGAAATGATTTATGCACAGAAGTGTAGCTGGGCCACAGCCATGTGAAGGTGGCCTTTCATTATTGTGTTGCTTATTGTGTTACACCTTCATGGATGGTTAATCCTCCTTCTCTTTTAGCTTTCAAAAAAACCTTGAAATAAAACATTTGCCCAAGCAAGAGTGTAAAAATAGCCTCGAATCTTGAGCATGTGTCGGTGCAGAGGCCTGCATTTTCAGTAAGTAATTTCACAGCATGTCAGAGGCTCAAATAGAGCTTCCATCGGTGTGATTATGGTTCTTTAAAAGCTGCAGAAGTTTTTAGACCCTCAAAAAACTAAATAGTATAGAAACCTATAGAAATATATTAATAGTAAACTTTAAAAGGATGATTAAATATCTGTTTATATGCTGTAAAATAATATGATATTCCTTACTATTTAAAAAAATTTAATGATCTTTTGTTGTTTGTTATTGATAACAGTTATTGTCAATTGTCAAATCTTGTCTGCATAAGTTATGAGGATTTTTCGGTGACTCTTCCTGCAGGTTATATCGTTCAGCCAGTAGGTGGCAGCACATGGTTTTTGAGTGAATCATTTGATTAATTTACTCAATGATTTGAGCAAAAACTTTGATTAATTTGGCAACAAAACAATCAACTGTCTTTCTGAGTCTCAATGAATCATTTACTCAACAGAGTTGTGTAAGTCATGGAATCATTAAAGTAGCCAATTTGTTCACAAACAAGCAATCATTCATGAAAGAACCACTACTTCCTGTGGGTTGCAATGATTCTGATGGTTCTTTCTTTGGAACTCGTTAGCAAAAATAAGTTGACACAATGTTTATAGTATGTTTACACTGCGTTTTAAATCATGACAGGTTTGGCCAATAAATGTATACTTACGTCACGGGTAGTACCAGTTGTGCTGGTTAGACCTTGCTCCGGAATAGGAGCTAATTTTATTCTCGAAAAAGGCAGTATGGTACTAAAATCACACCCAGTTCTGGTGGTGCAAAATCGCAAAAAAGTGGGTAGCTCCACAATTAGTTCTAGTACTATGAAAAGGTTCCCGCAGTGCAAAAGTACCTTTAGTTCACCCAAATGGAGTTCCTAGAACTGATTACATTCCTAGTTCCTGTGGTGGGAACACACCAAAAAGTGGGAAGTTCTGCCAATAGTTCTAGGAACTATGAAAAGGTTCCTCCGGCAATTGTATATATATATATATATATATATATATATATATATATATATATATATATATATATATATATACAATTGCACACAAATAAGGGCTAGTCATACATTGCCTTTAGATCTACTCCTGCTGTGCCAAAGGTTTCTATTTATATGTTTCTTTGGTTTTTTAGCATTAAGCATTTTAGCCAATCACAATTGGGCACATGAATGCAACGGCCAATCAGCTGCACATAAATTAGTCTATGCGCTGAAGAGCTTTCAGGATTATTTTCTGGTAAAGCCCATGGAGATAGGAGGTTTGTGTGACATCAACCTGTGAATGTGGATATGATGATCCAGTCATAATGCGTCTTGAGTCTTGACTATACCTCACAATCGGATCACGTTCAGATCATAAACATGTTTAAACTGTCTTTTCACTGTATTTGTGGTTGGGGCCAAATGTACACCTTTATAACTAAAACTGTTTTTAACCAGTAGAGCATGGCGTTAGGTCATGGATTCAGTTCCCATGGAATGGGATTGAACTGACAGTTGTGGCTAAATGAACCCAGTTACCTTTGAAAATATAGATATAATTCTTAAAGAAATGTACACTAAAGGAATCCATGTGGTGGAATGACCCACAAGTCAACAGAAAGAGCTGAGTAAAGAGAAGTGTGTGTCTGGCTGAGTCATCATCACTAAATAAAGCCGTCGATATTTTGTGCAAAGAGAGTGAGGAAGAGTTTATTAAAAAGATAAGTTCCAAATAAGTGTAAATATCTTTCCGTGTCCTTACGAGCATAAAGAATAGTATACCTTGTTTGTCGGTACATATTTTTTCTGCAACTGCTGAAATGGGTTTATACTACAAACACACGGCATTCTCTTTCAAATCCAATCATTAAAAAGTCATTATGAATCCTTATGAAGAGCTGTGATGTTCCCTCCGTCTGATGTAGCACACGTCTGATGGTCTCCTTTTGATGCGTGTGTATGAAACAGAGGCCAAGAGCAGAGGAGACAGGGAAAAAAATGGTGTCAGGCTCTAGTTAACAAGACAAATGGAGCAACATGGTTCAGCTCATAACCGGGTTTGACCTATTGGTCCACCCAATAGCTCAATCTCTTACATGGCAAACTGGCATTCAAGATATTTATCAAGACGCTTGTCAAGTAAAAGATCTGCTTGTGAGTTTGGCCTCCACGCTCGGAGGAAAGTTAGACAGCTTTGATCACAGGGCTGTCTGGGCTCGGCTCTGCTGGTGGTGGTGAAAGGCAGGGTTGATTACTTCTTCTCCCTCCCAGACCTTGATCTTGATGTGATGTCGAGAGAAATCACTTCATTCGTCACCGCTCGCATTTCGTCCTACAGGACGGGCCGGCTCTCCACGTACGGCTCTCGTGGGCTCCTCTTATGACAGGCGGCTCCGTAACAAATGGCCTGCTAATGGTTTTTATTGAACTTTTTGGAAATTAGGGCAAATGATTCGGCTGTCCAGGCTTTATAAATATATGATGCTGTTAAAATGATTTCACTCTTGATTGGGCCTAAATGTCCTCTTTTTCTCCCGCCCAACTGATGTTTGCAACTTTAAAAGAGGCTGTTTTTGAACGTTACAAACAGAGTATCGGCCCAGTTCATCACTGTCTGAACATTTTAATGGCAATTTCCTTCAACATAATCATATATCCACATAATGGATTATGAAAGTGTCTTCAGTGCTTGGTGCTCCTGGCTGTCATGATGGATGATCACTTGTTGAAACAGAGCATTACTCTACAGAATTGTGATTACACAATTGACAGTTTGTGCCAAAAAGTCAAGCTCCAGTTACGTTGCAACTTCTGAGCATCATGCACAGCTTTTTTATCAGTCCAACAAGAAACAGGGCAAAACATAAAGAAAATTAGTACTTCTGAGGAAAATGAAACATTTATTATTATTATTATTATTATTATTATTATTATTATTATTTTTATTTATTTGTTGTTGTTTTTTTTTTTTTTTATTTTTTTGTTGTTTTGTTCCTGGAGTTTCCAGCTGAAATGAACATTACTAGCATTAAAACGGGATTTTTAATGATTATTGATTAATAAAGACTTATTTTCACATGGTTCCTTGCACAATACTATGTTATGACATCAAAAGTCCATATTTGTGGCTTTTCTGATGTAGCAAACTTGCTTGGTAGCCCACCTGGTACAGTATTTAATTATATGGTGCCCAGTTTAATTTTCAAAGTGAGCTTTTTCATGTTTAAATTATATTTGCATTACATTTCTGCGTTCCCAGTAAGATATATAAATAATTTTGTTTGTTTGGATGGGTTAAATGCAGAGTACGAATTCTGAGTATGGCTTACCATACTTGGCTCTATGTCACGTCACTTTTTTTTTTCTTCTTTTCGATATATAAATAATTTTGTTTGTTTGTGTGACACTTCTGATTATGAAAAACCATGTGATTTCCTCTTATTTGTTTCTCAGTTCTTTGTACACAATAATTATAATGCACTGCTTTCCTGAGTTGCAAGGGTTGTGAAATACTGAATAAAATATTATAGTTTTACTTGAGGCTCTTGGTAGCAAATAAACTAGAAATGCATGAGCATTATATACTCATCTTTGTTTAATAAGTGATATCAGTGAAATAATCTGTACTAAATAATGGACACAGACATTTTAAATGCTACACACAGTGTTTAATATTTAGGGTTTTTTTTAATATTTATTGTTATTTCTGTAAGCAATATTCAGTGAGACTGCAGTGGCTATGGCTCAGCAGCCTATTATCAGATTTATTTGCCTCTAAACATGTAAAACGAAAAACAAACTGTTTAGCCAGTTAGCGGAATGGCATGCTGTTTCTGCTTAATTGCAAGGTCAAGCTGCAAAGTGGACCAAACTCAGTGCGGATAACTAAAAGTTTGCTCTGAATGATTTATCACTTTGCAGGTAACCTGGGAATTTAGCCACTATAATCAGAAAGCTAGTATGTACTGACCTTTACATTCTAGGTGAAGATTACCAATTTAACAGAGGCAATTATGGACAAATCACTCACATGCCTTTACCTCTTATTTTTGTCTCTATTTTTGAAGGAGGGATGAGCAGATTGGATCTAAATGGACATGAACACAGCACAGCCTGAGGCGTTCCTTTCACCTGTTCCTCTGAGCGCAGTGTGGTGTCTCTTCCACAGACGGATGAAAAGCGTATTTTGGAAACTGTTTTGCTGACAGTTGTCTGCCTGACTTCCATAAGTAAATTGCTGTACTTCCAATGGGATGCATGCACCTGCTTGTTAGTGAAGAAGAACAACTGAAACAAACGACTCCGCTGGATCTGTGTACACATAGATCTTGTCTTTTGATTGGCAAGAAAAGTTTGCCATGCACCTCAACCTCACCTCCCGGTTCGTTACAGCTGCTCCTGTGGCATCTGTTACACTATGATGTGATGACCAAAGCCTAAAGTTATTGAAACGCGAGCTAACTTTTTGGCTGGTGTTGCCAGGCAACATCAGCGCAGACAGACCGCATTAGTGACCCTTTGTCTCACCTTGGTGCATCTTTCCATGAACACTGTTAAACTACTTTACTCTCTGACATCAACTCAAAGCTTCCCTGTTTTTTTTTTTTTTTTTTTTTTTTTTTTTATAGTCATTAAATGTACATCTTTATAACTCTTTCTTTATATCTATAAATTCACAACCCAGGGGTTTTCACAGAATTTTATTGCTCAGCTGTTGATCCTTCATAGCTCAGGAGAATTAATGCAGTTCTCAGCTATGTTCAGGGGCGTAGCAGCCATTATAATTGTGGGATTATCAAGGTATTTTAAGAGTTTCATTTTGCTTGGCTGCAGTTCAAAGCAGAAAAAAAATATTGATGGCTCTATAAAACAATGACTTTAAGACCAAGCAGAAACTTCTGCCAGCCAGCAGTGGAGAATTAACTGAATTTACATTTGCATTTATACATTTAGCCGACGCTTTTATCCAAAGTGACCTACAATAGAGCCACCTAGCAAATTGTCACAGGGCCAACAATATAATCCACCCTGCTGCAAAATATATTAAACAGGCCTAAGTTTGGTTTCCTGGTCTTAGCGGGTTTAGGCTGTTCTATCTCATCGCCTGGTCAGGCTGGTCTTGATTTAATGTGGTCTCACCGCTTGGTAGTATTCAGCAAAATGGCCAAAGCCACTGACAAATACCCCCACTGGCAAGTAAATTATTTATTTATTTTTATTTATTTATTTGTAGATATACATTGTTCACCTTTAGTTTTCAGCTGGAAAACAATTAGCTAAACCAGCTTCACACTAGCTTTGCCAGGCTAACACTAGAGCAAAAGCTCTTTAGGATGTTTTTTTTTTTTTTTTTTTTTTTAGCAGTATGATCTTCAAAAGCAAAGCTGATGCATTTTACAGTGTGCCTCCACTTTTCGAATTATTAGTATGCATCTAAATCTGTTTAATTTCAGTGTTAACATTCTTTCCTTTGTTTCTTCTAAAGGCCTTTTGGGAGAAACAGTTGTTGACATACAGTAGGAATATAGAGCTATAAATATAACATCTAGCATAGAAAAATGTGAGGTTACTGGGTTCTTTATCTTAGGAGAAAGCTCACAGAATCAGGAGACTTGAACTTAAGTCAGGAAAAACAATTGAGATATTCCAAAGATCCTGTTTGTGATTTTCTTTTTTCCTACAGGAACTGACAGAGTGTTTTGCATAGTAAAAGGTTCTTCAAAGTACAAAGGGGATTTGTTAGTTAGAAGCCGCTCTGACTGCTCTCTCATGGAGAAATAAAGGTGGTGCTCAGACATCTCTTCATTACTCTTCTCCCTGATGCAACATGAAAAAATGTTACATCCATTACACCAGACTGCCTTTGTGTTTATTGTAATAGCAGCTGAACTGCAGTGGAGTGGAGCTTTATGGTGATATAAATTAACGTGCTCTATACTCACTAGCTTTTGTATCCCTCCTACAATACTTCTCTGTCCTTAGCAGAGAGAGTGATATTTATTTTAGTAGACTTACTTCACTTCTCTTCTTAGTGCTTTATGGTTGCTGCGTACAAGTAAACCTAATAATGATTCGGAGTGTAATAGCCAAAATTCATCATCAACCCAGAGTGATGGAGAAGGCTGTACACAGATCACCTTAACTTTGTGTGTGAGAGACAGAGAGAGAGTGAGAGAGAGAGAGAGAATGAGAGGAAGCAGTTCATTCAGCTTACAGTAGTGCAACACTGCAGACAGACCAAATGCCTTAGAGTCTGTTTTTTAGCTGCTTTTCTATCTATCTATCTATCTATCTATCTATGACTGTCTGTCTGTCTATCTATCTATCTATCTATCTATCTATCTATCTATCCGTCTGTCCGTCCGTCCGTCCGTCCATCCGTCTGTCTGTCTGTCTGTCTGTCTGTCTGTCCGTCCATCCGTCTATCTATCCATCTATCTATCTGTCAGTCCGTCCGTCCATCCATCCATTTATCTATTCATCCATCTATCCATATTCATCCACCTGTCCATTCAACTTTCCATCACATCTAATCGCCCACTTGCCCAATTTCATTGTGTACAGTAAAAAATATTATTAATTATATTACATTTTACAAGGAAATACCATTCCAGTCTTTCTTCTTCAAAATGTCATGTTTAATTCAATGTGTTACATGATAAATCTTTGTAATTGTTTGAAAAATTAATAACAATTTCTGAGTGGAAGTTGTTTCTGTACCAATTTTATTTCAGTGCAGCAGACACAAATTATCAAGCCAAGTGAAATACAAACAAATGAGGCTTGCAATTTTATAAAATTATTTTTAACAGTTTAGCCCTAAAGGTGTTTTTTAGTGAATTTATGAGTTCCCAAAATGCACACAGTTGTGTCCAATCTGAATAACTGAATAAATTAAGGTGTTTTTTTTTGAATTTATGAGTTTGTAAAATTTTAACAGTTGTGTCCAATCTGAATTTGTGAACTACATTTATCAAATGTTTTCATGAAAAAGTATTCTTGTTCTATATTTCTTTAAAATAAGTGCCACTTGTTATATTTTGTTGTATAATACAAATAAACATTTAAATTGTGGATTAGTTATAGAAATACTCTTTTTTTATGGGGGGCACTCTGTTTATGCATCTATCCAGATTGTGAAAACAATTCTGAGATTCTCTGCATTCAGGTCCCGTAACAGCATTTCAACAAGGTTTAAGACTGGACATTTTAAAACTTTACAACTCTTTGTGGTACACTTGTTTATTTGTTTCAGGTCATTGTCTCCCTGCATGACCAACTTCAGTTCATTTTGAGGAGAAATGTCAGATACAGAGCAGAATTCACAGTCACTTCAATAATGATAAGGCGTTAAAGTCCTGATGCAGTGAAACATCCCTAAGCCACCACACTCCCACCAGTGTGAATGACTGTTGGTGTTCTTCTTATGTAATGGAAATTAACATACTGTGTGTAACACTTAAAATTGTACATTACATGTCTTGTTTTCCCTCCTTGAGGCCAAACTCCAATAAAACCTGTATGTTTCAAAAATGAGTTTGCAAATCAGAAACATTAGTTTAGTTGCATTTAATTAGCGATTTGTATTGCAGAGCTGTGTGAAGTAAATAACTCAGAAGACGGATACAGCTGAAAATACCTGCCTGCAGAACATATGAACATGATGAACATCACCGCATGACTTTTTTAAACACTATGATCCTTTTATTGATGCTTAAGAGACGAGTTCTTTTCTGAGTGTCTCTGTCGTAAACACATCATTAATCTCTGGGCTGTCACTGTGACTTTTCCGCTGACTTCCTCCCCGACCATTTTCTTCAGCACAGAGTACAATATCCCTCACTCAAATACTGATTGCAGCTTTTAGCTTTCTTATTCTTTGATGTTTGTGAAGCAAGGGCTTTTCTTTTGTGTGCCTGTAACACCGAGAAAGACAGTACACTCCACATCTCTTCACATCACATATTCTCATGTGGAAGATGAGGGATAATTACATACATTCAGAGGGGAAAAATAGCATCAGGCTGGTTAAAACCTTTTCAAAAAAACATGCTGCAAGGGCTTATGGGATATTGTGAGAAGTCACGATTTTGAGTGGTTTTTATTCATTGCCATTAGAACTGGCAAAGTTGCAATATTTGACATTTAGTATAATAAAAGAAATAACATCTTATAATTGATCACTGCTCTAAAACAACACATAAAATTGTTGTTAAAAGTCAGCATGAAATGAAAACCCACACTATTTCCCAAATATATGTTGTATATTTTATTGTGAATGATTCGCCTTACATATGTTTCATTAAAAATCTGAATTGTCTTATGAAGTCTTATTTTTGGATCTTATGGAAGCTTATCTGTCATGTAATAAAGAAATTAAAAAAAAATGTAATTGCAACTTTTATCTCTCTTTTTCCTGACAATTTTGAGAAAAGCTGGCAGTTCTAAATTTTTTCTTACTTTATATCTTGAAATTCTGACTTTATATCTCACAATTCTTAAAAAAAAAAAAAAAAAAAAAAAAAAAAAAAAAAAAACAACAACAATATAGAATTGTGAGATAAAAGTCTGAATTAACCTTTTTCTTGGAGGTAGGCTTTCATGGGATTATCTGTTGGAAACAATAGACTTTCTGGTGACTTTTGCAGGACTTCTCCAGTCATTTAGTCCACTGAAACATCCTGCATTTTTCCTTTTTCAATAATCCATTACAATGTATGTAAAAATACAGAAGCTCTGTCATAACTTATTTTCGATTGCAATGATAATGCAGGGCTCGACATTAACGCTTGTCCGGGACAATTGAATGAGAAATTCACTTGCCCAATCGGACAAGAAACTCGAAAATGTCAATGCCAAAAACAATAATAAGTGCCTTTATTTGTGATATAGCCTTTGTTAACGGTGTATGTGATATATATAATTTGTGATAATATCGTAATTGCTGATTTAATGATGTGCGATTTGACATTACCGAATATATTGCAAAAATCAAACAAAACACTCCTACAGAGTGCACGCATACCTTAGGCCTACGCAGATATGTCTAGTAGGTTAGACTAGTGCACGTGCGTTCGATAACAAATGTAATTGTTTACAACAGTTCAATAAACAAAAAGTTAATATTAAGAGACTTACGTTTTAGACACCATATTGCCTGTTTTTCCTCTATTTCACCAACAGAAATAATTCCAAAAAAAGCCACGGTGCTGTTTTTCATCTCTGAGCAACATGACGGTGTTTCGTTCCTGAATGAATCAACCGTTTAAATGATTTGATTCAATCGCAATAACTCGCTTATTAACAGTGACTTGCTGCCACCTACTGGTGGTTTTAATTTCACATTTAAAGTATTTATTTTTTTTTTTTAATAATTACAAATATCAGTATTTAACTTTTTATGTATCAAAACATTATTTATTCATTTGAAACTGAAGGTTAATGCATCCCATGTGCCTCAGAGCTGCATTAAATAGTGGGTAAATATATCTATTCTACTTCAGATGCAGCTTCTGTGTTTCCTCTGCATTGCAAAGAGGAATTTTGTTGATACTGATTTCACTATATTATTTTGTTTATTATTTCATCTAAAAAGAAAAATCTAACTAAATAAACTAAATGTGACATGCTCGCAAAATCTACTACATATACTCTATAAACACTATACTTTGTTTTGTATAACTACAGTAAATAATTATATTTAGAACTCAATTTATTTATTTGTATTTTTTTCTCCGGCAAGTAACTTTTATACCCGGACAAGTAAATGACAAATTTCGAGCCCTGTAATGTATTACACAAATGCTTTGTATACATTACACGTCTTCATTTTGGTATGTGGGAATTTGCTTCAAGGTCCAAAGCAGCTTTATCTTGCTGAATTGCCTTGCTGCCAGCTTGAAATTTAGTCTTAAGTATGGTCATCTGAGGACTAATTTCCCCTCTTTTTAACACCACCACCTCTCCATTAATGACCAGCTGTTTGTTTGCTTAATAAGTCAGTAAAAGAGATCCTAGGAGGTCACCCCAGCATTAACCTCTCTTACAACCAATCAATGGCTAAAGTGTTTCTCATTGGTTAATTATTTGGCAATTCGGTGACAGGGACTGTGGCAAACTGGAGTGTTCCACTATAGGTGTCGATGGAAGGCAAGAGTGGGACATGGCCATCATTTAGAATACAATGGGAGGTAACATCTAACAAAGATTGTGAATCAATACTGGTGCTCCTCAAACAGGAACGTTACCATACAGCAGGCTTAACATTCAGTTAATTGGCTAGAAAAGAGTGCTATGGAAAGTGTTATTCAGTGGATAAAGAGGATGGCCCTTTACAAGAGAGCACTACAACACTCCAGGGTTCAAGGGTTAATGTGATGATTGGGTTTGAAGTGGCCTTTGTTTATAATCATACCTGTGTATAATTTGAAGCACTAAAATGCACATTTACCAGTATTGACATGTTCCCAAAATCACTGACAGCAAGGATGAATGTCCTGAAATGACACTCTATATTTAGCGTTTAAAACATTGACTGGCCCTCCATAACTAGGGCTGTGAGATATGAATCCAAAGGGAAATATATTCCTTAGTCAGTAGATTTAAGAGCTGTTTATGCTCTATTCTCCTCCCACAAGACTATTTAATCTCACTGTTTTACTCCCTTTGTACCCCCCTAAGGATGGATTCGTAGATTTAGTGACATCTCCTCGTTTTATCAAAGCGCTTATTCAACTTTTATGTACTGCTGTCAGGATGGGTACTCAGAGGGGATGGGGAAAATCTCTCAGCATGGGACTTATCAAAGCCAGGCATCAGCGCAGTTTGTGGTCTAAATCTGCAATGAGGTCATTGACAATCTGTTTGACTTTTCAACCAGTCGAATGAGACCTCAGTAGGAAACGTGAAAAAAAAAAAAAACTCATACATTAACACGGAACAATTGTTTTGAAGTGAATGTCATAACCCTCCGTTACAGTTTGCTATCTAAGCTTTTTAATGGCGGCGGGGTGGGGTGCTGACTTGTTTTTGTGACTAGCGTTGTGCTGAATTTGCTGTATTCATATTTTATTTCTGCTCCATTAAATCTAATTTGACTGTGATTTTGGATCAGCTCAGTGTTTTATATTATCAAAATGAAGCAGATTCTACTAGCTAGCAGGATATTTGAAGATTTTGGAGAATGCATTGTGATTATTATAGTGCTAGGAACTCAGACAGCAACATAGTGCAGGCCCAGATCCGGCCCACATCTGGTATATTTTTGTCTTTGATGTTGTGTAATGTTAAATTAAATTAAAAATTACATATTTATTTGTCATATGAGATTAGCCAGAGTAGGATTGGTTCCCCATGCTGAGTCTTAATTTCTTGTAGGGTTTCTTCCTCTCACTTTTACCATTGCTACGTGTTTTTCTTTCCTGCTGTGGCCATTGGTTTTCTCACTGGGGGTCTCTGGGTTTTTAGGCACTGTTCTCTAAAGCTGCTTTGGAGAGACATGTATTGTGAAAAGTGCAATAGAAGTAAAATTGAATTGAATTATTGCACAACTGTTTAGATGTGTTTCCCATAACACAATTGGCTCTGTATCTGTGAATACCCCCAATGTGATTTCATTGGGGGTTTTTTTCTGGCAGGTTGCACAAAGAAACCAATTTGGTCCAAGGAAGCCTTTCATTTAAGCAATAGCTGGATGTAGTCGATCCTACGCTGGGACCTGATTGGCCCTTTAAAGTGTTGTTATCATTTGCTACTTGTGATTCCCTTCGAGAATTTATTATTTATTTTTTTCTTCACAAACCAGGTTAATCCATAGACGGTGGTTTGCAATACCAATTATTTTTTTTATTCATCATATCCAGTTTTTATTGAACAGTTTTATAATTTTTTTATGGAAAGCAAAGCAGTTTGGTTTCTTAGTAAGTTCTTAGCCTTTCCAAACTCTGTATTTCATTGTTATTCTTACAAATCCCAAACCACACACAGCCTTGACTCAACACTGATCTTGTTTTACACTTCAAGGGCTGACCCTGGAGCACTGGTACACAATGAAAGCCTTCACAGGCACTGGACTGTGGTGGTACAGTAATTGCTTATCTTCAAGATGCACCAGCAAGACACTCCAAATTAATACTGGATATGTGATGAGCAGCCATTTTGGCTAGAGAAATGATAATTTTTACATGAGTTCACCTCTTCTCCCTCTCTTAGATCCAAGTCTGAACCACAGCTAAATAATTGATGGTCAAGTTTCCACCCCTGTCAGTGCACAGGCTAAACATGAGCTGAGGCCTATGCTGACTCCAGCCCCCACATTTGCTCCATTGCTCTCTGCATCTTTTATTGCATGCTGGAATCTCTCCATGTTGGATGGAGGCGCTGGGCCTTTTTTTTTTGCACTGGGTCAATCCGAACAGCCGGGCTCTTTTAATCACTGTTGCGCTGAAACGAGCTCTCCAGCGTCGCGGCCTGCAGTGTAATCGGCAGTGCACCAATTAAAGGTCCAAAGCGCTCAGATTAATTTATTAAATCACAGTCCAAACATAGTACTTGAATCCTAGACAATACAGTGCTAAATGGCATGGATTTTTCTTAACCACCGCCAGATCCAAGCATATTGATTGCGGAGTCAGCAAGGCCCCGGCACATGCTTACAGCTCTCTTCTTAGCCTTTCTCTCCGTCTTTGATTCTCTCTCTTATTCTCAGTAGTTGAGGCCATGACCAACAGCTGCACAAATATGCATCTCTGACTTCATTTTGCATCAAATACTGGCGTCTAATCTCCTACAAACAACAAGACATGCTAGCGAACAAGCACTAACTGCATTCTTGTCTAATCTCCTACAAACAACAAGACATGCTAGCGAACAAGCACTAACTGCATTCTTGGAAAGATGGTGAGTTATATATGTGTGTATTTATTATATATATATATATATATATATATATATATATTATATATATATATATATATATATATATATATATATATAGTAATATTTATGTTTTATATAAATCACAATATTTACATTTTAGAATTTTTTTTTGTAAAAATTCTAAAATAGTCTACCCTTCATATACCACCGTTCAAAAATTAGCAGTCAATAATAAACATGTATTTATTAAATTATTAAATAAATTATTGTTTTTAATCAACAAGGATTCATTAAATGGTTCTAAAGTGAGAGTAAAGGCTTTTACATTGACAAAAAAAAAAAAAACTAAATTAACCAAAAAAATCAGTTTTAAATAAAAATGCTGCTATTTTTCTGCTCCGAACTTTATATTCATTAAAGAATAATAATAAAAAAATTATTATTATAGGAATTTACTATATTTTAAAATATATTAAAATATTTAAATATTGATATTTATTGTAACCATATTTCAAGTGTTACTGTTCTTACTTTATTTGTGATTAAACAACTGCAGCCTTTATATATATAATAATTATTATTATTATTATTATTATTATTATTATTATTATTATTATTATTATTATTATTATTATTATTACTACTACTACTACTACTACTAGGATGGATTACAAATCTCCTATTAACAAAAAAGCAAATATCACTAATTAGGGAAGCTGCAAAACTTAAAAAAAAAAAAATGGCAATGTTATTGATCTGTGATATGTGTGGGTCAAAAGGTCACTCAATAACTACTGAATTCTTAAAATGTAGTGCTAGCACAGTCGGGCTAAAGCAAACATGATGGAGTTAGCCAACTATAGAGTTAGAAACTTTAGAGCCATCATCCCCTCTCCACCCTGCTGCTCTGAATGGATAAATGTGACGGCCGGCGCTCGAGGGTTTTCATTTCGCCTGCTGTTCCAGTGGGGCTTCACTTCCTCAATATTCTCACTTAAAGGTCTGTCCGTCAAACACCCTCCATGTCGCACCCGTGCCTCAAATGGAATCTGGTCTCAGGGCAATACAGCTTATTCTGGTGTCTCAGCATTTTCACACACACACACACACACACACACACACACACACACACAGAGAGAGAGAGAGAGAGAGAGAGAGAGAGAGAGAAAGGAACAAACTCACCAACTGAGGCAGATGACAGCACAGGAGGCGTTTGTGTATGAGTGAGGTGCAGTCCGGTGACCCGCATATGGCAGGCCTGTCTCCCACTCTCTCTGTTCGTGGGTGGCACTCGCCATCTAATTTTACCCTCAGTAGCCTCGCCGCAGGAGCAGGAGGAGGCCGCTGATGGCCAGAACACTGCTGCCCTCTGCCACACACACATTATTTGTTCATGTCCAGATTGTGGCTTCACTCATTCTGATCCGTTCTGTTGTCAGAAACCCAGGTCTGTGTGTCCTTCCACTTTTCCACTGAAATGACTGGTACTCGGCTGGAGAATCTGCAGAACTCGATTCAGAACCGACTTACTTTTACACTGACTTGAGAGCTCAATGGAGACTCAGTTACTGCATATTCTATCACAACCAAACATGCTACTTGGGTTTGTGTATGTGTCTCACAGGTTTTGAGGACTGTTTAAAGAATTGTTGAATAAAGTCATTATTTTTTGCTTTGTTTGCACACAAAATGTATTCTCATAGCTTTGAAAAATTATGGTTGAACCACTGATGTCCCATGGACTGTTTTAATAATGTCTTTACTACTTTTCTGGGCCTGGGAACATTTCAGTTGTTTTGCTGTCTATGCAAGGTCAGGGAGCTCTCGGATTTCAGCAAAAATATCTTAATTTGTGTTTTGAAGATGAAAAGTCTAGGGTTCGGAATGACATGAGGGTGAGAAATAAATGACAGAATTTTAATTTTTGGGAGAACTATCCCTTTAACATCCAGTTAATTAATTTAGTGATTGTGTTTTTGTGATGGTACCTTGGTTGGATTAAAGTGTTGGTTCACCCAAAAATGAAAATTAGCCTGTAATGTACTCACCCTCGAGGCATCCACGATCCCATCGATCATCCTCTGATCTCGGCTTGATTTACAAATATTTAAATAGGCAACACTGTGAGAATTGAGGGCTGATGCGTCATGCTAATTAGCATGTATTGTTTGTTGATCAAAATATCAAGACAGACAAACACTGGTGTCTCTTAGCGAGAGGAGGATTTCTCACATTGATCGTCCTCTCTAAAGATGCAGGAAACGGTTTCGACAGTGCAGCTCTGCCATCTGCTTGAGCTCCATTAAAACTGCCGCACTCCTAGCACTGCCCGTCTGTCTCCCCTGGCTAATAACCTCTCCCTTTAAGGTGAAATAATGGGATTCCACTTTGGCTTCATTTGGACAACACAGCCCATCCAGCAGACAGAGAGAAGATATCAAAGTCCAAGGCAGGAAGCTGAGAGGGGATGAGTCCCTGCGTGAATAAGTCTGCTTTCGGCCCTTAGAGGGTAAATATATATTTTGTTCAGGAAGTGTTGTGTGTTGAGCTTGCAGAAGAGTGCAGAGAACAGTGTCCAGGGCAATAAGCCGGACTTGAACGCAGTCAGGCATCAAGCGTGAAAGGAATAATTGCCTTTTTATAGATTCCGCTGCTGTAGTCTGTGCCGCCTCTCAAACAAGCAAATATGTGCCCTGCATGCTTGTACCTCTCGCTTTCTGCTTTAGGAAGGGGAGGGTTTGCCGTGCATGTTTGAAATATTTACTGTGTGCTGTGTGTGTGTGTGTTCGTGCGTGTGCATACGCTTGCATGTATTAAGCAGGTGTTAATGGGGACTGAGTGGTCAGCTGTCGTATCTTGTAATATGTAAATGCTTGATTTCTGTTTTGAAATTTTTGATCTAAAGGAACTAGTCACTATTTACTCGTCTTTACTGTATGTTTTTTCAAACCTGTATGCTGGTATTATTTTCTGTATAACATAAAAGATTTTCATGCACTTTTTTGTTTTGTTTTCTTTTCTTTACAGCAGCATACCAAAGTAACTTGTGCATGACATTTTAAGTCTTTTGAAGTCATATCATTTAAACTCAACCTAATCTCTTTAAAAAAAACTTCCTCCCCACTGTAACTCTGTCAGGGGTTGATTTTTAATTAAAACTAACACATTCTATCTTTTTTACTCAATGTTATTACATGAATTTCATTAAATATAAATCACATCATCATCCATTTTGTTATTACAACTTTTAATATGCCTTAACATGTACTGTACACCATAATGCTGTTTAAAAATTTGAAGACAGGAAGGTTTTTTTTGGTTTGTTTGTTTGTTTTAACTAGGACTTTTATTTAGCAAGGACACATTAAACTGTTCAAAAGTAACCGAGAAAAAAAAAATATTTTAAATAAATTTGGTTCTTTTGAGCTTTCTTTTCATCAAAAAAAATAAACTAATAAATACATACATAAATCCAGAAAAAAATGTCACAGTGTTCTCCCAAAATATTAAGCTACTCAACTGTTAAATTGTTAATAATAATTAAATAATAATAATATTAATAATAAAACAAGTTTCTTGAGCAGCAAATAAACATATTAGAATTTTTTTCTGAAGGATCATGTGACACTGAAGACTGTATTGGCTAGTTATGGCTGCAATGAAAATGTCTGCTGAAAAACAGTTGTTTTAAATTATATGTGTGTATATATCAGATCAAGCAGATGCAGCATTTGTGAGCAAAAATACTTTCAGTATCTTACTAACAGTTAACTTAAACATGGAAATGCATTATGCTATTGTGAATTATGTTGAAAATGATGATCTAAATCTAAATGTGTTTAAGCAGTACTCTACAAGTATAGTATCAAAGAGAGAGTGGAAGTGAGGAGTATGTTTGAGATGAATATGAGAATATGTGATGTGTGAAGAAATGAAACATAGAAAATAAATATCCTTTAAAAATGTATTTTAGGATATATTAAATTCAGGCAAACCCAACCATACAAAAAATAGGATTTTAAAAATTTTCTCCTGTTGCTTAAATAAAAAAAAAAAATGCATGGCATGAACTGGCATGAGGTTGAGTACATAACAGAATTGTCATTTTTCAGGTGAACTATTCCTTCAAAACCTCAGTAAATGTTGTTGTTCGGTATTGAGACACCTTGTCACTCTATCAGCAGTGCATCACCAAACCAGGCCCTGGGCTAAAGTGACCAAATAAAGAGAAAAAACCCTTAGGCTAAGAGCATGGAGAAACCCTCAGAAAGTGTCATTCACCTTACATACTGTACCATGGTCAAAATGACCAGCATTTATTTCACCCGATATGTGACTATTCATGTAATTCATTAATATGTACTATTTATTTATTTATTTTTAATGGCCTTGTCCCAAAAACTACACGTAATATGAACTATGTAGCTGTGGCCTAGTGGTTAGTACATATTTTTTGATACTTTAATATGTGGTTGGTTTACATGAGCTAAAGGATGGCTTGCCATTTTTTTCACATTTTCCAGTCCTTTTTGTATAATAAGCCACACATTAGCAAAGGTACAAGCAAATTAACAACAACACCAATAATAATAATAATAATAATAATAAAAGTGCAGTGAAACTATGTTTATGCATATATGTGTGTGTGTGTGTGTGTGTGTGTGTGTGTGTGTGTGTGTGTGTGTGTTTTGTTTTTGCTTTTTCTAAGAGTTTATTTTCGGCTTTTTTTACATTTATCGTTCAAAAGTTTGGGGTCAGTAAGATTTTAAGTTTTCGAAAAAACGTATTTTTATTCTCAGCAAGGCTGCATGTATTTGATCAAGAACAGAGTTAAAACTGTAATATTGTAAAATATTTTTACAATTTTAAATAAATGCTTTCTATATTTTAAAATGTAATTTATTTCTGTAATGCAAACCGCTTTTTTTCATATTCTTTTTGCATATTATTTCCTGTCCTCCCTTCTAAAAAAAAAGCCACATATTTTCAAAGGTTTACAAGCTAAGTTAAAAAAATAAAAATAAAAAACTTGATGGAACAAATTGATGTATCAAAGCTGCCATTATTTTGTAGATCAGTCGTCATGACGCTGATTCAGTCGTCTAGCAAGGAGCCAGCTTCAGTAAATGTAGACCTTCTGATATTGCTCCAAATTTTTATCCGTTTAAATGTATTTTTGGCTTATTCAGCCCAATAGTCTTTGACAGCCTTTCTGCTCCCAGAGACCAAAAACAGAGTAAATGAGGGTTTGTTGATTAAAGTGTCTCTTTGTATCTCTCTTTTTATATTCCACTGTTTCTTTTGGATCAGTGGCCCAAGAACTGCTCAAGAGAGCCCACTGATTTTGTTGATTTTTTATTTTGCAGGTCTCTTCCAAACCTGTCATTTTAGCGTGCCTATATAACGGAGAAAGCTCTGATGGAGCATGTGACAGATAGTAAAAATGCACACAAAAATTGTGTGCATTTGAAATCAAGTGGGAATAGAGCAAACTGGCAATTTCAGGCAATTCTATTAGAACCGTCTTTCCAAACTTTTCATGTTTACACTTTTATGTGTTCATACCAAGTCATGTACTGTAAGTTGCAGCAGTTGGATTTTCTTCCATCGTCAGCTTTTTGTCAGCAGTCTCTGTCACTCATGGCACCTCAGATCGCCCACTCTCAATTAAAATGAATAACTTTTTGTCACACTGAAAATTGCTGTTAACACACCACAAATGTTGCCAAAAAGGTCTAATTTGTCCTGTTACTATTATAAAAACAAAAAGAAAAAATTATGAGCTGATAGCCTTGTGGGAGGCCTTTATTTATTTATTTATTTTTTTGAGTTGAGCAAAAGTGAAAGTTAAGACATTTATAGTGTTATAAAATATATTTTTTCATTTTTTGTAGAAACTATTTTCTATTTTACAAAAAAAAAACTCTTTTCAAATTTCAGTTTCTAGTCAAATAACGCTACAGAAGCAGCAAAAATGTTTCCATTAATACTAAGAAGAAAATGTTTCTTGAGCACCAAATCACCATATTAAAATGATTTCTGAAGAATATTTTTTTTATCAAATAAATAGGAACATAAACGACTTCTCTCCAATACATGAAAAAAGTTACCCCAAACTTTTGAATGGTAGAAAAAGGTGAAAATTAAATGTATTTATTTGTTTGTTTGTTTATTTGTTTGATTGATTGATTATTTTGAAAACATAAAAATAAATAAATTCTGCTGTAAATACCAGCAGTATAATGAAACATTTTATAACTTTAAAAAATTAAAAAAGGGGTTTTCAACTTTGTGTCATTGAATATGTTAAATAAATAGAAAAAAAAGAAAAAGTAACTGAAGCATATTTTTTTACAACACAGAATACAACACATCCATACAGTATTTCACACCAAAAGGGAATTAAATAGACCTGTTACTCGTGTCAGTTTGGATTATATAATGTGTCGTTTTGAGTCTTTACGTAGGCGCAGTTGGAACAGTCGGACTGCCGTGGGGATTAGAGGAATGTGAGAGCTGATAGGATATCTCTTTCTAGACTAATTCTCACCGTTTTATCCTGGGCTCTGACACCCCCGGGGTGCTTATTGACATATTGAACCTGTGTGTGGAAGTGTGGAAAAGCTCACCAGATGCAATGGATGCCAGATCCTCGAAGGATACGGGCATGGGTCAAACTCTTCTTCGCCCACAATAAGACAATCTGCTGACAGAGCTGGAGGTCTTTCTCTCCCTTCAGGGCTCCTTCAGTTGAAGCATCATCATCACCACAGAGATCTCCTGAGAAATCTGCACAACAGCCACAGTCGATGAGGTGCCCAAGGATCAACTATCGATTGTTGTTTGCATTCTCAGAAGGTGACAATGTGCCTCTGCTTCATTCTAATATGCCAGGGACGACATGGGGCAACTGCATGCTGATTTTGACATATTGACTGCGCTGTAGTTTTTCCAAGGGTTCGAGGAACCGCTCGTGTGAATAACGGACAGTGTGCTAATAGTCTTTCTGCCACAGATCAATTTGTCCATGTGGTGGATGGGCCACCTTAACGTATTCGTCATTTCTGATGAATGTCGTACTGACTTTGACATAACGTCTTTGACAGAGCATCTGTGAAGTTAAATTTAAGATGTTGTCAGTGTTTGACATTTACGCTAACACAGCTAAAATGCTACACTCTTAAAAATAATGGTTCCCGTAGTTCCATGAAGAAACTTAAACGTCAGTGGAAACTTCCCATTGCACAAAAGGCTCTTCATAGTGAAAGTACTGTTCTTTAGATTCTTCACACTAAGAAAAAAAAATATTCAAGAACTGTTTTTTTGTTTGTTTGTTTTTAATGGCATTGCTGTGAAAATCCATTTTGGAACTTTTAGAGTGTTTAAGATATAGTTCACTCAAATGTATGTCCTTTAAGATACTTTGAAAATATTTTGAAGAACATAGGGGCCCAAGCAAAACTGGACAAAACTGTCACTGTATTTTTTTCAAGAGATCACGCTATTACTAAAAGCATAAGCTGGGTTCAGAACACTGGTTAAGGGCCAGATTTACTAAACACGGCAAATTAGCGATAGAGCTCAATTCTATAAAAGCACCAATGGGAGGGGAAAATTCTGCAGGTGATTTAATGACAATGAGCACATTAAAGAACACAGCCAGATCATTTCCATAATGACCAGCGCAATCTACCAAGACCAGCGCAAATTACCGCCTGCTTCAAGGCATGCTGTTTTTGGGCGTTAAATAATGGCGCTAATACCAGTAATTTGACAAGCGCAAACATTGACAAGCGTGAGTCATTATAATACTCTCCTCCCATACATTTTGCATCTGAAAGGGAAAGTAATCCAAATGCATATTCAATAAGGTCAGGCACAAAAATAACTGTCCACACTTTTTCAGTGCTGAAATTCTATACTGTGCATCTTTAGTAAATCCTGACAGTTGTATTTTAACACCTAAAGACTGTTTGCACTTGCGTAAATCTGGCCCTATGTGTTAAATACTGCACTATATTTATTATTCTCATTCACAAGCTTTCGATTCGATTACCGACTCGATTCGATTCGATATTAATTATTTTGGATATATATCAGGTACAGTACTTGCCAAATTTTCTCAAGGAAAAAAAAAATCTCTCAACTAATGCTGTAAAATATACATGAGAGTCATTTGGTATTACATTACTATAATATTGAAGGTTAAAATTAACTGATTTGTAAACTATACCATTCAACTTTTAAAATTACACAATGAAGTTTTTAAAATAATAAAGTTACAATTACATAATATTTCTACTTCAATTCGGTTTTTTAAATATAAAAATTGAATGGTGGCTGTCAGAAAAAGTAATAGATTCATTCAAACATAAACATAAGAACAGTAAAAAAAAAATATATATATATAATGAATATATTATATGGTGCATATACTGTATTAAGCAAAATACTCCTCTCTACAGTTTATTTTTCAATCTTACTAATACGTTTATGGTCATCGAATATGTTTGTTTCTGAGGTAAATGTGACGATACGTGACATTGTTCACAAGCTATACTGACATCTTTGCGCGGCTGAAACACTGATTGAGCGATTACATGAGACAGGATACAGGTTGTACTCTTTCTTTTAACTTACCTTCGGATGTTTAGTCATGACTCATATTTATTTTGTGCCGAAACTGGTATTAATGTGGAGGAGATGATTAGTTCACGTGCGCTACGCGCTGCCGCGGTATGTTGAATTGAGGCGCTACAACGATCTGTCTCTCCAGATTAAAAAGAGCCAAAACGGCATTTATTGTTTGAATACTGCAATAGAATGGACATAAATTGAAACCTATGCCTTTGTTTCATATTAAAAGCACCAAAGCACAATGCTTATTGCGATTTATTAGATAAGAAATGCCTTTCAATGTTCCGCCCATTAACTGAAAACAGGCTAGACTAATCGATTCTTGGGATTTAAGAATCGATATCGTTCTGTAAAAAAAAAAAATCGATTAATATCGAGATATCAATATTTTTTAACCCAGCCCTAATATTATTTTATACCATTTACTATTTCTTTTTTTCTTTTTCTTTTTTAAGTATGTAAAACAGTAGGCATTATGCAGTGACTTTGCAAATAGTTTGATGACAAATTTGTCTTGAGTTTTTATACAGTATTGTGTGTAAAAAAAAAAAAAAAAAAAAAAAAAACCTACTATCAAAGCATTTTAAATAATAAGTCTCATTCAGTATTTATTCAAATATGTGTGAAATCTGCATACTAATCTTTTCATAAAAAAAATCATGGACAAAACGTTTAAACTTAAATTAGGATTAAAATAAGCAAATACTTAAATTTTCAGGGTTGAATCATTATTGCAGTTATTAATGGGATAGTTCACCCAAAATTACCCCATGATTTACTCCCTCTAAAGCCATCTTAGGTGTGTATGACTTTCTTCTTTCAGATAAATTTAGCTGGAGTTAATTGTATTGGAGGTAAATGCCTTCTGAAGCGAAACAATGCATTTTTGTGAGAAAAATATACACATTTAAAACTGAATAAACTGAAATCTGTAGCTTCCACTAACTGTTGTACGTGCATTTATGGGAGAGTGGTGTTTCAGCAAGTGATGTTGGTTGTAGACGTAGCATAGCCTCATTAAAGGTTTATTTTTTTTTGGAATGAGCTGAAGTCGACTTTACACAAAAAAGGAAAGCCCTTATATGGAGGTGGTTTGGAACTTAACAAAGATGCAGGCACTCATTTAGAATACTCCAAATTTATTAACATTCCAAAAATCAATTCATGTACATAGGTTTTGTTTTGTTCTTGGTGTTTTTTTTTTTTTTTTTTTTGTGAATGATCTATGCAATTGTTAGTGATTGAGACCCAGCGAGTCATGTTAAAAAAGCATGACTGTTATGACTTCCAGTTTATATGTCACACTGAAGATGGAAGGTCAAGCTGAGAGCATTGCATTGTGGGAGACATTATGTACAGAAAACTGGCACAGTGTTCACACTGTACACTGCATGCATAACAGCAGCATGATACTATATATTCCGATCATAGCCATATAGAGCTAAGAGTACTCATTTTCTCTAAATGTCTAACCTATGCTTGAGGGTATTTTTATGCGTGCGGTGGAAAATAATAATAATTTAGGACCTCCCCTGAATAATTTTAAAGATCATACAGATGAAGTATAAAGGTCGTGTTATTAAATGTTCCGCTCCGTGCATCTTCACCAAATGCTCCGAGTGGGCGGCTCGAGATGTATGAATCAGGAAACTGTGAAGAGGTTTAAAGCTATTCTTTATGCTCTAGATTAGCACGGTGTGTAGGCTAATGAGGTACAGCCTTTGCATCTTTCCATATGATTAACAGTATGTGTGAATGTGTGTGCTCGGCTGCACTCTGCATGGTGTGCGATCATGAGAATCCCCCATGACGGTGCCGATACACACGCATAAAGAATGCAAAACGATACAGGCAGATTCATCGCTTTCGCACACTGTAATGGATTTTACACTTTTGTCAGCGTGGCTTGGCAGTCACTCTTAAGAGCAGTAATGAAACAAATCTAAACGACTCCACAAGCACACTCAGCTTAAATTATGTGACAAGTGAGACTTGTTTCATCCTTTATATGTTTGAAACAAACCGAGAAAAAGACAGCATATAAATGAAATAAAAAATTAAGCACTGTTGGAAGGGGAATTCCAGAGATGTTAATAATTAATTCAAAAAGAGATGGAGATAAAATATGCGCCACTATAAAAAAAAAAAAAAGTGACTGAGAAGATATTCTCCTTTACAAAGTTATTAAACCTCATGTTTAATATTGCGGTATTAAATATTGAGATTCGGCTCCAGAGATAATGTCTGATCCCTCATAGAGACTCTGTGGGGATATGGATTCATGGATCTGTGGATTCTGTTTTCCTGCTTCTAAACAAAGTTACAGAGTATTTTTTTGTCACACGCAAGACTTGAATTATGTAAATACTATCTTCCATTTTTAGCTCTTCTATTCTGAATTCTTTTACATGTAGTCAGGTTTTCCCCCTGTTTTTCTCTTGTTTGCAGCTAAATTAGACTTCAAAAAGACGTGCTAGAATAATTAAAATGACAATTCAGCAGTTAAGTTTACAGTATGCCATGAAATGTCATTAGTTACACAACAAAATCATATTTAAACAAATAGTTCACACACAAAAAAAAGAAAATTCTATCATTCATTTGCTCAAATTTATTCATATGCTTGATTTATATTTTCTGCTGTATTTATGTGATTAAAACTACAGTAAAAAAGTAATATTGTGAAATATTATTGCAATTCAAAGTAACTCTATTATATCATATTATATTTTCATTATGATTAATGTTGAAAACAGTTGTGCTGCTTTATTTTTAGTTCTGCTTATTTTTATTTTTATTTTATTTTTTGTCCATGTACTTACTATTATAATAACAATTAATTATGCATAATTACAAGTAACCCTAAGGCAAACTCTAGTCCTAACCCTAACCATATAATAAATACATGTAGTTAATTAGTATTAATCAGTACTTAATAATACTTAATAATTACACTGTAAAAAGGACACCTTTAAATAAAGTGTAACCTTGTTTTCTTTCTTTTCAAAAATCTTTGATGAATAGTAGGTTTAGAAAAACAATGTTTAGATAGTAATAGAAAAATTTTGTAACATTATGAATGTTTTAACTATCACTTTTGATCAATTTATATATCAGGTTAATTTAAGTCTCCCCCTCCAAGCTGAAAACACCTTATGGAATTTTGTGTGTCTTGTAGCAATGCACCAGTTTGCCTATGCATAATAAAGAGTGAGATTTGATGAGAGTCTTACAGTAATGCACTTTTACAGTTGACTTTTTATGAAATGCAGTTGTATGGAAATAAACGTGTGAAGATGAAATTCTTCTTTTGTGTTCCACAAACAAGAATAATATTAATTAATTAATTAATTAATTAATTAAAAAAAAAATAAGGTCATGAGAGTAAATATTGACTGCTCCTTTAAATATTGTTTTTCAAGTCATGTACAATGACGATGCATTTTGAAAGAAAAAAAAAAAAACAATTCTCGCCTGCAATTTATGATTCCTTCTTTTATTACTTTCTTTGGATTTACAGATATATTTGTATTGCGTTTTTTATGTGCATTCATTTCAACAGCATCTATTGCATTCAGCTGAAATGAGCTCCTGTGACACCAGCACCCTTTCACAGTGAAGTATCTCTTTTTTTCTCTCTCCATGTTTAGTTCCTAAACTGGCTTTCCTTCCCACAGTTTTTCCCTCTGACACACATTCAGTTATTCTCTCTGAACACCTGAGGCCATGGTACATCATCCTGTCTCAAAATCACTTCTGCTTTTTCCTGCTTTTTCAAAACAAAACAAAAAATAACACTTTTTCTTTTTTTCCTTGATGCCCCTGAGCAACAGAGTATTTTGCTGTCCACAGCACATTTGTGTCACCAAGGACCCTTTCTTTATCATCATAACTGTGGCATCGTTTCAGTCTGTGTCCTTCTCTACATAACAGAGAACAACAGAGAGGACTCACTGCAGCAGATCAGTAAATAGTTGTTGCATTGCATTAATTTTTTGATTAACTAATGGTAAATAAAGATTTAAAGGGATAGTTCACCCAAAAATGAAAATTTGATGTTTATCTGCTTACCCCCAGGGCAACCAAGATGTACTGTAGGTGACTTTGTTTCTTCAGTAGAATACAGACAAGGATTTTTAACTCTAACCGTTGCAGTCTGTCAGTCATATAATGGAAGTGAATGGGAATCACGGCTTTGAGAGTCAAAAAAACATACACAAATAAAGCCAAGTTAAACCCTGCGGCTCGTGACGATACACTGATGTGTAAAGACACAAAACGATCGGTCTGTGCAAGAAACTAAACAGTATTTATATCGTTTTTTACTTCTGATTTTCACAATGCGATGTCAGAACTGTCCTAAGCGCATCCTGACCGTGTTCTCAACAGTCGCCGCCTGACGTCTTCTTCTTCTTGCTTTACAGCAGATCGCATAGTTGTATTTTAATTGCATTAACATATCTTTTATCTCGAGTGTTGAATTGCATAATTGAGATTGTAGATCTGCAACTGCCGTAAAGCAAGAAGATTTTTTTTTATTATAATTATTATTCTAAAATTCAAAATTTAGGACAATTCATACAATACTCTGTTGCTTCTTGCATGCTGTTGAAATGTATGTTATTTAAACTGTCCCTCGGCTTTAACCCAAAGATTTATGATCCTGTGCTCATGAATTATTGTCTATACAGTTCAAAAGTTCACATGCCCTTAAATCGTAATACCGTGTCTGGTTACCTGGATGATCCACAACTGTTTTATGTTTTGTGATAGTTGTAAATAAATCCCTTATTCGGGGCAGTACTAAATAATAAAATAAAAAATAAAAAATAACATGCAATTTTCATGATCCCTATGATGTAAATTCTGCAAAGGGTGTGTAAACATTTGAGCAGAACTGTACAATGATACTTTTACAGAGTTTTAAAGGGACTGTTCACCAAAAATTCTCTCATTTATTTACACTAATTCATTCATTCATTTCATTTATTATACAGGGGAGGTTAAAAGGTAACATTAAGATACAATTTTTAACGGGCCTGACTCAGTTTAAAAACTGGTTTCCAGCAGGTTTCTGTTCTCTAGAACATAAAACACAATTTACAACACAAGGTCAAAAACACTTATACAAAACATTAGCACAGGCTAAACAAATAAACAACTAAAAACAATACAAACAGAAATAGCTGAGTACAAGTGTAACTGTTTAGAAGAAACATTTTGTATGCCTTTTTGAAACATGATGGATGATATTTTTCTTATGTGATATGGAATATCATTCCAAAGTTTGGTATATGTATAAAAAAAAGATTTCTGACCATAGTTGTTTTTATATGGAGGGACTGGTATAAGTGCCTGTGAAACTGACCTTGTGAGGCATACTGGTCTCATATTGTTTAACAGATGAAGTGCAACAAGTGTTGGCGAAGCGTCATTTTGAATTTGAAAATAAAATGTAATAGCGTGACTATTTATATAGTGCTGAAAAGTAAGAGTGTTTGAACGTGTAAGTGCAATGCAATGATGGGACCATTTTGGAAGATTACTGTGGATCTTAAGAGCTCGATTATATAATCGTGCTCTTGGTTCAATAATTTCCTTAATGGTAAGAGACCAGATTGGAAGACAATAAGACATTGTTGAAAACACAATTGCATGTAAATAAGTTTCAGAAACAGAAAAAGAAAGAGATGATCTAATCTTGTTATACACATGACGTTTCTGATTCAGTTCCCAATTACATTTTTTTTATAGTTAATTTTATGTTAGAAATATGATCTACAAGTCTTTGTAGTGACAAGATCTTGATTTGCAAAGGTAATAGAATCAACATAAGAAAGACTTTTTCTAGTTGAATGAAAGTACATACATTCAGTTTTTTTTTTTTTTTTTTTTTTTTTTTTTTTTTACATTGATGGTCAGGTGGTTCTTTTTCAACCAATCATGTAAATATCGGTTTTGGATCCATGCATTAGTAATTCCTTATCAATATCTCACCCCTTTCCACTGTTCACATAGCTAAATAATAAAAACATCAAAATATCATGAGAGATTTACATGTGGGTTTACCAGCAAAAGAAGCAAGTCCTTGGGGTGCAGCTCTGAGCTAGCTGAAAATGTTTGAGAACTCTCAAAACTATAAAAGCCTCTGTTTTATACAGCACAGTAAAAGAGTGAATCAGATGCTGCAGGCTAAATCTGTTTGCGCTGAATATGATGGGTGGTGGCTGTGGGCTTCTGGGGTCCCTGCAGATGTGAGCCTGTTCTCATTAGGAGGAGAGAGCAGCACCTTTGCACTTACAGCAAGTCAGTTTTTTCTCTGACCAAACAACCACTATGCAAATGCCCCACAATCTGAGAATACACAATTAAAGGAAAACGTTTAATATGCTCCATGTCATAAACCAGCGGGAGAGTGTTGCATGCTAATTCGCTTCCTATCAAGAGGCATGTGGTCCAGCGAAGTCCGTGTTGATTTGTCTCAGGTGAATGTAAAAGAGTCGATGGTGAGGTGATGGTTGTCTAACAGACGTTTTGGATGTTTTGCTTTAGTATTTTAGTATTTTAGTGTTTAATTTTAGCTGTGTTTCTTTTAAGCTAAATGATATTTTGGTAGAGGTTGTCTTAAATGAAACGTTACATTTAGGTTTGGTGTCATGCTTGTTTATTTATGAGATTATTTGTTTATTTATTTTTTTTGTAAGTTGTAAAAGTTTTATTTGATCATTTTTCATATTTCGACTTTGCGGTGTCTCCACGCTAAAGACAGCAAGGTTCTGCTTTTAATTAGCATATGGATAGAAGTGGAAGCTAATGAACTGAGATGATATCAAAAGGAAGAGCTGAAGTAGGAGGACAGGATGAACATACATGTCTTAAATTTAACACTTCATATAATCGACTTACAGAAGATCTAACAGTGAAAAAAAATTTAGTCATATGGAAATATTAGTCGAACATGTCCATTCTTATTGTTCAGTAAAAAAGATACAGTTTCTTTAAGGCACACTGACCTTACTATAATGGGTCAAGAATATACAGTATCTCTACGAATATACAATACACTACTGTGGAAAAGTTTTAGGTCATTCATTCATTCATTCATTCATTCATTATTTTAAGAAATTAATAATTTTATTAAACAAGGACACATTAAGTTCATCAAAAAATAGTGACAGTAAATAAACTGTTAATGTTATAAAAGATTTCTACTCATCAAAGAAAAGAAAATATATAATGGTTTCCACAAAATATTAAGCAGCACTCTTTTTCAATTGATAAAAAGATGTTTTTTTTTTTTTTTTTTTTTTTTTTTTTTTTTTTTTTTTTGAGCAGATGCTGAAAATTCAGCTTTGCATTACAGGAATAAATTACATTTTAAAATGTATTTAAATAGAAAATAGTTATTTTAAAGTGTAATATTATTTCAAAATATTACTGTTTAATAAAAACCAGACTGGGAGAGCAGACTTCTTTAAAAATATTTAAAAATGTATTGACCCCAAACATTATGTACTATACATATATTTTTTTGTTGGCTTAATTTCAGAAAAAAGCCCTTTTCTGAAATATTAAATATTATCTTAAAATTATTAAAATGTATCCATTTATCTATTATCTACAAAACAAAATAATAATACAAAATACAGTACATATGGGGGGGTGAAGGACTAGCACAACATCATTGATTGATCACTGATTAACTTAACAAACTATATATATATATATATATATATATATATATATATATATATATATGTGTGTGTGTGTGTGTGTGTGTGTGTGTAAATGTGATAGCTTGATATAACTGAAAAATGCTCTTGTTGTGAGAATACAGTTTAACCTTTCAGTTAAAATCTATCTTCAGTATAACTGACTCTTTTTTTGAATGTTTGCTAGTGTGGTTCATCTTGTTCACTTGTATCTAGTCATTTGTTTGGAAATGTGAAGCAGCTATAGGTTGGAACATGATTTTGTGTTGTCCAGAGCAGTCAGTGGAGGTTGAAATGGAGTTTTTCCTTCTTCCAAGCAGCTGTTCACCTGCCTTGACTCCTGTCAGTAAGGTGCCAGCTTTCGGGTTCAACCACAATAAGCTCCAGAGTCTTCACATTGCTCTTATTTTTCTGCTTACTACTTGTTATTTGTTATCTCTCTCTCTCAGCTCTCTGCTCCAACTCCCAAAGGAACAAGATGTAATTGCATATGCAATGTATTATACTGCAAAACATTCTATATAAAACATTCACGCTGTGAAATATTGTGCACAAACTCAAAAACAACTACACAATGCAAGACAGAAAGAGAGAGATAGCATGATAATGTATGCATATAATATCATCCGAGCTTTTAGTACTGAGGAGGAAGACGTGAAATCCCAGAGCTAATTAGAAGCTAGATACTCTAACCTACACCATAGAGCTGCCTGAACAAACACCTGCGCAGGATCAATTAAAAATCCTCTGTTTTAGCATTCTATTAATGGACTGCAGCTAGCCACACTTCATTTTAAGAAGACATCATCTGTTTCCAGATGTGTACACATATACCTCATCTTTAGCAAAAATACATCTGCACTTATTTTCTCTAGTCTAACATCTGGCTTTGGTATGTCAAATAAACGACTTTGATGCAAACTTTATGCTAACAAACTCTCTGCTAACTGTTCTTGATGCAACATAATTTTGTTCACAACAGTGTTTACATTTTTTTTTTCCATAAGCTCTTTGACAGCTCAATTAGTAATAAGTTTTCTAGTTTTCCTAAAAAGGAATTGAATACATTGAAGAGTTAATTACAACAAAAGATGAATATACATGATTTGTGAAAATGGCTCTTATTGTCACATGCAAAATAAATAAAAGTGAATGAATTGTCACAATGACTTGAATTGACTAATTTATGAACATGCAAACTTGTCTATAAATCATTTGTACTATTTTAATGTAAATTATCATAGGCAGAAATAGTTTATGCAGAAAATAATTGAAATTACTAGTTGAAAATTAAATGCAACAATGTTAATAGTCACTGGATTTACATGAGAATTTCCACCCTATAACATTCATAAAAATGTTCATAAACATGTTCTTATGTACATTATCACACAAGAGAATCGATTTACAAAACATTATGAAAACTTTTGTTTATGGAAAAATTGTTACATTTTTACAGTTTACATACGAATGGGCCAAAATATGTGGGTAATACTTATGTAAATTGTTGCATTTAATTGAATTTGACAAATTGTGTCATAGTTTTATGAACTATTTGCACAGAAATCTAAACTAAAAGTGACAATGAATGTGAGAACTGATCTAAAACATGTGAGCATAACTAACTCTTTAAAAAACACATTTGATCTCATTCAAAATGTGACTTGAAATTAATACAGAAACCTTTTTGAGTTTGAATATGACATTTACAACAGAGTGGGCCTTGATTATGAAACGAGCAGAATGAATTTCTGCATACATCATTTGTAAATCCATTCTTATGTAAATTGATGTGTCGAACCTAATGTAATGTGTTTCATGGACACAGCAATCAAAACAAATTCCTGTGCAAATCGTTCATAAACTATAGTTTTACGATGATGTAGGCTACACAGAAATCTGTTCAGGTCGTCTTTCATGTTTGAACCCCAGCGTGAATTTGATTTGTATTTCAACCTACTCTTTAACCTTTGAATTGTGTAATGAATCACTGTATCACTGATCATTGGTAAATTGCATTTAGCACTTAGCGCAGCTTTATTTTGTCCGTTGTAAGCTTGCAAAGAAGAGACAATTTAGTGTTTTGTGATGGGGTGAGGAGCAAATGGGACTTCTGTACCTCAGCCAGCAGCAGATTAGGAGGTGTGAGTCGCCTGTCTCAGCAAGCCTGATGAAAGCACATCTGAACGCACCTGTTCATTAATCAGCGTGCCGCTACAGATGGCGTACGCTGACAGAGAATGCAACGAGCTATCAACCGTTCTGTGCTAATTAATCCTCCAAGTCTTTGAATAACGGCAAAAAGCATAAATTAACCTGCATTAAACGAAAAATAAACTCAAAGAAATTGTTTGTCGTCAGCATTGTTTATTTTCTCATTGCTTATCAATTAGTAGCTGGGAATATTTGACATTAAAAAACTTTTTTGAATCTCCTAGTGTGACTTTGTAGACAGCTACTACTTTCTACCTTTGTTGTGTTTTTCCTTCCGTTTTGTTTTTCCTGGCTGTTTGTTATTTAATGAGATCACATTTTATCAGTGTGTGGTTCACGTCAGAATGAAACAGGGAGATAAGAAGGACCGACTGCGCCAGTCTGCATTTCTGTCAGCCTAGGAAAATCAAGAAAAAAGAAAGCCAACCTCACACATCATTAAAGCCAAGCATATTTTTTATATGTTCTGAAGGAAATGGTGTTTGACTGTGCAGAAATAATTGTCATGACGTTATTGGAGTTGCCAGGGTGTTGCTATGCAGTTGCCATACTGTTCTCAGAGTAGTTTTTAGAATTTTGCTATGCAGTTGTTAGAATGTTCTTCTTGGTAGCGTATTTTCAAAAGTCAAAAGGTTCCACACGCAAGTCTCTATGATATTTTGATCCACAGATATGTTTTCTGTGCTTTTTATCATGCATTATGGATACTGTAGGTCTGATCACAGCAATAGCATGCCTCAACAAACCCCACAATTGAATGAACCATTATGTTTGTAGCACTTTTTTTTCTTCAAACCACCTCTAATTACCCATTATCAATTGAATCTACAGCTCCATCAGTACCATCTAGTTTTCGTTCCTTAAAAAGGAACTGAATATGTTAACAGGTTACAACAAAGCAAGATTATTCATGGTTTGTGGTTGTTAAGTTGTAGTTTGTGTTTTACACATTTAACAAAGCAAAATGGTTCCTAAAACCATTCTTAAAGGGATAGTTTACCCAAAAATTTTAATTATGTCATCACCCTATATATATACGTTTTTTTTTTTTTTTTTGCTTCTTTTGAACACACACACACACACACACAATGACAATTTAAAGAAAGTTTGCAACCAAATTGTTGATAGTCACCATTGACTTCCATAGTATTTTAGTTCCATATAATGGAAGTCAATGGCTACCGTCATCTGTTTGGCTACCCATATTCTTTAAAAATATATTTTGTGCTCAGCAGAAGAAAGAAACTCATACAGGTTTGAAACAGCTTGAGGGTGATGTCAATAATGACAAAAAAAATAATAATTTTTGGGTAAACTATCTTTTTAAGTACAAACGAATTGTTGCACTGAACAGAATTGACAATATATTAATTTAAGTGTTTGCCTTATGCATGAGCGGAACTGATTTATCTGTAAATCATTTGTACTGTAAACGGTCATATCCAAGAATTGTTTCATAAATTATTTATACAGAAATTTAGCAAAATTGTTTATAAATACATTTGTAAAATTTTTGCATCAAAGATTACATAGAAGTGTCATCATTGTTAAACTTCTTAAACTGTTGCAGTAAATGCAATAATTTGTGCCAGAATGGTTTTACAATGTACTGTAATTCTGATAGCAGGACTGTCCTCAAAAAGCCCAGCAATTCGACTTAAACGTCATGTTTCAATCTCAAACAGTTTGCTCAAATCACTACTTTTCTATTATTCTGCATTCTGTGTTGTTTCGAAATCTTCTTGCAAACTCAGCAGCTCATGAAGAACTTTTTCAAGCGTAGGTTCAATAAAACAGCTCCAACACACTTTTATAACATCTGGTGTCAGAGTGTGTGTATTGCCTGTCGTCGGTACAGTCTCCAGGCTCTAGGTTGTCTTCTCATCGAACCATCCGTCCAGCCTGGGCATCTTTGAAAACACATTTCACATCCTCCAGTACCCTTCTCTGTGGGTTTATTTGTCTATTACATGGCACATTAATACCACAGGTGGGAAAAAAAGAGCTTGTGCAGAATTCAAACAGCATTTCATCTAAGCCTGTACCTTGCGCTTCAGCGCCGACAAACACGATATAATACCATTTAATCAAAGTCATTGGGAGGATGCCCGGGAGAGTGGAATTTGCCTGTAACTGCCAAAGCACAGTGCAGATGCCACGAATAAATCCCACTGTAGGTGTGGATTTGTCAAGGAAAGTTGTAATCTACAACTCTATGATGGCAGGTGGCATGGCCGCTGAGGTTCGGCGAAATTCAGCCATGGCCTTGTGGATGCTTTGGCCATCAAATGCAGGCATTTGTAATTATTTAATGGCTCGGTGCTCAATCCCTTGTTTGTTTGGCTGTGCGGATAACAGCGTGTGTGCCCAGGCTCAACTGTCCCAGAGCAAACAAGCACGCTTACACTTTTATTGACCAGACACTGGACACACAATCTGTTGCTCTCGTACTCACCCTAATCCGTAATATCAGCTGCGCAAATAGCGTTACCTTTCCATTCCAAGGGAATTAGTTTGTTTTGAGCCCTAAAACCCAAAACAAACTATCAGAGCCCAAATTAGAAGAATCTCCACTCTCATGGATTTACTACATGAGAGCTTTTGCTAACTTACATGCAAGCTCTCCTCATATTGCTTGTTAGTGTTGCTGTAATTCCGCTGATTAAGTGCATTAAGACCATTCACACCAAGGACTATACAGTTTTAATAATCGTTATATTAGAATAGGAAAGTCCACACCACAAAACAAATATAACAATAACAACACAGAGGAACAATATCTTTGGACTATAGCTAACTCATATTGCTTTTTAGTAATCGTTAATTTTATAGTTATTGTTAACTACAACCATAACGAGAATGTTTTAATAATCGCTCTAATTCTAGAAGAAAATTCCACAACACAACTATAATGATAATGGCACAGAGGAACAATGACATTGGAGTTGTAGCTAAATTACACTCTAGTTCTCCTCATATTGCTTTTTAGTTATATTTAACTCTTATAGTTATTGTTAAATATAACAATAATTTGCTCTTGATGGAACAAATCTACTCCATCTACACATTGATCATCATCCTGAATGTGATCCAGATGTAGTCTTTACAAAAATACAATTTTCTCAGCTTTTTGTTCAAAATGGCAGGGAAAGAGTCACACCAAGGACAATAACTATAATTGTAAGTATGGCTGTAATGTTTTAATAATCATTCTAATTCTTTGAGAATACAGAAGTCCACGCCAAAGCTAAAACAATAACAGCGCAGAGAAACGATTCACTTTCAGAATGATTTTTACCAGATGATGAACAATAAAAACACTGAGAGCCAATCAGAATCCAGCCTGCTTTAATGAGCTCGAGCATTTAAAGCAACAGACAACTTAACTGCAGCGTCCACTTATAATACTTTATTACACGGCTCTGTGGAATACTTGATTCTGATTGGTCAGTCGCGACATTCTGAGGTAAGTTATCCCTCGATAACCACCGGTAAAAGCTAATAAAACAGACTCATCCGGGTAACAGCAGTCGGCGCTGTACTCTTGCTTGAACTATTTTTTCTTGGTGGAAGCTTTGTGTTTGTTTAGCTAATAAAATATTAAAACTTGATTCAAAATGTTGTACAATAATTTAATTATGTCATCCTGGTATCGCGGACTCATTTCTCGTTTCATACAAACGCAGCTTCTGCCATTTTGCTACGATTGTTTTGTACGCTGTAATGGATTATAAGAGAACTAACAAACTGGTAAGGTTTTAAAACATTTTCGTCTTAATTCTTTTAATGCCTTAATCATTTTGTGGTGAAATGTTGTGTAATACATGGTTTGCCTGCACCGTTTCCCTTAAATGTCCGTTTAGTTTGAATTTGCTACTTGCTCGCAACTACTGTCTTCACGGAAGCTTTGCGTTCATATATTTCAACTCAAATCAATATTTTGTATCTAATTATTTACTTATGTGGCAAGTAGCTGTGTAATAAGTGGAATAATGTACATCCAGCCGGTTGTTCTCGCAGAATAAACCCCTTCAGGCTGATGTCCTGATCACCCTGTCGGGGTACATCCAGCTGGATGTACATTATCCCTTACTTATCATCCATTGGCATGGACACTAATAAACTTCTCATTCTTGGTGTGATCATGCCTTTATACTCCTCAGCTGATGGTTTGGATGGCACTGCCTGTTAGATGCGTCACAGACCTGTCAATCACTCTGATTAGAGCATAAATAAGAGCAGACGTGCAGCAGTTTTCACGGAGCGCGCTGACTTAACTTCCTTTGATTACCAACACATAGTGCTGCTGGGGCTGGAGCTCTGGGTTATACAAAGTAAGAACAACCTGTACCTTTTCTGCTTTACAAGCAAGTCTGCTTCCATCTCCCCTCTATTTTTCCTGGTCCTATCCGATCTTATAAGTGGAGAGAGATTGCACCTCTTCCTTACCTAATTACACAACACTGCATCTGTAATGACACACGGCTCCCAGAAGACCGCTGCCAGTATCAGAGTGACAGCAGACATCCACAGCAACAGAGCCGCTGTTTGGCTCCCTTATCTTATAGTGCAGTCTGCCCCCCATAGCCCGCGGCGCTAGCCAAGTGTACACTCGCAGTAATGAAGAGCGGGGAAAGTAGAGCCGGGTGTCACTGGAATCTTTCCTTTGGGAAATCTCACCTCCGAGTCTGAGCTAACTCTCCCGACCTGATATACTGCCACAGAGTCTGGCCCTCGTGATAAATTAACCAATAGTAAAATGAAGGCAGCTGAAGGGAGAGAGACTGAGAAAGGGAATGTGGGAATTAGAGGCGGCTGGTGAGAAAGGGAAGTGAGAGGAATTAGCAGGGGAGGTGTGTCCGTGTGCATTCCAGTCTGAGAGGTGCTGCCGTGAGCTATTACGGGTGTTTGTGTTAGGACAGCCAAGTCATGCTTTCACACGGCCGTCAATCAGGTTCTGCTGTGTCTCCTAAAGGGTCTGAATCAGTCAGTCTCGGCCCCCTAGACGCAGTCAGGCTCCCTTTACATTGGCTTTAAGACTGTGGACTTCTAGTGAAAGATGAATGGACCGTAAAGACACCTTATTAGAGACGAATGGAAGAGATTCCCATAAGAGGTCCTATTGACGGTACAGTGTCCTCATGCAAAACTAGTACAGTATATGGGGCTTGTTGGGAAAGTTGTCTCGAGAGCTTTACTTTGGTGAGGTTTTGAGTAAAAAATTAAATTACACAGCAGTAGTTCTGTAAATTGTGTTCAAACACCTAACTTTTGTAGATTAGACTAGATTCTGGGGTATTTAAAATAACATTAAATTAAATTAAAATAACCAAGACTTTGAGGTACATTAATTCCTGAAATTACCCGAAACCAAGTAGAATACCATTACTATTAGAACTATATATACATATAGTAAAATGATGTGTATATATATATATATATATATATATATATATATATATATATATATATATATATATATATATATATATATATATATATATTTATTTACACATATATATATATATATATATATATATATATATATATATATATATATATATATATATATATATATATATTTACACATATACATATACATAAGTGTTACGTCCGACGTATTTGTATTATTTCCTGTGTATGTGCATGTGCGTCTCTCTCTCTCTCTCTCTCTCTCTCTCTCTCTCTCTCTCTCTCTCTCTCTCTCTCTCTCTCTCTCTCTCTCTCTTTTGCTCTCAGGTAGCTCCGCCTTAATTGGATGCGTTTGGGAAGTACCCATGGATTGGCTGGTGGAAGCATTTCTCTGAAATACGCTGGGAATGCTGACGTGGCCCAGAGAGAGAGAGATGTTGTTGGCATGTTGTGGCAGCTGAGAGAGTGTCACTGTAGTTGGCTTGTACCAGTTATCCTCAAAAGAGTGTTGCTTTTTGTTTACTACATATTTATTTATGTTAAGCATCCTCATTTTGATTGTCCGTTTATTGTTTTTTTTATTTTTTTTATTTTTTTTTATTTCTCTATTTTGGCAGTTGTGTTGCCCTTTGATTCTGTAAACATTACCCATACCTCTTTTATCGAAGCAGTAGGGTTTGGGTGCCTGTTTCTTTTTGTACCTACTTCCTTTTTTTCCTGTGTTTGGGAAAGCCAGGGAGTTAGGTAACAACCACTGTATTTATTTTTTTTTATTTTTGCAAGGTTTATTTAGCTGTTATTTGGGTTTAGGCAGTGGCTGAAGAGTTGCTTCACTTTGCCTCTGTGAAACTGGATAAAAATAAACAAAGAAAGAAACTGATGAAACAAATTTTTTTCAGAACATTTTATTTATGCTGCCTCCCTGACCCTGGACTAGGGGCGTAACATGAGCTTTTATTTCATTTATATATTTATTTTGTTTAAATAATTAAGTTTTTGTTATTTTTATCATTTTTTTTATAATAAAATATTAATATTTAGTTTTATATGTATTTATAAAAAATCTGGAACTAAACACCCAGAAGACAAAGGAGATCATTGTGGACTTCAGGCGGACTAGGAGTCATGCAAACACCCCCATCTACATCAATGGAGCTGTAGTGGAGCGTGTGTTGAGTTTCAAGTTCCTTGGCATCCACATCTCTGATGACCTCACCTGGTCTCTAAACACCTCCACCCTGGTCAAAAAGGCGCAGCAGCGCCTTTACTTCTTGCAGAGCCTTAATAAAGTTCCCCTGAGTCCCAGGATCCTTGTGGAATTCTACTGCTGTACCATTGAGAGCATACTCACAAACTGCATCTCAGTATGGTACAGCAATTGCTCCGCATCTGACCGCAAAGCACTCCAGCGGGTAGTGAAAACTGCTCAACGGATCACCGGTACCCAGTTAACAACCATTGAGAACATTTACCATAAGTGCTGCCTGGCCAAGGCAACCCTCCTTCCATCCGGCAGACGTTACAGGAGTCTACACTCTCGCACTAGTAGGCTCAGAAAGAGCTTCTTCCCTGAGGCTGTGACACTTCTGAACTCCACACCAGCAATCTAACCTGCACCTGCTCTCTTACTGCACTGGTCACAGTACTTTACATACATGTATTTGCACTACTAATATTTTGCACGTACTACACATTGTTCAAGCTATCACACTGTAAGCTATCTAACGTTGTTACTGTACATAGCACAGTAAACTATTTTTGTAAAAATATCATTGCACTACTGATAACTTGCATAGAATACATTGTTTAACAGTACTATTGTACACTCAACCAACTGTATTTATTACCACTGCTCTTACGTTGCTGCTGTTAACAATGTACATAAACCCTACATTGCTGCTGTTCATAATGTACATATAATCCCTACATTGCATTCTTATTTATATTCTGTACATACTCTGCTTAATACTGTATATAAAAACTCCACTGTACATTCTGTAAATAATAGCTTCACTTACTCTGCACTTATATGTATATAAAACACTATATTCTTGCACTTCTGGTTAGATCTGGTTGGACAGAACATTTCATTAGTTCTGTACTTGTACTCTGCATAATGACAATAAAGTTGAATCTAATCTAATCTATTTTAGTTCTAGTTTTAGTAACCTTTAACAAACAAACTTAATTTCTAATTTTCATAAAAGTAATATATTTATGTTTTATTTTACCTAAGGTTTATTTCATTTATCAAAAACTATTTTTTACAGTATGATAGTTTTAGTTTACTGTATGTTAACATCATATTTGTTCCATACATGTTCTTGTTGTTTTGGTTGTGAGTGACCCTTTTTCAACAGATCTTAAAAGTGAACAAATCATACTCGTTCACTTTCATGCACTCATAAGTCCCTTCTTAGTAAAGCCAGTGGCTGTTTTTCTGCCTCCAAATACTGCAGCTGTACTGTGAAAGAGCATTTCATTGATTAGGTGAGCTTTCTCAATGAACACGACCTTTCTGAGAATGAGTTTTGAGTGTTTTGAGTCTCAGAAAGACTGTAGTGGAATGCAACAGGATGCTGTTTGTTTGTGTGTGTGTGTGTGTGTGTGTGTGTGTGTGTGTGTGTGTGTGTGTGTGTGTGTGTGTGTGTGTGTGTGTGTGTGTGTGTGTGTGTGTGTGTGTGTGTGTGTTTGTGTGTACTACATGTTACATCATTACCAGTAGATGCCAACCTGAGAGGACTTATATATATTTCATATATAAATGTGAAAATATTTAATTTATACAATGATTTTATAAATACAGTACCATTTAATTTTTTTTTGAGGTTGGAAAAAACCAAGGTTGCAATAAAAAATGTCCTTGCTGGGAAAGGAAGAAAAAAACAGCTTAAACCAGCATAAGCAGCCTAATCAGATTGGTCTGGTTTCCTACTTTTAACATTCAAGAGCTAGTCAGCCTTGGAGCTGAGCTAAACCATCTTGAATAAATAAAATCTACAGTATATACATCTATAAATGTATATTTAATATGTTAGTTGTGTACAGTGTAGTATCATATGAACATGTATACCTAACCATATATGGCATAGAATTGTAATGTATTCATAAATGACACCTTTTAAAGACTGAAGCCATTAATTTTATAGGCCACTTAAATAAGGTAATAAAATCAGGATGCTTGTAGTAAAAGCTTCTTTGCTTATCTCATCTTTTCCCATTCCTGCTGAGAACAGTGCAATTCAATTTTTTATATATAAAGCTTTTTAAACGTTTTGAATGAGCAGAACGCAGTTTCTACTGTACGTGCACTCAGTCAGATGCATAATGGTAAAAAAGGAGGGCCTTTTTTAGGTGACCAAATTTGTCTATTTTTAATTCTAACCACCACAGATCCTTTCAGTTCATGTTTTCGCCCACAGAATGGAGCAGGTCTCAGTATTGCAGACAGACCTTTACCTTCACGACTCATTTAGATGGAGCTGAGAATGCCATCCATGCTCGGAATCGACAATAGCATTATCTGTATGACAGACTTCGTCCGATACGCGCGCACACTCACTCACTGCTCTTTATCCACCACTCAGGGGAAATTTATCCTCCTGTACAGTCTCCTCATCTGCTATGAGGCTTTTCCTTCTGATGAATCAATTAATAAGTAACGACTTTTCTACAAACTTCCCAGGCAGCCGTATTAACATTGCTGAGCAATGCCTGTGGGCCGTGTTCTGACAAAATGCGATTCCTGGTCCAATCTTTCTTTGTGGCTCATGACTGGTGCACGGATAAAACTCTGCCGTTAAAACCCAAGAGGGAAGGAAAACAATACAACAGCCTACTTTAAACAAGAAAAGAACAAATACACTCCATAGTGGCATGCCTGCTAATTCCCCTAAGCCCTGCCTGCGTCACCCATAATGAAAACAAGGCACCCGGTCAAGGCAACAACAGAGAATATATCTTTTCTCCTCCCCTTGATATGATTGCTAGTTTAGGGGAGCCAAGGCCACATATTCATCAGGCGTACTGACTTCTATTATGGTGGAACAACTGTAGCATAGCCGATTCCTCTGCACAGAATAGCTACGGTCCAAAAAACAGACCAGCAGCGGAGCCATCCTGATGCGTGCATAAAAAAAGCCAGGAGCTTATGTGCTCTGTTATTTAATAGGTACCATTAGAAACAATGCCATCTCGCAGCCCACTGCTGCTCACTCATTTTCCTTATAATTATCCAATTTTGGAAATCAGCAGGTGTTCTCCGCAAAGAATTTATTGAAGACACCTCTCTGGGTTTGATTTGTGAAAGGCAGATGCGTGGAGGGCGGGGAGGGTGTGTGTGTAAGTGTGATGCTCGTCCATGTCTGACGGGTGGAGGTGGAGAGAGCTGACGCATCTCTGAGTCATCAGAGAATATAGGAAATCAGAAGTCGAATGTCAATAATCATAACACAAAAGGTGAATTTTTGAAGACAGTCCTGGTTATCTTTTCAAAGTCAAGTTGAAAAGGGGCCCCTAGGGCTGTCGAACTCCAAAAATGACAGATGTAAGTATGTAAAAGTGATCCACATGCACTACATTCAAAGTCTTGTGAAGCCACTTGATTGCTTTTTGTGAGACATAAATGTATCTTATTATTCACAAAAAGTCCACATTTGTGGGCTTTGTGCATTTATATATATAGTGTATCAGAGTACATCAGATTCATGAAAGAGATGACTGTTACACGTATTGGATTTTCCAAATCACAAAATAACAAATGCTAATTCTTTTGAATCGGATCTTGAGGATGAAATTGAACTCATTATTCACCAAAAATCTCGACATCCTCATTTGCATATAAAAGAGAAGCAGCATTGTCTAGATTCTTGAATCAGTTCTTTTGAGTTTAAGCCATTCAACACATTGCCTAATCTCAAAAACAAATGATGATTCATTAACAAATCGGACTAATCTGATTCAACTCACTGACTCACAGCCATTAACAGCTCACTGTAAATAATGATTTAATTTCTCTGTTTACAACACAACAGTTTCAAATGACTTGTAATTGAGTGCACAAGTCATATGGACTACTCTTCTTTCTTTCTTTCTTTCTGAAGTTTTAAAGCTCAAGTTCCAGTTTAGTGTAACTGCATAAACACACAAAATATACACAAGTTTTACCGGAATAATATTTACAATTTTTCCTTTTGTGCTCCACAGATTTAAAAATACATACAAACATAACATAAAATAAATAAATAATTTAAATATAGGATGTGAGTTGGAATATGAGTTTGTAACAACAAGAGGTGATTAAATCAAATGTTACTTTTAGGGTGAATTATCCCTTTAAGGGCCTGTTCATACCAAGAACAATACATTTAATGATAACTATACAGATAATTATATTAGCATCCAAACCAATGGACCATAACTGTTTATTATAAACACATGCTTCTGTTTTAACATCTTCCACTTTAAATGCTTGAGCTTTTTAAAGTTGGGTGGATTCTTATCAATTGCAATTGTTTTATTGTTCAGCAGCTGGGGGGAAAAAATGTGCTAAAAAATTCCTGCAATATTTTACCTTTGTTTACCTTTGTTTTAGTTGTAGAGCGCACTTGCCTATTCTCATAAAATGAGAACAATTATTGAAACTACTGATGTAGTTATCGTCCTTGGTGTGAATAGGCCTTAAAAAAAGTAAATAGGGTCAGTTTTGATCTTGACTTGAAACCCTCAGGCTGAAAAGGCACACAGTAAGTTTTAATACAAAAGTACAGTAAGTTGCTTTGAATAACAAAGCATCTTTTAAGAGAAGAACAATAAGTGAATAATAACTATGATGATGGAATTCTGTGGACTAAAGGCAGGTAAGCGCACCCAGCAGCAAATTACAATTTCAATTAAAACTTATAACAGAGAGTGAAGCTATTTTAGGAGATTCCTGAGCTGCATTAGTTCAAAGGAAGCAATGCTGTGCATTGTACTGTTTATGCGTTCAGATGTTCATAAAGGCATGGCATTTGATTGAATCTTTTGATACCCAAAACACGATCTGTGTTGTTGTTGAAGGCTCATAACAAGCTTTAACATTAATGCACAGCTGACAGCAGTTGCAGACATCTATTATTGACTAAAAGGAAGCACCTACTGACGGCACCAATAAAACAGCAGCAATTCAGCAGAGCTGCTCATGAGAAGCCACGATAGTTCCACACCAGAGAAACGGAGCAGGAGGTAAATTGAATTTCTATCTTTCTCTCTGACATTTCGACTCTTGACACTCTAATTACTCAGGCCAAGTCATGCATTGACGAAAAAAGAATCTGGTGATCCTTTTCTCTATTTTTGGTCGATAAACTAAGTTCTTGTCATGGAAAGCAACAGTCAAACCACAAGCACAGAAGTGTCTCTGTGACCTCTGACAGCGGAGGGATGGGGAATCAATTACGTAGGCTGCAGGTGAAGAATTAGCAAGCAGCTGTGAAGGAGACAACAGCATTTCTGTGGGAGCAGGGTCACATTCACATTCAGGAGATAAGAATGGTTAGTATTTTGACATTAGCCAATGCTAATCGTCCCTCGAATGCACCCCAATCTGTGACTTATGCCCACTCCTTTAGATGTAGAAATGTATTAATGTTGTGGTGGCATGTTTGCGTGGCAATTGGAAGCCAGCTGGGTTACTCATTACAACTCATTTGAAAATGGCAGTGCTACATCAAAGTTATCTCCTAGAGAAATGTAGCTCATTAAGATACAAGCCATACAGCGAGCGCTGCAATAAACATGCTTCTTTTTCGCTGAGGTTGGTAAGAAAGGAAACTTTGCTGGCTGTTTCTAGCGGACAGAAAATATGGTAAAGTTCACCAGCTCATTTTAGGAAAATCGCAGAGCATGACCAGAACTGAATAAAACAGTTGGCAGTGCTGAATGTTAGTTTGGGTTGTGCCTGTATTTCTGTGAAAAATGAATATATTTATTATTTCTAGGATGAGCATTATGTAACTATTGATCATACACAAGGCTCTGAACTGGTTCAAGGATCGAAAACGAAAACCTGAAACGAATGAAATTTTGACAGGAACAGAACCAGAACCAGAAACGAAATCAAATTTTATAGTTCTGAACAGAATCGAAATTTGAAATGGCCATTAATCGGTTAATAACGTTATTTTATCGTTCAATTTAATATTTGAAATTTGCTGTCAACCAATCACGAATTCCAGTAGTACAGGCTATGCAAATGTGACGCTGAAGCCAACGAGTGAAATATCTGCTCAGCTGTGAACTCATCATAAGTAAGTCACAAGGGCGATGCACTGCCCTTAGAGTTTATCTGAGGATAGTGTAAGATGAATTCAACAGATCACACACACCTGCATCGCTTCTGTGAATGGAGAACACTATAAGCTTACATAAAAATGAATATAGGCATATACACTAAATATATTTCACTTAAATCATATCGACAGATTAACGAAACAAAAGAAAAAAGGTGCAAAATTACGGTTCATTGTGACATGTTCCAAAGTTTTCGGAAAGGAAAACGAAACAGCAGTGAGTAGTTTTCTTTATTTTGCAAAAGCTTTACAGGTTTAATTATTTTGCAAAAGCTTAACAGCTTTGAATAATGTCTTGCTTCTATACAACCAACCAGCATTTGGTCTGCTCGGAGTGAACCAATTGATTTTTTTTTTTATAAATATATATATATATATATATATATATATATATATATATATATATATATATATATATATATATATCCAACCAGCATTTGGTCTGCTCGGAGTGAACCAATTGATTTTTTTTTTTATAATGATGCATTAAATTGGTCAAAAGTGACAGACATTTATAGTTACAACCAATTTCTATTTCAAATAAATGCTGTTCTTTTGAACTTTCTATTCATCAAAGAATCCTAAAAAAAAAACCTGTATTAACATTTCCACAGTAATATTAAGCAGCAAAACTATTTTAAACATTGATGATAAATGTTTCTTGAGCAGCAAATCAGCATATTAGAATGATTTCTGAAGGAGCATGCTGTGACACTGAAGGCTGGAGTAATGGCTGCTGAAATTTGGCTTTGCATCACAGGAATAAATTACGTTTTATAATAGATTCAGAAAGAAAACAGTTATTTTAAATTCAGAATGTTACTATTTTACTTTAGTTTTGATCAATTTAATGCAACCATGGTGAGCATAAGAGACTCCCTTCCAAATCATAAGAACATTTGAATGGTAGTGGAAGAGTATTTTGTTGTATTAAACTGGCAGTTTTATTGTACTGCTCTAAAACCAGAATGCTTTAGCAACAATATGGTGGCTACAGATTTGCATGGACACTTAAAAAAAAAAATGTTGTTACTATACTGTCCAACCAGCATGTCCTCAGTTTGCATCAGGCAATTCATGAGATACAGCTCCCACTACACCTTCTCTTTTTTTCTGTATCTGTTCACTCACTGAAGATGATGAGTCATCTCTATCCGGGATTTCTTTGTCCTTTGGCTGGAGTTGGGGTGCATACTGTACATCCAACACTGGCTTGCTCTCCAGGGTCAGCCATGAATCCATAAAAGGTCACCAACCTTCTATCTTTCTATCGCCAGCTTGCATGCTTGGTCTCTTACCAGGAGAGGAAACGAATACCTCGCAGGATCCCCTTTATGTGCTGACAAAAGTCAGTTTTAAAAATGAACCATTGCCAATTTGTTCTCTCGCCATATCACCTTGCTGTAAAAGTTGTTGAACACTTCGTCCCTGAAGCCTGCATCCCGACAGCTCTGCTTTTTCGGTCCCCTCAAAGTCAATGGCCTGACGCGGAATGAAAAATAAATATTGTTGATTTATAACAGCAGTTAGATGCTTAGTGAACACAAATGATAATTGCTCCATATTACTCGCATAGTACCTGACGCGCTGGGCTTGAAAAAGTGCTTTTGCTCAGCAAATGAGGAATGGATTCAGTGGTTCAGAAGTATCTCCACACTCTCAGAAGTGCAAGGAAGCAGATATAAATATTTCAGCTTTGAGTTATGCTCGCTGATTATAATATTCGCACTCTGAAGGATAAATCTGAGGAACTTAAGCGTTATTACTTGTCTTTATCACATTGTTGGCAGCGGCGGTGACTGTCGGAGGTTTCGGTGCTGACTGATGACCTCATCATCTAGCTTGTACAATGGGGAGAAATTAAATTAGCTGGGGCAATGAATCCTACCCTGTTTCCTCGAGAAAAGCCTGGGACTGACTGCACCGCAAGTCGTTCGGAAAACTAATCTCTTGCATAAAGCCTCTCCACAATGAAGAGAAGAGAGCGCCGAGGCCGTCGAGTTCGTGCGCGGGAGTGTTCGGAGGATGGCATTCAGGGAGGGCGGCTATGTCACGTCATTAAATCTCACCATCCCTTGTCTTTCTCTCCCTCATTTTCTTTTGCTTTCTAATTTCATGTGTCTCTCCTACTGTGAAAGAACGACTGCAGCTGTAAATCCCACAGTCATAAAGCAGCAGATTGATGTGAGGTGGGGTACTCGAAGGCAACAGGAAGCGCTGTCTCAGAGATCTGTGCGAGGATTCGACGTGGCAAATGGCTCCTGGAGGTAATTAATGGCAATGGGGCTGGCTAATTAAAAGCTCTTAGCTTTCCCCGGCGCAGGGTTGCGGCAGCTGCTCGGGCTGGACGTCTCGCTGTGCGAGAGCGGGCATAAATCCTGCTCCGGTATCGTAGAATGGCACCTGTGCTCTCTCTCGCACCTGTCACCGTTGTTGCCATCTCTCATCCTGTCATTGTGTTAACATTGCTCATGGCGACAAAAAAAAAAAGAAAAAGAAAAAGGCAGACTTCCTATTTCACAATGATGTTTCCCAGAGGGCCATGGAAACCTGTGGGCGAGGGGATTCGTCGAAGAAGGGCAAAGTGTGGGGATGGTGCCAGTTTGTATCCATTTTCGATACCAAATATATCACAGCGTTTTTGGGTTGAGCGGCGGATGCGACCGTCTCCCGTGCAGCAAAGCAAGAACGTTCCATATTGGTGAGAGATTTCCCAAGGGTTCTGCATCTGGGGTTTCTAACTATGGTTTGATATAGTGTCAGGATCTCCCAAGCTTGTCTAGCTACGACGCTATTGATGTGAGATGCATCAAGAAAAAAAAAAAAAAAAGGAGGCCATGGAAAAACTTTAATTCTTAATTGGTTGCTGAGACCGAGCATGCAATGTACATTTGACAAAAAAAAATGGTTACACTTCATTTTGATGGTCCCCTTTAGAAATTCATTGACTTTATTAGGGTTAGTAGAATAAGTTGACATATAATAAGTTTTACATACCTAAACTTGTTACACGGCTCTGTGGAATACTTGATTCTGATTGGTCAGTCGCGACATTCTGAGGTAAGTTATCCCTCGATAACAACCGGTAAAAGCTAATAACACAGGCTCATCCGGGTAACAGCAGTCGGGGCTGTACTCTTGCTTGAACTATTTTTTCTTGGTGGAAGCTTTGTGTTTGTTTAGCTAATAAAATATTAAAACTCGATTCAAAATGTTGTACAATTATTTAATTATGTCATCCTGGTATCGCGGACTCTCTCTCGTTTCATACAAACGCAGCTGCTGCCATCTTGCTACGATTGTTTTGTATGCTGTAATGGATTATAAGAGAACTAACAAACTGGTAAGGTTTTAAAATATTTTGTCTTAATACCTTTATTGCCTTAATTATTTTGTGGTGAAATGTAGTGTAATACGTGGTTTGACTGCACAGTTTCCCTTAATTGTGCGTCTAGTTTGAATTTGCCGCCTGCTCGCAACTGCTGTCTTCACGGAAGCTTTGCATTCAAATATTTCAACTCATATCAATATTTCAAGTCTAATTATTTACTTATGTGGCAAGTAGCCATATAATAAGCAGAATAATGTACATCCAGCTGGTTGTTATCTCAGAATAAACCCCTTCAGGCTGATACAAGACTGATCACCCTGTTGGGGTTTATTCTGAGATAACAACCGGCTGGATGTACATTATCCCTTACTTAATAACTACCTTAGAATTAATTATTAATTAGGAATAGGCAAAAGTTGTAGTTAATAGTGAGAATTAGTCTCCAAACTAGAGTGTGACTTATAGTGAATGTCTGAAGGAGACCATCAAAATACAGTCTTACCAAAATTTCGACTTATGATGGATTTCACTACTTAAAATGCCTTGCCTAATTAGACTTTTTTTGTTTGTTTGAGCTCTGCAATATAAAATACTCCTGCTTGCACTTCAATGCAGTCTATATGGCCTCTTTACACGTTTCAAACTCTTAACCATCCAGTTTTCCCATACTTTTTGTACTTTCTCTCTTTTTTATGTTGTCTCTCCTTTCCTGCTCCTTTCTGAGACTTCGACAATAAGCACAGAATGTCACAACCATAGAGATAAATGCATGGTAATTGCTGTAGCCTCTGGCATGGTAACAGGCCTTGTTGCCGTGGATGAGGCTGTTGACCACTAATTACAGCCAGACACGGCATCTATTATTCATATTACTTACTCCTCTGGCAAATATGTCATTTTAATTTGGGCTCTGGTGCTGTAAGATGTAAACTAGCAAACTTTGTGAGATACAGAACTTTTGTTTATAGGAGAAAAAAGTGACCATGTGTTTGCACATTTTAAATTTTTTCCAGTGACTTTGAAAGCATAACCCAAATCTACATGCTCATGTTCACACCTATTACACGGTTAAAGTAGTTTGGAAGTCTGTGATTGGTCAAGCCCCACTGCTCTAAGACACAATTCATCAAGTTGATAGCAGGTGTACTGTTTTACTTCCCAGGAAGGGCTGGGGTCTGCCATCGTACACATCCGTCCCCACTGTGCAGTGCCCTATATACTGGTGCAATACGACCTTGAGCGCACACGCACACTCTGGCACAAGCTCCCTTAACACATTACAACCTGTCAGACCACTTCACCACTGTGGACAGTATGGATCCGTGACAATGAAAGACAGAGAAGTGGTGATAGAGAGAAATGGAAAGGGTGAAGTCTGACCTATATTTAGGAGAGAGCTGTAAACAATCCATAAAGCATCCTAGATTAGCGTGTGATCTCTTCAGCCTGAATGAATGGCCATTCAGTAAATGAACCGTGCATGCTATAAACAACAAGTGTTGGGCATTTCCAATTAAATAATGATGAAAATAGCACCAGTTGAGACGCAAAATAGTGTGGCCTGGAAAATTAGTGGCAATATTGAATGTTTTTTTCCATACTGCATTATAGATAGATGTGTCTTCCTTCCTTCCTTCCTTCCTTCATTCATTCATTTATTTAATATATATATATATATATATATATATATAATATATATATATATATAATATATATATATATATATATAAATTATATTTTTTTTTTTTTTTTTTTTTTTTTTTTTTTTTTTTTTTTTTGATAATCTTATAACCATGTAATAACATTGTGACATACAGGTTTACTGTGAAACTACTATACCATTATATGAGATTTTGTTTGTTCTGCTTACCGAATTACAGACTAGATATTAACAACTAGTTTAGCTTTAATCTTGAAATTGCATGCTGCAGTTCAAAGACCTTTTTTCATTTATTCAGCTTGTGCATTTATGGCTGTATATATTTGAGCATTTCTGGAAGTGTCTGTCCATCTGCCTGTCAGTTTCAAGAGTCAGTGAAAATTTAAAGAGAGAGAGAGAGAGAGAGCACACCTGCCACCCCCTTGGTCATAGCTGGTGCTGTAACAAGTTTTTTTTAAAGAGAGAGAGAGAGAGAGAGCGCCGAGATCGTTTTGAATTTAAATGCAATTATGCTTCATCGTGTATATGTTCCAATGTATTATAAGGTTTACCAAAACATATTCACGACAAATCAGGCTAACAGAGGCAACGCTGGCTAACGGTTTAAGGTCTGTTTCTGTGATGGCAGTGCATTAGGACTGGTCACCATTATGAAACGTAAGGTTATTATTACAACGGTGCAAGATGTTACTTCAAACATCTGATATCAAACCAGAAATATCTATTCAGTTTTTTTTCGATCTGCCCAGTTGGTTCAGCCAGCAATCTGTTATGACCGATATGAGAAAGAACTTTGATGACGCCTGTGTACCTATTATAGGGGGGGTGATGTTCGTTTGGATGGAATTCACGATTTGACTAATTGCTCTATACGATCCTTTTATATTTCTGGATTGGCAGTGGTGGCTGACCTGAACATACAGTTTACGCTGCGTAAAATTTAATACCACTGCCCATACTCAATTTACCCACCTGTCCAATAAGTGCGATTTTTACTATGAAATAAAATGACACACACAAGCCACCCGAATAATATATTCGTTGCATAGAGAATTCATCTATAATAATTATCTCTTGTTTTTTTTTAACCTTGTTATCTGGTAGTTGGTAGTTATGTTACGGGTAGGTTGTGACTCTTTCTTATGAATACGCTGATTGTCACATTTTAAGAAATACCATCTTTTTAAATCAACATGTGGAAAATCCTTAACATGATAATATATAAAATGACAGCTAGTTTTTCCTTCCATGAAACACAAATATGTATGACCGCTCTGAGGGTCGATGTTTTTTTTCTTCTCTCTCTGGTACGTTGGGTAGCGGTAACCATTATAGTAACAACTGTAAGCTTTCTGAACATCTTCCCCGCGTGGGTTGTGTTAAGTAGACGCAACTATAGTTTAGGGTACTCTTGGTCCTATTTCATCACATGTTGAATGTAGGAGCTAACTACTTTCTGATTTTGTCTTCCCCATTAGTTCAGTGTTAATGGGAATATTTAATTAATAGCGGTAAAATATAAAGTGCGATGGGAAATTTATTGTATGATCCCTTACGTGGAGTTCGCACAAGAGAAAGAAGTTTTTCCTTCCTGTGTCACCGCCTGTTTTTACCGACTTACAACACGAGTTTTCCACCAACGCTTCTTCTTAAAACTTTAAACGGTGACCCGTGACCCTGCCAGACCGCAGACCGATACCGCTCGAATATGCCCACAGATAGAGTATTCTTTGCCCTATTAGACTAGACTTTAGATGATTAGATAGTGCTCGTCAGTATCCTTTTTTCTTCTCTATCTCTAGGTGTGCCTCGAACATTGACACTGTTTTACAGTCCCACGGATTACCCCCACAGCTGGGTGGGACGTAGCCGTAAGGTGGTGTTGGTTGTTGCTCTGCCCCTCCTGCTGGGGATGGGATTGTGATGCAGTACTGGCTCTAGAGTTCAAGCAGCATGTTCAGGCCAGGAGAGAGGAGTTAACAAGCTCTGTGAACCGCACGATAGTCTTGGTCCGCTTGGTCCTGCCCCCAAGCATTGCGCCATTTTGCCCCCCCCCCCACCACCCTATCGCAAAGTAATGCAGCTTGCCTGCGTTTGCCCCCCTGCACTACAGGAGTGTCCCACAGCCGCCCATTTCCACTTAATATGGGACTGCCTGGGCAAGGCCCAAGCCCAAGCAAGGGGCTACCAACTGTGTCCGATTTATGCATCTCTATGTCTCAATGCTCACTCCTGCTCTGCGCCCGTTCCGGCCTACTGTTTTTATCGCTTAGTGTCCACCCCATTCACGCTCTGTGCGCGGGCATCGCCTCATCCCTACCCAGGGCCCCTTTGCGGCCTGCCGGAGGCCTCGGACGGCGGGCTCGTTTGTCCATCCCCGCCATCCCCCAGGCCACGGTCAGTGCCATGGGTTCAGGTCCGAGTGGGTGCCTTGTAGCAGACATGTGCGTTTCATTTTTTTTTCTGCGAGGCCCCGCATCAGTCATTGCGTTCCGAGGGCTCCATTCGGTATGTTCGTCCCCGAACATCCCTGGGCAAGGGACAGGCCGCTGTGTTATATGCCACGTCGTGCATTCTACACTGCTGAGATCCAGACCGCCGATCTTAGCTGCGGGTTGCTTGGATGTGGCCCTTTGCTACAGGACCCCCCTAGGTTCTAGCGCTCTGCGCATGTATGCCATTTGTTTTTTGTGTATGTGTGGTCACTGCATGCTTTGTCCGTGCTATATTGACGTTGTGCGGCGGCCCCAGTACATTCCTTGTTTGTGGTTCTCGCATTTGAGTTCCCCTTGACCGGGTTGCTATCACTGCCATTTCTCCCTTGGTACCGTGATGATCTCCCCCTACCTTGGCATTCACGTGGGTTTTTCATTGAATGGTTCTTCCAAATCTTTATTCTTTATTTTTCCTACGTCCTTCATCTTCGCCATTCCCTATTTTTTTTTGTTTCTCTCTTTTTTTCTAATTCTTGAGTTACTTTCGCCGCGCTTCGGTCTTGCTTCCTCACCATGCCGGACCCTGGGGGGCCCCCCCCTGCGTTTCTTCGCGGCACACCATCCTGCTTCCACAATCTTTGCTCCACCGCGTCCTCCCTCACGTTCCCTCGCCCGTGCATCCCCTCTACTCGCCCATGTGTTTTCCACTTCTCGCCCGTCCTGCCGGCTTGTTTCGCCCGCCCATTGCCTCGTGTCCCGCAATTTGGCCCCCGCACCCCTTCCCATTGTGGTAGGTCCGTGCCTTTTGGCAAAGCCCCCGTTCTCGTTTTACTCCTCGACATCATCCCTAAGGAACATGATTCTCCCCTCTGTGTACATGGACCCGGGCTCACACTACCTCGGGCTGTTTGAACCCCGTCCTCCATGGGAGTTTAACTATCTACCTTTGATCAGCAGTCCAGCCTGTCGATTCGCGCTATATGTCCCTTCTCTTTGTATAATCCTGCCGAGCTCTACTCCACTCTCTGTATCTATACCTACCTTTACTCCATTTTGCCTGGCTGCCTGCATACGAGCTTCGACATTTTTCACATGCTCAAGTCGTCACACACTTTTGCACACAAAACTACTAGCCATTAATTATTATTATTCTGTGTGTTGTTTCCTGCTGTCAGAACATTATGAGATAGCTACTGCACCCTTTTGCGTCCCCACCCCGTCCGCTAGTGCCTCTCATTTATCCACGGTTCTTCTACCCATATTGTCGAGGTATGAGTTACCTGTTGTCCATTTGTATACATTCGGTGCATGAAGCGGGCTGTGTATCTACGCTCCGGCCCCTTAAGAGCGCCTCTCCTGGTGTGCTATTGCTGGTCCATGCTACTTCCTTTCTCCATGGATTGCACTGTCTTCATTGCCTAAGAATGTAATCAGACCTACGAGATTCGAGCTAAGGTTGACAGAAAAACGCGCAACGTGATACATTACCTGTGCTTTCCATACCCCCGTCTTGAAACCTGGGTCTGGGAGAGTAGAACCAGATAACGATACCACCTCACGGCCAATCCCCCGAGAGAGTATTAGAACGATGACACGAATGCTAAAGTGAAGAACTTCTGAGTTTGTGTGCAGCAAGAGAAAAGATACGACCCTCTGGGCTCAGACCCTTGCAGGATCCGTGAGGGGAAAAGAGTGGGCAAACGGGAGGAGAACATTACATGAAGAGAGCTGAGGAGGAAAAGAACAAGTGAACACATAAATGCGCGAGACAATGAGAGGCAGGGAGTGTCCACCAACGTCAAGCCTTAGTGCGTCTACCTCAGGACGCTTGAGGGCACTGTACTGGCAAAAGTCGCACACCACCATGCAGCAGCAGTCACACAATGGAGGACGGCAGCACGGCAAACTCACTATGATTGCCCACCAATACAATCAAATCCGGCCAAGAACTTGCACACTCAACGTTCTTTTCAACTGTCAATAGTGGTTCTCAGGAGATGCGCTTTCGCTTCAATCCCAACAGAACTAAAGAACAGGGACGTGTGGTGGTGGCTATGACGCAATATGAATGTCAGCCAAGTTAATAAACATCATCCTTGCACAATCCTAATCACATGTTGGAAGGACATCTGTGTTGGGTACGAGTATGTTGTTAAAAGCTTTGAGTGGGGGAAAAGCCAGTAGGGGCCACATCTGAATTTCTTTACTCAGAAATCTTTTACTCTATTGCCATGCTTCAAAAGTCACCATTTTGATATTTTTTTTTTTTCTTTTATTTTCACGCCGCTTCACAAACAATTATCGTACAACATTTTGAAAATTTAGACAAGAAGGTATTCTAATCAATGTTAAAAAAGAGGGAGTTATCAACATGAAACTAACCCATAGTGAAAAAGCACTACTAAAATGTTTTGAAATACATGTTTCATTACTATGTTATTACTATTAAATACATTTACATATCTGTGCTTAATAAAAAATTCGTAAATTGATTGCCACAATGAATCAAATCGAGGGAATGATTTAGCAAATGAGGGAACAAATTAGCAAACTCGAGGGAATACTAGTACGTGTGCCATTGTAGTACTCAAGGGAACGAAGTTATGTAAATGTGCACACAGTTTATTAGTTTTTCTTGCATGTCAGGTGCGGGGCCTACGTAGTGGTAACATAAACCAAACTGTGTGAATCCGTATTAAACTGTCCCAAAAGAAAGTGTGAACAGCAGAAAAGAATCGATTCCCATCACCTAGTTTGGAGGACTCTACTTGGGTTGATCTTTTGCATCTAATGCGATGACATGCAGACGGTTTTAGAGTGTGGTTATGTGTCCAAATATATTTGGGGGCCATTTAATGCATTAGATATCTTGTTGTCTGTTTGTCGTTCCCAGATGATACAAACAGAACTAAGCCCATGTTCTGATCTGAAAGGGGATGGATATCTCACATTGTGCCAACTTAGGCTGCTCCCTCTGACGTCACCTGCTCAGCTCTCTTTTGTGTGATGTGTGTAGCTTTCTGTTTATCTGAAATTCACTGATGTAGCACCACAAAATGTGCTGTTGGACATTCTCAGTTCAGAGAATCCCACCAAGCCTTCGGCATCTGCAGATAGTGCTATGTTAATGATGCAAAACACGTATGAATTGGCTTCAAAAACTTATGCGGTTGATCTATATCTTTGAATATCTACTAGTGTAATAATACTAAACTGTTATGGTAGATAGAGACAATACCACAGATGTTATATAACAAAGGCATATGATTTATTTATTTTTGAAAGGCAACTTTTTTAAATTTTTATAAAAGTGTGGATAAAGTACTGTATGGCATTAGGTGCTATTTCATAAACATTTTGTTTATGGCAAACTCCTACAGGTACCACAACTATTACCCTGATAATACTATATGGTTGGATTTTAAAAAAATAACAAGGCATGTTGATTGATGATTGATTGATTGATTGATTGATTGATGATGATTGATTGATTGATTATTGATTGATTGAATGATTTGCAACAAATACACAAATACTCTCTTTTCTTTGCTTTGCCTAAAAGAAGCCCTAAATAGAAAATGTATATGCATTCTATGAATAGAATGCAGATGTTTTGGGTGTACAGGACAGAAGCTGCTAGAGTGATGTCTTTTTTTCCACAGACCTGTTACTCTTGTTAGAAAGCAAACCTATATCTTCTGGAAGTCTTGCCATAATACTGGTTTGTAATATTTTCCACTACAGAAGAAAAGGGTTGACTGAAGTTTCATTGCTGTCTGGAATACAACACATTTTCATCAGGCACACAATGTGTGAATACAACATTAAAGTGACACGCAGAGTCCAGAGTCTCTTATATAGACTGACCTTAACTCTGTCTGAAAATGTCAAGATTTAGGTTTATGGAAAGTCAGGGCCATAGACTCGTAATCAAATGCAAGACTTGTGCGTATGTGAGTATTGATGGATAAACACTGACAGAGAATGGCTGACGGCTAAAAACAGTTGCCTCAGGTGGATGCAGTGAGTTGATGTGTTTTACGACACTCATGTTCCCATCTTGTCTCCGCACTTTGCTGAAAAGGGAGGCCTCCGTGACTGTGTCGGCATATTCCTGATTTGACAATATTGGGAATCAAAACCAACATTTCCACAAACAATCAAGCAGTCTCTCTCCTCTCTTTACCCGTCCAAACATCCTAAAAGATTCATGTGACACACATTTTATGATGACGCAGATCAGGCCAGAGTTGTTGCTTTTTCATCTTTACCCCGAATAATCCTTCGCTTCTTTGCAATTTGCAGAGCGTCAATAAAGTGGCCACATCGAGTGGGGGGAGTGGAAAGAGATAACCCCTGCAGTGCTGGTTTTTGCGTGGCCGCTCCAATGACGCTGTAACTTATGAAGAGCATTTTTATGCATTAGAAGGTTGCCAGGTATAGAGAATTACTCCATAATATGCATTCGAGGCAGAGTGAATAAACAGCAGAGGTTTGAAGAAAAGTCAAAGATTAAATACCTTCAAGGTTTTCCCTAGATTGATAATAAGATACACTGGGGAGGAAAGTAATGGCATAATGATGAGTGTTCATGTAGGAACTAAATTAAACTTAAAAAATGCTGTTACTTGCAATATATCTATATATATATAGATATATTATATATATATATTTATATATATATATATATATATATCTATATCTATATATATAGATATGAAATGAAATTAAAAAATACAATATAAAAGTATGTTTAAAATCTGAAATGTCAGATTAGTGAAACTGGATGTACTAAAATAATAGAAAAAACCATACTGAAATCAAATTTGATAAAAAGGTATACAAAGACTTTACAAAAAAACAAGATAAAACACAAAATAATGAAACTTATAAAATTCAGAAAACAGAAAATATTAAAATCAAACTAATTTAAATATTAAAAGAAAAGAAAGAAAAATAAAAGTATCTTGATTGCTACTAAAATTACGTGTTTCAAGTTTTTCTCCTTAGAAAAACTCCATAAAACTAATAGGTGTCTCAGCCAATGTCTCAAATTGTACAGAGATTTGGATATATTATTCTTGTTACTCAAATATTAACCATAACAATTTCCATATATTGTAAACACCAGTAACGTTTTGGTGTATATTTGTATTTATCATAAGGATTTTTGTTATATCTGAAACTGCATTAAAATGACAAAACAAAAATACATTTAATGTAGTACAAATATAAAGTATTTAATAAATAGAAATATATAACACTAATAGTAGCAAAATGAGGTGCGGAAATTTAATGAAAATAAACGAAAATAAAATACAACTCACTTATAAAATTACTTTAAAATACTACAGTTAAAATACTTGTTCATTTAAATGTGCAATTTTTTTTTTAGAAACATAAAACCAAACAGTTCCTTTAAGAGTGTAAAGTGAATCTTACTGACATAAATGTATTTGGACCTTTATTAACCTGCGGAAGACTGCCAGACCCAGAATCCTAAAATCCAGAACAACGAGGGCAGAGAGCCCAGTAAAAGGAAAGAAGACAGCACATGGCTGCCTCTATATGCCTTCAGAGTTGAGTGCCCTGAAGCCGGTTCAGTTGCACTGACATGTCGAAACAAAGCATGTCGGCCAGAACGTGACCTAGACACATCACGGAGAGGGTCAAAGCACAGTGGCATTGGGCTTTCCTTCTCTATACTGAAAACGAAATTCATCTCAGGGTCAGATTGTGTGAGAAATGGAAAAAGCGTGTTGTATTAATCATTGAGGTTCCTCCCTGTCTCATGCCTACCACACAGAAAAGACAGCACATTCTTCATTGAATGCGGGTTGGTGGTAGTATTATGAAACTTTTTTTTTAGATGGCTTGAAGACAGCCAGGGTATTCTGAGGCGCTTTGTTAAGTTTTATGTTTTAAAACTCCACGTGTTTGGTTGACATGACACTTATTTGAACTATTATTATAGATTAATCTTATATATTGCAACCAGATAATATTATTCAGTCGCTCTGCCATCACAGCAATTAACCTGAAAGATGAGACTATATAGGGTTCTGTAGAATTCAGATTTGAATTGATAATAATTTAATGGCTGAGTAAATTTTAAGCAAAATAGAAATAAATAAAAATGACAAAAGCACCTCATAAAATGAATAAAACTTAAATTAAAACTAAACCGATAATATAAAAATGACAGCTAATTCAAACACAATTATTAACACTGATTGGCTGACTGTAAAAGTAACACGGATTTGAATTTAGACTGAATTAAATCTAAAGAGGTGGAATTAGAAATAATTTAGTTTGGAATTAGTTATTTTTTGTGTTTAGAAGAGTTTTTTAAGACATAATTAGTTTAGTAAGATTTTATTTTTTTTTAAGACAAAAAAAGTTTAAAAAGCTTTTCTTAAAATTTAAAAATGAATAGTGTAGATAGATAGATAGATAGATAGATAGATAGATAGATATAGTGCTCCTCAGTTATACAGTCCAGTTGCAAATTGACACCTGTTTAAAGCCCAGAAACTAATCTCTGGGGTGGGAGTAGAGCTAGAGGTGGGGTCTGGTGATCTGCCCCTCCTGCTGGGGATGGATTGTGCATGCAGTACTTGGCTCTAGAGTCAAGCCAGATGTTCCAGGCCCAGGAGAGATGGAGTCTAACAAGCTCTGTGTAAACAGGACTAGTCTTGGTCCCTCTTCCTGCAGCATGAGACATTTTGGCCCAACAACACTATCAGAAAGTAATTAAGATTGAATCCTGAGTTTGCAAATGCACTACAGGAAGTTCCTGTCAACAGAAGAATTTTAAATAATATGACTGCATGAAAGGCAAAGCCAAAGCAAAGAGTGCTACCAAATGTGTCAGATTTCATGAATCTAATATGTATCAATGATAATCCTGTATCTGCAGACGTTTCCAGGAAATCTTTTTATCGCATTAAGCTATCAAAACCATCACACTTATGTGAGAGGGAATCGCATAATCAATTAACAACGTGGCATTTGCTGGGACATGCCGGAGGACTCAGGCAAGGAGGGTCGTCTTGTCATAACCGCTCATCAAAGGAAAAGGTCAGCTGCCATCGGGTTCAGGTCCAGAGCTGGGGAAATTTGAGAAGACACTGGAGTGCACTACAGCATTGAGTCTCCGAGCGTGATTCATAATGTATGATAGTCAAATAGAACATAAATTTGGCAAGGGCACAGGCCGCTGTAATCAACAGCTGACATGAGAGAAATAGGGGGCATGAAATGGCATGTGAAATGAGATGTGAGCTTAAGAAGCTTATTTTAGAGGTGGAGTCTCAATCATGTAGTCTTGGACTTGAGACGACATAAACAGGCATTGGTCTGGATCCTCCTGTGCACTTAAAGTGATAGTTTACCACAAATACAAATTTCTATCATTTTTTATGCACCCTCATGTCATTTCAAACCTGTATGAGTTACTTTCTTCTGCGGTAAGCTGTTTGTGTCCATAAAATGAAGACAAATGGGGTGCAAAACAATGTGTTCCATTATATGGGCAAAAACATTAAGACATTTTCCAAATATCATTATTTTTCTGATAATGAAGACTAAGTCTTATAGTGTTTGATCGTGATTCCAACTCTAATGGTGTCACGTTTTGCCATGACGCTAATGCAGATGATGCATGTTCGTTTAAAGCCCAAATTTTACTTTTTGACTCGTGTTGCACTGAAATTTTGGCAAAAGAAAATATTCAGCTGAAAATAATTGTTGGTTTTGTGTCAGTGTCTATTTTGTGCAGACAACATAGATTTTATTTGAGTTTTTATTATAGAAATAAATTTGATTAAGTAATTGATTATTAAATCAATATTTTCGGCTAAATTTCGGCTGGGTGCCATACTCTCTGAGCAGGCACTTTTTTGAAAATGTAATAACTTCATGATAGTTTAAAACTAACAACAAATACGCAAAAGATATTTGTCCAGCATCTGTTATATTTCTGTCCAGAAGTTATATGACCATTACACATGCCTTTATAATTATTAAAACTATTTGCGTGTATCTCATCACACACAAATTCTCATCAATGCAGGGATCTGTTGTTATTGCTGTCTCTTTCTTTTTCGCAGGTGAAATAATGCGCAAGTCAGTGTTGCCACCTTGTGGACAAACTAATTAGTGAAAAAAAATAAGGCGTTTATGCGAGCTGAACTTGCAGAAAAATCTGTGCATGCTAACCTTAGCATACATGAAAATTTAATTTTGGTATTATTATCTCGCCTCTTCTTTTTTTTGTTGTTATTCCAATATGTCATGTTCTCTTTCTACCACTATATAACAATAGTAGCAAAAGGCTGAAAATTAAATAGAAAATACACACTTTTTACACAGTTCCTCAAAATGGACTTAACTAAATAAGAGCACATCTGTGAGTGAGTGATCTGATGTGAAATCTGCCAGACTTAATTGTTTTCAGCTTTTGCATTTAAATGACAAAGCTTTATAAAGAATCATGAGTTTAACAAGGATTAAATTAAGGTAAATTAAAACAACTCTTTGCAACTGTGGTTCAAAACATACCTCCAGGGCAGTATTTTGCTTATTAGAGCTCGCTAAAGTTTGAAATTACAGTTTTTGCAGCAAAGTACCGCCCCTGGCTCAGACATTGCAGAGATACGGGAGGGAAAAGGGTGGCAAAGGGAGGGAAATTACAATGAGAGAGTGAGGAGAAAAGAAAAGTGAACAATAAAATGCAGAGACAATGAGAGGCAGGGAGTGTCACACCACATGGGAGTGCAGCACAGCTGTGACAGTCTACCTTCATGCATATTGATGGCACCCGTCATGGCGTCGCCACTGATTGAGCAGTCACACAATGGAGAGCGGCAGGCAACTCCTCATGTTGCCCAATCAATCAATGGCCAGCTCACACTCCAAAGCTTCTTTTCAACTGTCAATTAGTGGGTTCTCCAGGAGATGCTGCTTTCAGCTTCATCCAAAGACCTAAAGCTGGACGTGTGGTGGTGCTATGATGCATATGCATGTGTTCATAACATCATCCTTCACAATCCTAATCACATGTTGGAAGGAACATCTGTGTTTGGGTAGAGTATGTTTAAAAGCTTTGGGAAAAGCCAGTAGGGGACCACATCTGGAATTTCTCCCCAGAAATCTTTTACTCTATTGGCCATGCTTCAAAGTGCACCATTTTGATCATAATTTTGTTTTTGCTTTTTTTGTTTTTTCACTGCAGCTTCACAACAATTATCTGTACACCATTTTGACAATTTCAGACCAAGAAGGTCATTTAATCAAGTTAAAAAAGAGAGGAGTTTCAAAACATGAACTAACCCTAGTGAAAAATAAACATACTAAAATGTATTTGAAATACATGTATTTCATACTATGTATACTATAAATACATTTACATATCATGTGCTTAATAAAAATATTAGTAAATTGTGCGCACAATTTAACAAATCGAGGGAATGATTTAGCAAATCGAGGGAACAAATTAGCAAATCGAGGGAATGAAATAGTAATCGTGTGCACATTTTAGTACATCAAGGGAACGAATTAGTAAATTGTGCACACAGTTTATTTATTTTTTCTTGCATGTCATGTGCGGGGCTCCGTATGTGGTAACATAAACAAACTGGTGAATCAGTTATTAAACTGTCCCAAAAGAAAGTGTTGAACAGCAGAAAAGAATCAGACTTCCCATCACTAGTTTGGAGACTCTACTTGGGTTGATATTTTGACATCTACTGTAATTGCGATGACATTCAGACAGTTTTAGAGTGTGGCTTATGTGTCCAAATATATTTGGGGCCATTTCATGCATTTAGATATCTTTGTCTGTCTGTTTGTCTGTCCCAGCTGATACAAACAGAACTAAGCCCATGTTCTGATCTGAAGGGGCTGAGATATCTTTCACATTGTGCCACCTTAGGATGCTCCCTCTGACTCACCTGCCTCAGCTCTCTTTTGTGTGAGTGTGTGTAGCTTTCTGTTTCTCTGAAATCACTGATGTAGCACCACCAAAATGTTGCTGTTGTGACATTCTCAGTTCAGAGAATCCCACCAAGCCTTCGGCAATCTGCAGATAGTGCTATGTTAAATGATGCAAAACACGTATGGAATTGGCTTCAAAAACTGCGGTTTGATATATTATCTTTGAATATATACTAGTGTAATAATACTAAACTGTTATGTAGATAGAGACATACACAGATGTTATATAAACCAACAGGCATATGTATTTAATTTATTTTTGAAATGTACTTTTTTAAATTTTTATAAAAGTGTGGATAAATGTACTGTATGTGCCTTAGTTGAATAATTTTCATAACATTTTGTTTATGGCAAAATGCCTTACAGGTACACAACTATTACCTTGATAATACTATATTGTATGGATTTAAAAAAATAAAAAGGCTGATTGATTGATTGATTGATTGATTGATTGATTGATTGATTGATTGATTGATTGATTGATTGATTGATTGATTGACTGATTTGCACAAATACACAAATACTCACTTTTCTTTGCTTTGCATAAAAGAAGCCTCTAAATAGATAAGTGTATATGCATTCTCTGAATAATGAATGCAGCTGTTTTGGTTGTACAGGACAGAAGCTGCTAGATTGATGTCTTTTTTTCCCAGCCTTTTACTCTGTTAGAGAAGCAAACACTATATTTCTGAGAAGTCTTGCCATAATACTGGTGTAATATTTTCCACTACAGGAAGAAAAGGGTGAAGTTTCATTCTGTCTGGAATACTAACACATTTTCATCAGGCACAACATTTGTGCAAATACAACATTAAAGTGACACGCAGAGTCCAGAGTCTCTTTATATAGACTGACCTTTAACTCTTGTCTGAAAATGTCAAGATTTAGGTTTATGGAAAGTTCAGGGCCATAGACTCGTTAATCAAATGCATAGACGTGTGCGTATGTGAGTATATGATGGATAAACACTGACAGAGCACTGGCTGACACTAACACACAGTTTCCTCAGTGGATGCATTGAGTTGATGCTGTTTTACCGACACTCATTCCCATCTTGTCTCTCACATTTGCTGAAAAGGGAGGCCTCCGTGACTGTGTCGGCATATTCCTGATTTGACAATATCTGGGAATCAAAACCAACATTTCCACAAACCACATCACAGCAGTCTCTCTCCTCTTACCCTTCCAACTCCTAAAAGATTCATGTGACACACATTTTATGCTGACGCAGATCAGGCCAGAGTTGTGCTTTTCTCATCTTTACCCAGAATTATCCTTCGCTTCTTTGCCAATTTGCAGAGCAGTCCATAAAGTGGCACATCGAGCTGGGGAGGAGTGGAAAGAGAGAACCCCTGCAGTTGCTTTGGTTTTTCGTGGCCGCTCCACTGACTGTAAATTATGAAGAGCATTTTTATGCATTAGAGGTGCCAGGTATAGAGCATACTCCATTAATATGCATTCGAGCAGAGTGATAAACAGCAGAGGTTTGAAGAAAAGTCAAAGATTAAATACCTTCAAGGTTTCTCCTAGATGACAATAAGATAAAATGGGGAGGAAATTAATGCATAATGATGAGTGTCATTGTAGTGAACTTAAATTAAACTTAAAAAATGCTGTTAGTTGGGGTATGTGTATATTTATATTTGTCTATATATATATATATATATATATATATATATATATATATATATAAAAAATGCTGTTACTTGACATATATATATATATATATGATAACTGAAATAAAATACAATATAAAAGTATTTTAAATATCTGAAATGTTCAGATTATTAAAATGATGTACTAAAATAATAAAAACTAAAACTGAAATCAAATTTGATAAAAAAGGTATACAAATATTAAAAAAATAATAAAAATGATAAAACAACAAAATTAATGAAACTTACTAAAATTCAGAAAACAGAAAATATTAAAATAAAATCTAATTCTAAATATTAAAACAAAAAGAAGAAAAAACAGTATCTTGATGCTACTAAAATAAGTGTTTCAAGTTTTTCTCCTTAGAAAAACTCTCCACAAAACTATATATGTGTCTCAGCAATGTCTCAAATTGTACAGAGATTTCAGGATATTTTATTCTCTATTACTCAAATATTAACCATAAAATTTCCCATTCTATTTGTAAACAAGTAACGTTTTTGTGTATATTTTTATTTATCCTAAGGATTTTTTTTAAATATCTGAGACTGAATTAAAATGACAAAAACAAATATACATTTAATGTATGTACAAATATAAAGTATTTAATTAAATAGAAATATATAACACTAATAGTAGCAAAATGATGTGCTGAAATTAAAATGAAAATAAAAGAATAATAAAATAAAACTACTTATAAAATACTTTAAAATACTACAGTATAAAATACTTTGTCATTTAAATGTGCAATTTTTTTTTTAGAAACATACAAATTTCCTTAAGATTGTAAAGTGAATCTTACTGCACATACATGTATTTGAGACCTTAATTAACCTGCTGGGAAGACTGACCAGACAGAATCCTAAAATCCAGACAACGAGGCAGAGAGCCCGGGAAAGAAGACATGTCATCATCTGCCTTGTTTGTGCTGCCATTTCCAGTTGCTGACATGTCAACAAAGAATGTCGGCCGTGACCTATACACATCAGGAGAGGGTCAAAGCCCAGGTGGCATTTGGCTTTCTTTCTCTCACTGAAAACGAAATTCATCTCAGGGGTCAGATTGTGTGAGAAATGGAAAAGGTGGTTAAGTAATCATTGAGGTCCTCCCTGTCTCATGCCTTCACACAGAAAAGAAGCATCATTCTTCAGAAAGCGGCGGTAGTATTATGAAACTTTTTTTTAGATGGCTTGAAGACCAGCCAGGGTTCATCTGAGAGGCTTTGTTAAGGCTTTTATTGTTAAACTCAATTGTTGACAAAGACACTTTATTTGAACTATTTATTATATATTTAATTCTTATATATTTACATGATAATATTCCATTTTATGTATTAAAAAAAAAACTGGAGTAAATAAGCTTATTGAGCAAATAACAACACTGTATTACCATTAATGAGATTTATACTTGTTTAAACATTTATTATTTTTTGCTTAAAAGTAGTTCCAGACAAACCACAGAAGAATGAACAGTTTTATGTCTCTGAGCAACACAAAGTCAAACAATTTTTTGAGCAATTGATGAAACGATTCAACAATTCACTTCTTAAGCAAATGACTTGTTTTGTTCCTGAATGGATCAGCATTTTTGAATGAACTGGTGAGGTGAATCATTCAGTGACTCACTCATAAAGACAGTCACTTGTTTGGTTCCTAAATGAATCAGCGTTTTTGAATGAATCAGTTGAGTGAATAAGTCAAATGACTCCCTTATGAAGACTCAGTGCTTTGGGCTAAATATCAGCACAATTAATTATTATTTAATATTATCTTTTTCAATATTCATTTTAATTTATTTTGGCTTTACTAAGTTCCATCTGAAGATGCTCTAAAATATTGGAAGCTTTAACTTCCCCGTGTGTGATTATGCTGCAGTTTTTATTACTTTTATTCATTCTTGATCTTCTGTATAATCTTTCTTCGGGGGCTGTCTGTCACACCGTTGACAATTATCGTGAAGAGATAATAAAATACATTCATGCAGTGTGAGTGTGCTTTATTTTAAGTGCCCTGGAAATGACTGCTGATGAATTTAAACGTTAATCTTTAGAATAAGCAGTAGGATTCCAGACTGCTGTAAAGGGAGGCTGCCAGAAATGGAGAAAGAGATAATTAATTGTTGGGAGAGTTTCTCAGAACGGAAAGGTCTTCAGAGGCCTATTGCAGAGATTATGCAGCTGTTAACTTCTGAGTTAATTCAATAATTTTCTTGGAGATTTATTTTTGCGCAGCTGCTTCTTTTACACAAAATTTACTCCAATGTCCTTCCAGGGCTTGGGGCAAAATACCCAGACGTTTGTAACTCACACATCTTTACCAACAAAGAGGAATTATATCAGAATCAAGCTTCTTCTATTTGGTACAAAGAGCAAAAACGTGTTTATTTTACAACTGCATGAACTATGACGTAACTTCACCTTTATTTTGAAAGACAAAGTTGACAACCCGCATTATTCTAGCATTATCTCTTCATCAATACATCAATAAGTTAGAATTACAACAACATAAATCTTGCATTTTATTGATTGCAGATAGGATCTCACCTTTATTTCCACGGCTTTCTTCAAAACAGCTGCAGCTGTGAAATTTCCAGAACAAAGAAAAACAACATGGCATTTTCATCTCATCCGGCTATCTCAAGATCATAAAGAGCCTAATGGTATTTCTCTTTATCTGACAACGGTCAACAAACTCTTCCTGGGCTGCAGCACGGCATTCTGTCCTCCGCTGCTAATTAACCTCCGCTGAGCCAGAGCTGCACAAGTTAATGAAGTCGAGCTCTGTGTTTTTTGGATTAATTGGAACTCAAATTGGACGGTAAACAACGTGAGTAACAAATGGTGCGACGCATGGACTTTAATGCACAATTAAACGGGGGGACTATCTGGGGAGGATTGAAATGCATACAGAAGTTGCTCTCTGAAGGCGATGCCATACATCATCCTTTCAGTGCTAATGGTTTATAGGCAGCCCAGAGTCGCCCCATGGTGCCTCTCAAAAATACTGGTAAACAAGCAGACACACAAGACACACTGCCTAGCTCAAGATGGCCGCCTGAGCCAGGATGTTTAACATGAAATGTCACAAAATACCATGTGTACACAGATTCTTCGCAATGAAATATGAGGATCCCCAAAATAGAACAAAAATATATCCTGGATGAATTAAAAGGGACCTACTGTATCAAGGAAAACAGAATCTTCTCTACTCTTTTGAAATGGTTGTTAAAATATCAGGTGAGTTGTGTTAATAAATTAAATGAAGTGGCAAAGTTTATTGATCCAGGTTGCACTAGATAATTTGAAACACAAATCAATTATTAAAACCTTCATTTGGGATTCATTTTGTCTGTCATCATGAATTCACCACTATAAGTAAACAGCAGCAATGTTTCTCTTGATATTCTTTTTTGAGTGACAACCTTTTTTTTTTTTTTACCTAACTTTTGCAGGTAAAGTAATTAAAAAATGTAAATTTTCTAGTGTCGTTAAATGCAGAGTGCACACATCTCCTCCAGAGAAAATAGTGTTTTTCCCATGTATAGAATGAGGAAGTGTTATGGAATCTCACATCCTTGACAGATCCACAACCTTGAAAGCATCCTGATTTGGGCAGATTTAAAATTAGTGCTGTCAAACGATTAATCGCATCCAAAATATTATTATTTTTTTCCCCATAGTATATGTGTGTGTACTGTGTATATTTATTATGTATATTTAAATACACACACATGCATGTATATATTTAAGGAAAATATGTTAAGTTTATATAGTAAATAAATAATATATATAATATAAATCATATGAATAGGCTATAAATACATACATGTAAATATTTTCAAAATATATACTGCATGTGTGTGTTTATATACAGTATACATAATAAATATGTACAGTGCACACAGATATATTGAAAACTTTTATTTTGGATGCGATTAAATCGTGATTAATCATTTGACAACACTACTTAAAATGCCTTCTTGTTTTTGCATTGCCTTATTGCATGTGATACAGTTATTTGGAATTACAAATGGTTATTTTGCCTTCTTAATTCAATTTTTTTTTTCATAACACTTGCAGTCCAATCGAATAATGAGACAAATTAACTGTAATTACTTAACAGTCTGCTCAGATCTGTTGTTGTCACATTGTTAAACTTTTTTGAAAACTAAGCTGCAAAACCAGGTTGTACTTCACAAATTGGCAATTTGAAAATCGTTATTGGTATTGACATTAGAACCATGGTCTTAATGATAGTTATGAGCAGTGCAGTGTTATTTTATGCAGTTATTTTAAATTGATGTAATTTTGTCAGTTTTTGATCAAATAAATGCAGCCTTGGTGAGCATAAGAGACTTCTTTTTAAAACATTTTTTTTTTTAAATCTTACTGACCCCAAACATTTAAATGGTGTAATGTCACATTATCACATTGAGTGTGTTTTAAAAAAAAGCAGTTACATTGTTACTTTTAATGGAAAGTAATGTTAAGTTAATTTTGCATCCTCTCAACATAGTTTGCTGTCTTAAAAAGATGCGTTTTTATGTAACATGAGCTCAATTTTATTTCAACAGAAAACAATATGCAATTGTGACAAAAATTGTCTTAATACTTCTCCTAGTGTTGCTCTTTACTTGTATTATAAGTGAACTTCAGGGTAAAAAAAAGATCTCAAAAGTGTAAAATGTGGCATTTTTAAAGCACATTATTTATACGCAGAAATAATTTGTGCTGTGTGGCATTAAGTGAACATGTAAAGCTCAGCATGGAGGCTGTTCACAGTGTTCTAGGCGGGTTGCAGGGGTTGTGAATGCAAACAAAAGCTTTTGTTGCATTCTTTGCTTTCTGTGATCTGTTCTATTGCTTATTTTATGGTTTGATGTAGCATAAAATTTGGAGGGGTAGATCGCTGGCTGTCTGATTAGGTTAATTCTGTCTCCGCGGGCTCCGGCTCTTTTGCAGCGCAGAGTTGGATTTGCAATAATTCCTTCTCACCCCCTCATGACTATATGCTTTGCTGGAGATCGAATAACACATGAAACATTTAAAGAAACAGACAGCACAAACACTCTCTCTCTCTGTCTCACATTATCTATCTCTCTTCAAACACAAACAGAAGCTGTTACATTTCTTATATGGGGCTTGTGTTAAGATTTGGTGCACTAGCAGAAACAGAGTGAAAAAATAATTCCTCTGCTGATGATGAAGGGTTTTGAGAGGAAGGTTCGCTTTGGGGAAAGCCTGTTATAACATGATAAACAAAGTTGTTGTTGTTGTTGTTGTTGTTTTACTTTACAATTGGAGTTTTTATACAGTATGTGGACATAATAAGCATGGGTATGTGTTAACTTTGTCTGAATTGTCATTTACGAATGACTAAAGGTCATGTACTCTGCATGAGTGCATTTATTTCATTTCTTTTTAAATTCATTTTAAATTTAAATTCAATAATTTAATTCAGTTGTATGAACCAAGTGTCATATCACCTATGAAGCTGGCAAAAGATCAGCCAGTCATTCCTATTAGGAGCAATGAGAAAATTAGTTTATAGCGTGAGACAAAGGGGAAAATCAATTTCTCAGAGGAAGCCAAAGGTAGCAGTAAGTCATTTGCTTTTATTTTTTACTTTTTTTACAGACTAAAAACCAACCAAATTTAAGTGAATCATAGTTTCACATTCACTTCCTGAATTTCTGAGAAACTTTAAAACCTGTTCATTATCAGTATAATCCACTTTAAACAACTCCATGGAGACATTGATTTCTGCCCGTGGCACTGTAGTGTGTAAACTTTTTTACAGGCCCAAGAAAACAAGCACAGCTTTCTGTGTGTTCTTTAACCTAGTAAAATATTTATTTCTCAGTCTGCTAGTCTTCTCCTTGAAACGAATTCCTGTTTACAACCTTCTAAAAGTAGTACCTCCTAAAAAAGGGTGTCTGGAGGGCGGCTTAAAGTCCATCAATCTCTAGGCAGATGATGAAGAGTCCTGCTGATGTTCATTACACTTTTGTGTGGGGTGCTTGGCTTTCTCATGACATCGTAGATTCACAGCTCAAGAAGGGCGAGGAGAAGTAATAACTGACAAAACGTCAAACTTCGCTTGCCCGGTACAACAGATGACTCGTGGCTGTCAGCCCGCACAGAGAAGCGATCGATAGTTTAGAGGTTGAAGCCAAATCTCGGTCCTGGTCCACTCCGGGCTGGTTTGGCGCTGTGCCTCACATTGATCAGATCCATCTTCAAAATGAGCGTCTGAAGAGTAACGTGGTAATAAACACTTAAGGTATTGAATGTAAAACACGAAAGGGAGGATGGATGAAGAGTGTTATTGGCTGTGAAGATGTGGAAGTTGCAGATCCCCCGTCTGATTTACTTTAAACAATGCTGTAGTCTGAGAGAGAGTTTTCTTTAGTTACACTTCAGGCTGGGTACATATCTATCTATCTATCTATCTATCTATCTATCTATCTATCTATCTATCTATCTCTCTCTCTGTCTGTCTGTCTGTCTGTCTGTCTATCTATCTATCTATCTATCTATCTATCTATCTGTCTATCTATCTATTTCTCTCTCTATCTGTCTGTCTGTCTGTCTATCTATCTATCTATCTATCTATCTATCTATCTCTCTGTCTGTTTTTCTCTATCTGTGTATGTTTTTATATTTTTTTTTATATATATATATATATATATATCTATGTATCTCTCTCTGTCTGTCTGTATCTATCTGTCTGTCTGTCTGTCTGTCTGTCTCTCTCTCTCTCTCTATCTGTCTGACTGTCTGTCTCTATCTATCTATCTATCTATCTATCTATCTATCTATCTATCTATCTATCTATCTATCTATCTATTGTCTGTCTGTCTGTCTGTCTGTCTGTCTGTCTATCTCTCTGTCTGTCTGTCTGTCTGTCTGTCTATCTGTCTGTCTGTCTGTCTGTATGTCTGTCTCTCTCTCTCTCTTTCTCTCTATCTCTCTCTCTCTCTCTCTCTGTCTGCCTGTATCTATCTATCTATCTATCTATCTATCTATCTATCTATCTATCTATCTATCTATCTATCTATCTATCTATCTATCTGTCTGTCTGTCTGTCTATCTATCTATCTATCTATCTATCTATCTATCTATCTATCTATATATCTGTCTGTCTGTCTGTCTGTCTGTCTGTCTGTCTGTCTGTCTCTCTCTCTCTCTATCTATCTATCTATCTATCTCTCTGTCTGTCTGTATCTATCTGTCTGTCTGTCTGTCTGTCTGTCTCTCTCTCTCTCTCTATCTGTCTGACTGTCTGTCTCTATCTATCTATCTATCTATCTATCTATCGATCTATCTATTGTCTGTCTGTCTGTCTGTCTGTCTATCTATCTATCTATCTATCTATCTATCTATCTATCTGTCTGTTTTGCATGTCTAGAGAATATATTTAAATCAGTGAATCCTAAAAAACCTCAGGGAATCAAATGTTTAAGTTGCAAGGCTTAAAAACACATGTACAAGTACAACAAATTCTTTGACGCTGGCCCCGAGCCATCGGGACATCCGTATTGTTGAGCTCTGGTTTATGACAACGCACGCAGCATGAATCTGGCAGTGGAGATACACACATTTTCCTTTCTCAATGCACTATCTAACTTACACAGACATTCTCTCTGCACAGTGCTGACTCATTTACATGAGAAAAACATTGACCCGCCAACTAGTCGACTTCTTTAAAATGAGCAGCCATGCAAGCCCTATCTAATATCACGCTGCCCTAAAACAATGTCTGGAATATTCAGTGAGAAACGCTAAACTTGGGTCATTAAGATTTTAACTGTAATAAGAGTCTTCTGTCTAACAGAACAGCAGTTTAGATGACAAGCTGTTTTGGGTGCTGAGGGAAAGTTTACAGCCAGATGAAGGATATGGAGACAGAAGGGAGAAACAGGGAAAAAAGGAATTGCGAGGCATGGAGGGATGTTCATGACTGCTGTAGTGTGGCTGCAGGGCTCTCTGAGCGATGCCAAGGCCGTGTCGGGTAACACGTTCATTTGTCCACATTTCTTACTTCCGTCCCTCTGGATTCCCCATCCTTCTGTTGCTTTATTTTTGTAACATTTTTTTTTTCTGCGTTTCTCCCAAGAGATCTCTATCACAGAGAAATCTGTGGTCCGACAGTTCACTTGGCATGCTTGAAAAGATGACAAGAGAGCCAAAAAAAGAAAGAACGGGTGGAGAAAAAATTGAGGGGAAAAGGAAAGCTGCTTCCTTCACATGAGTTTCGCCTCGGGGTGAATCTCAAACTGTATGAAATATTGCAAGAACTTAAATCTCACACTTCTGTTGGTTTTCAAATGAATGTTTCATGCATAAGTACTCCAAGGAATGTATATTAAAACAAGTTTTGGTGCCATCAGTGTGTGATTTGGATATAAGCAGATATTTGGAGGAGGTGTAGTAAAAGAGTTGTTCATTCGTTTGCGTTACTTGAGGAATAAAGGAATTTGCTTCCTTAGTTCCAAGAATTTTTACAATCGACAACAAATGAATAAAAGCCATTAAAAGCTTACTTTCAACTGTCCTTCTCATAAGACCACAGAAACAAGTTAAATAATCTATTCAGAAAAATGACTGATGTTTTTTGTGGGTCAGTTCTTCATCCATTTTGGAACTACTCATTTTTGATCACAACACTCATCAAAAGTTAAAAATGTAAACATTTCTAAATTAGATATTGTGGCATCTTCTAAAGCGTTCTACACACTGCACAATTTTAGCAATCTTGTAAGATCATTGCAGATCACACTTTTCAACATGGATATAATAAACTTGGGTACAACGTGCATGTAGATTGTACGATGACGACCTACTGATTTGTACACTACGACGCATGTTACTATAGAAGAATAAAACGTCATCATCATAGTGGTAACTTACAACACTTTGGCAGTTGTAGTTTTTATGTGTGTTGAAAAAAAGTGGAAGCAGCAAAAGAGGAAGGGTTAAGAGCTTGAGCTCAGCAGTTTTATGTTTAGTCTGGGACAGCCAAAAATCGTGCAGTGTGTCTCGGGCTTAAAACATCAGATGAAGAAAAAAAGATGCTACCATGTATTACATTCATTATTGTTAATGTTGAAAACATTTGTGCTGTTTAACAATTTGTGGAAATCACAATACATTTCATTCTTTATTCTTGAAGTGGTATCTTAATTTTATCAGAAAGTTTGCAATAATTCTTTACTAACCATCATCATTTAACACATTAATAATGGATATTCTTGGTCTAATGTTTTACAACCATAAAGTGTCACAATACTTTTTTGTCTATATTTTCAACAGAGTATATAAAGCATCTTTTTGAGAAATGTTTTGCTTTTTTTCTTGTTTTGATGTTTTGACATTCATACATTTTTAAAGGGGTCGCATCATGAGGAATCTCATTTTCTTTGATCTTTCCAGATAAAAGACTTTGATGTACATACTGTAAGTTTCAGAATTCAAAACTTCCTCTTGTGCCCAAAACAGATCATTTATTGAAACCAAGCTGCACAAATGACTTGTTTTGAACTTCAGGAACTTTCTGATGCCTAATGGTTGAGCAGAAACTTGACCTGCTTGAACAATCAAAAAAGGACTGTTTTTAGTGCAGAAAAAAAGTAATACTGTATAAATGCACTATATATTGGACTTGGTGATAATTGGAGTAAGTTTTAAAATGCTATTTCAAATTTTCTACTTTCAATTTTTATTTTTAATTCAATGCATTACTTGCAATTTATTTTAATTAATTGTAAAAATTTACTATCAATTTCTGAATTAACTGGGTTTTTACCCCAAATTCCTACATATTTCAGTGTGGATCATAATGAAAAGTATGTGTTAAGATTCCTTTAAGTGACCATGTTGTGTATGATGCATGTGTATTTGTTGCCTACCCAGAGTTATTAGGCTACAAATCCAGAAAAGCTGTCATTTTAGGCAGTGAAGCAGCACTCACTGCTTCACTTCAGAATGTTAAAAGGCTTTGGCTTGTTTGCACAGTGGCCAACGTCTGTGCTATCCTTGTCCTCGTCCTTTCACGGCCCACTGGAGGGGCCGGCAGGGTTGGTCACAGACTGATCTTCTGTCCCCTTCTAATGAGTGAGATCACCAAGGCAGATGTCTGCAAGCACACTCCTTTCCCCCCCAAAAAACCCTCACTGCCGTGTTATCAGAGGACAGCCACTCCAGGACTGATCATTCATCTCATTAGCAGAGCCGGGTGATAATGTAGAGCTAAACAAACACAGTGACCTCCACTCACAGAGAGTGCAGATTCACATCCTCTCTTTCAGAACACACAGCGCTGTCGGGGATCATGGGATAGGTTTGTTAATAGGAAAGAGTTGCCAAAGGTGGACTAATTTGAAATGTGTGTTATGTCCTGTTGGCAAACTTTTTAACTTTGTTCTTACATTTCAAATGGTTGGAGCCATGGTATGGCCTGGTGGTAACTGCAACACGGTGCACCTGTGGGCAATCTGGTTCACATTATTTCCTGATCCCCAGTGTTGAAACTCTAGAAACATGTCCAGAAAATTAATTATCTGCCATCCATGCAGTAGAGCGCACAATGTTTCTTTGCACGTACTGTAGTTTGCTATTTATTTTATTTTTATGTTTCGTTTTGATCAGTGGTCTTTTATCCAGCACATAATTCCTCAACAGCTTCCTTTGCTTTGCATAAGAGCATGCATATTTTATTTCTCTTTGAATTTCTGACCTTACTCTCTACTCTGAGATGTTTGCTTCGTAAATTAAGCACTTCAAGGAACATTATGAATGAAACTAAGTGGACACTTTGGTTCTTAGGTACTTGTAGAGAAGTGCGCCTGTGCGTACTTTGTACTGCTCATAATAACATATTTACAGTGCTTTCTGGTTGCCAGGATTCATGTTTTTCTCTCTTCTCTATCTTATTTATTATTTATTTATTTATTTATGTTGCCAAAGCATTGTAACAAATAAGCAATAATAATATGATATTTTTTTAAATAACTTAAACTTAACATAATTAAGCTTTTTTTAAATATTGGTTTTATTTAATTTAAAATGTTTAATTTTTTTATTTTAAATTTGTGAAATAATTTCACTTTTTTGGTTTGAGTGGATGCCACTTTTTTGTCATGACTACTTTTTGTCATAAAACTGTTAAGAATGAGGGATTGTTCTTGCGTCGTTCATGTTAACTAAAGTAGTTAACCAACATTAACTAATGGAACCTTATTCTAAAGTGTTACCATCCTCAGTATCACTTTCCATCCTAGTGTTTTCTAATGAAACCCTTTGTATAACAAAATCTAGAAAATCAGCATCACAAGCTGTTAAGTATTGATCTGATGAATTCTGTAGTGTTAGTTGGTTTCACAATAAAAATAAAATAAAATAAAAGTCTTGTTTGATTGAATTACAGAATTTTGTAAGCAAGTTAATTAAATAAACAAATAGATAAATAAATATAGAATAACCTTCAATTTGAAATTTTCTAAGATAATTGTCACTAAGCAATGTTAAGCAAAAGTTATAATCAATTTTAGGTGTATATATATATATATATATATACACACCTATATATATATATATATATATATATATATATTAGGGCTGTCAAATGATTAATCACGATTAATCACATCCAAAATAAAAGTTTTGTTTACATAATATATGTATGTGTACAGGGTATATTTATTATGTATATATAAATACACACACATAAATTATATATTTAGAAAATATTTACATGTATATACATTTATATATTTATATTCTTATATTTTATATTATATATATAAATATACTTAATATATAAACATAACATATTCTTCTTAAATATATACATGCATGTGTGTGTATTTATATATACATAATAAATATACACAGTATACACACATATATTATGTTAACAAAACTTTTATTTTGGACGTGATTAATCGTTTGACAGCCCTAATATATATATATATATATATATATATATATATATATATATATATTTATAGAAATGCTTCCTTAAATATTATATATATATATATATATATATATATATATATATATATATATATATATATATATATATATATATATATATATATATAATATGTTTTTTAATTCTCATCTCTCAGTTTGCCTTACCGGACAGAGCACTCCTGGCATAGACCCCAGATTTCATGTTAGTCCGTGTGCCTTTTTGTACAGCTAAACAGAGTCTGTATTTGGTAAAAAATCTGTCTCCGCTTTGTATCTCTGATACTTCATGTTCAGGCTCTGTAACATTGCAGTTGACTTTGATTTTTACTTTTGTTTTCCCAATTGGATCCAAATATGCATTTTCTCTACCAATATATCATTCTGTATATCTTTACAGACAAAGCCCAGTGAAGGAGGCTGGCGTAGCATGGAAGAACGGCTCTAAGACAAATCTCTGTTAAACCCAGTCTGAGCATAATGTGTGGCTACAGAGATATAGCCTCAGGTCTTGATATTAAACTACACTCCTGTCAGAAAAGAACTGCTGTTTTTTTTTTTCCGTGCCTTAGTTGTGCAAACTACTGGATTTCTCCTTGCTGACCATGTAGTTAATGTGCTCACTTGTCATGACAGCTGCCTGACTCTGAGGAAGGCCAATTTTCTCTCTTGCTCTTTCTTTCTCTCTTTTGTAGCCTTTTAATACCCAATTTTCTTGTCTGTGTAAATTGTGTTAGCAATCATTTCTCCTCAGAATCTGAAAAAAGCTTCCAAATGTGAAAGGAACATGTTGGGCAGTTTTGTCAAACTCACTCAAATTATTGTGTTTTGCAGTTTATTTTGTTTCTGACTTCACTGCAGAATCAGAACTTAGGTCATCACAAAATGAAACTGGTCATCATTTATTCAACCTCATGTTGTTCCAAACCTGTATGACTTTGTTTCTTTTGTGAAATTAAAAGGAAGAATGAGTGAAAGTGACTGTCAAGCTCTAAAATAACAAACAAAAAAGTATGATAAAAATGCTTTTGTGTGTCTGCTATATATTTGAAGTATATATATACAGCTGCATCTCAAAAAATGTAATATCTTGAAAAAGTTCTTTATATATATATGTGTGTGTGTGTGTGTGTGTGTGTGTGTGTGTGTATATATATATATTATATATATATATATATATATATATATATATAAACATTTACCTTCAATTAATTATTACAAGTACAATTGTAATAATATTTAATAATACTACTGTTTTTACTGTATTTTTAAATAAATAAATGCAGCCTTGGTGAACATGAGAATTCTTTTAAAAAATCTTACTTATTCCAAGCTTTTGACCAATATATATACAGTATAATACCATTCATGAAATATAAATGAAAATGTATAATAAAGTGTTGCCAAATGCTTTTTTAGCTCTTGTTTAAAGCTTCAGAGGCTACATTACTGCATTAATTTTGTTCTGCATGTATTGCTCTTTTGTTCAGTATGTATTTTCATATACATGCTGAGTGAAGTGCTATTAATAGACAGATGGTACCTTTCTGTATCACTAAAATGACCTCTCCAGGTGCGGTATGGTGCCTCTTAATTAACACTTTACCTTAATAAACACGCTCCCAAGAAATACAGCTATGCCATCTGACATTTCCCTGTCTTCATTCCAAATGTGCCTCAGTGAAATGAATGTTTGTTGTTTCACAGTTAATTACCAATAAAATGCAGAAATCAGGATCCTGCCCCCGAAACCCCTTAATTGCAGCATCTGTAGGTAATAGCAGCCGACTGGACCATAACCGGTTATTTCCAATTATTGATGGGTGGTAACCTTCAGAAGGGCAGTTTTATTTTATTTTGTGGAATGACTAGATCAAGGATTATTTTTTAGTGGCATCTCATAATTTTTCTGATAGGTAAACGTTATACAAACATGATTTTGCCAGGTGTCTTGTGGCATGGCATACTCATTATGTGTGCAAACAGCAGCTAGACAAACAAGTACATATCATCTCTAAACAGTCTTCACACTTGATAATAAGATATTTGACTTGTATTTTACTTGAATTACAGACAATTGCCTAAGGACATGAATAATGGCGGTTAAGAAGCTGTTGATCAATCTAGAAACATAACATTATAGATCTTATCTGGGCAATTTAGTTTAATAGACCATGAGATTTGTTCTCAAAGGACCAGGGGTGTTTTATCTCAAAAGAAAATTGAAAAAAAAAAAATAATAATAAATAAATAAATAAATAAGATCCAGCACTACAAATTTTTTTTTTTTTTTTTACATTTAGACAACAAATAAAAGTTATGCTTTAAAATATAGAAACAAAATATGCTTCATAAATTTAATAAGTAGTATTTTATGTACTCTAACCTATAACCTACAGTATGCAAACATCAAATATGGTAACAAATAAAAAAAACAAAAAGGGGATGTTTTATGCCCTTTCTAAGAACCGGGTACATTTCATAACTAGTTAGTGTATGTAGTGAACTTACTGAACTGATCTTTCAGTAATTCTAATCATGTAATCATGCACATTTAATTAACACCTAGCTTTAAAAAATAAAATAAAATGGGCAAAGGATAATTGAGATAATTTTTGTCTAAAATGAAAAAAAAAAAAAAATTAATAAATAAAAACAGACTGGGAGCTCCAACAGACTGATTACACAAAGGTTTGTTGAGGAAGAAAGTAAGTTTTGGCTGTGTTCCAATATTATGTGAGCAGCCTCTGTAGTCATCACAAGTGTGCTCCAGATGCAAAGACTTAATTCTGCTGAGGCAGCATAAAGTAGGAGGCAGCTTTCAAAGATTCCTCCACTTGGCCAAATAGTAAGGCAGAACTATATGAATTTCATGCAGAAAGCAATTGCAGATTGCAGATCTCTGTGAGAAAAAAAGATGTTGGATGAGGCAAGATAAATGTTCAGTATCAAAATGTAGAGTTGAAATAGTTTATTCTTTTGAACTGTCACTTCCCAATATTTGTGTGCAATGTTTTTTGTGAGTTTTCTGGTGTTATCTAAACCGGGAATCTCCAAGCCTTCTCCTGGAGAGCTACCATCCTGTAGACTTCAGTTCCAACCCTGCTCCAACACACCTGTCTGTAATTATCAAGTAGCCCTGAACACCTTGAATAGCTGGTTCAGGTGTGTTTGATTGGGGTTGGAAATAAAATCTGCAAGGCAGTAGCTCTCCAGGAGCAGGGTTGGAGACCCCTGAACTAATGCCACACTATACTGGAATCAACTGGCCCTTTGTTAAACGCTAGTTTGCTTGTCAAATTAAAAATGTCAAATTTAAATGAAAAATAATAAATAAATAAATAACTGATTGAAAATATTGGCAGCACTTTAAATTCAAGAACACTGTATTAATAAATAGTCAGTACGATAGTAATATGCATGCTAATAAGCAACTAGTTAATAGTGAACAGTATTCCCTAATCTAAAGTGTTACCAAAACAGGAATAAAAACGATAATAGTATCTCAGTGATACTTCAAAAGACCCCTGCTTTTAACAGAGTAATTTTCATTAACAAGCTCATAAAGTGGTAATAATTGAATGGATGCTAATGCTGGCTGTAATGAAGTGTGACTATCTGTTGTTTTTTTTTTTTTTATTGTCATTAGTGTAAGTGAACAAGTGTTCTTAGCATTTCTATAACACTTTCACTATTGTGGTATTGTGAAAATCTAGCTATTACAGTGACCTCAATCAATGCATAAATTAACTAACATTAACTTAACGTTAGCTTTCATTTATTTTGAAGCACATGCAAGTGTTCTTACTGATGTTTAACATTTTCACTTGGGAATAAGAGCTGAAGCTGACGTTGTTTAATCAATATACACTTGCGGTATGCAATATTTGGAAAAGTTTGGGGAAAGAGTCCACTTGCATAATGCCTGGTCACAATGTTTTACTCTATTTTGAGAAATTTCTATCCAAAAAAAACTATCCAAACAAAGTCAGTAACAATGGTCAATAATGTGCATGCCACATGAGAACTGCATGTTTATTTGCATGTTGAGAATTGCTTGTTAAATTGTTCCAAATCGATGAGGGTTCACTTCAGTTAGTATGCTGCCTTGAAAGTCAATTGCACATGTAGGCAGTAGACAGCGAGACAGATCTCTCTGTAGGTTTTAGAACAGAGCCTTTGGGTGAATTTATCGCATGGAGTGCAAACTTTCTACTTTATTTTGTTTTGATAAAAGCAAGTACTATTTTATTTTAAACTTCTGACAAATCTGTTATAAAAATCATTTGAACCACAAACAGTAAATTACTAGAGAAAATATGTTTTTGAACGATTTTGAAAGTTGTTTGCGACACACAAAGAATGTCACAAAATTGTATTTTGCACCACTTTGCCCTCTTTTCTAAACAACCTCTAGCAGTGGATGACAAGGTCAAGCATTCTCAAAAGTGTCCCTGTAAAATGGGAAAATAAACGAGAAAGTTATGGGCCTGTAATGACTGAGAGTGAATTAAATAACCTGAGGTAGGCAAACAGACTGCAGTCAAGCATCAGGGTGGCCAGTATGTTGGTTCCTCCAGCTGTAAGGGCTCCTTTGGTCAGCTGGGGCCTCGAGGGTCCTCCTGGCTCAGCAATCCCAAAGGTTTAATAGATAGTTCCCAATTAACTACCAATCTAACATCTACACTGCTCAGGAACAGGCTGAAATGTTTGCGGGGTTACATTTCTTTAATTCGGAGAACTGGCCCTTGAGGGACCCCCAAACTTCTCAGATACAGGGAAAGAGGAAATTTGAAGTTTGCTGATTTCTCTCTCTTGCTCCCTTCCTTTTTAAACCCATTTGGAGGCAGAATCAGGTATTGTTGTAGTGGAAATTAATTTGGCTAGACGTTGTCCTGAGGATATGTACTGGATCGTTATATTTAAGTGCTAATGTCAGCTCAAATTCTATGATTTCAGTATAACTCACTGTAGTTTTACTTGTTTGCATCATTTACAGTTTTGGACACTAATTCATTTGTAGTGTTTGCGAAGACAAACAGCACTATACCTTTTCTCATAACTAGGCAAAAAAAAAAATCATCAATACTTTTATTAAACAAGGATGAATAAAATTGATTTAAAGTGACATACATTTACATTTTTGCAAAACATTTCTATTTGTCATTTTATATTAATCACAATTTCCAATTCCAAAAATATTTAGTATTCCTGGTCATACAGTACTTTGAGTCACAGTTCAGAGTTGTTGAACTATAGACACCCAAACAACAGCTGAGGTGAAGTGTTGACCATAAAGCAGGTGACAGGAGTAGTGAAGACTTCAAAACCCTGAGGCTGAAGAAAGCCACTGAAATCTGGGGGAATCATCCCTACCAACGCTTTACCCTTCCAAAGCCAGCTGAGGGCATGAGGATCCACAGAAAGGCCAGCATAGCTTGTTTTTACACTAAAGGCCAGAGGACAGAGAGGATAGCTGGTCCGTGTCAAGAAAAGTATGACCTCGTAAGGCATGAGTTGTTTTATATCAAATAACTTTAAAATTCTGGGGGCATCCCAAGAGACCTCATGATATATAGGGTGTCAAGATATTCCACTCAAAAAAAAAAAAAAAAAAAAAAAAACCTGGACTTGCTGTCAGAGCATCACATTCAAATTACATTAAAAGCATTGTTTAAAAGGCAACTTCTAAGGGATTTATGTCCACATACTCTAAGGTTCACAGCGGATTAAACCCAAACTATTTATTAACACTAAGCTGCGAAAATAAGTAATTGAAAAATGACATTACAAGCATGTCAGAAAACAGAAATAGAAATAATTTACATTTTCTTTCTTACATTTAAGTATGGCGTCACTTTTTTTTTAAGAAAGGGATATTTTAATTATATTCATAACATTATTACAAGATGTTTCTTAAAAAATCAGCATATTAGAATGATTTCTATTGGACCATGTGACACTAGACTGGAATAATGATGCTGAAAATTCAATTTTATATCACAGGAATAAATTACATTTCAAAATATATTAAATTTGATCATTTTAAACTGTAATATTCAACAATTTTATGTTTTTAATGTGTCTTTGATTAATGGTGAGTATAAAACACTTCTGGTGGGGAAGTCTTGGCCTAATGGTTAAGAGTTTGACTCCTAACCCTAAGGTTGTGGGTTCAAGTCTCAGGCCGAGACTTGGGTGTGTATGCACTTTGGATGGGTTAAATGCAGAGCACGAATTCTGAGTATGGGTCACCATACTTGGCTATACTGTATGTCACGTCACCTTTTCAAAAACATTTAAAAAACCTTACCAGCCCCAAACTTTTGGATTGTAGGTTAAAGGTACAAACGCATCATAGAGGTAAAACAACCTGTTGAAAGTCTACATTGATTGGTGATTTTTACTTCTGTAATTTGATGCATTTATGAGTGAAACAGGATATTCAGTAATGAGAAATGTAGAGCAGGACTTAATGTTATCCATCAGTAATTAAATGGATCATTACATTACAAAATCAAACCAGATAGAATGCAAATCAGTTCAGAGGCCAAGCAATTTAATACACTTTAATTAATATTACAAAGACATTTTCTTTCTCTGGAATGTGCATAAAGAGAGTAAACAAGAACAAGAACAAGAACAAGTTTGTCTTTTTGTGTTGACTTTAATTCTAAGGGTCAGTTAGGGATGCAATAAACAAAAAAAGAAATGCTAAAACTGGACATAATATATGACTCCCATTTGTATCCATTCTTATTTTTTTTACTTGAATATGTAATTTGTTCAGCTTCAGCAACCTTTGCTTTTCATCTAGTATTTCAAACTAATCTCTGGGCCACAGTTTGAAGGAAGAACAGCTCTGTGTTCATTTATGGTTCATGGGTCTCAAAGAAACAGGACATGGCTCAGATTTGCATCCCAATGTTTTGTTATATTTATAGAGCATTCACAACTCTCTGTCTAGAGAGGCAGAGAGCATGTTCATACTCCCCTGGCATGAGTCTGTATGAAGGGTGAGTTCCATCTGCTCTTGAAGGAGCTGCTGTAATCAGGTGGTGAGAGAACGGCCTCTCCATCCCCACTCATCTGCTCTCCATCTCAGATACACTCAGTGGGACAAGAGTTATGCCTGGGCAGGTCCTGTTAATGTCGGCGAGCTTCGAAGAGACGTTGAGATGCGCAAACACACAATTATTTGTGTGTACATGGTGGAAAAGATGCGCCTTCCACAAATGAACTACATTAGGGGTTTGTAAAGCACACACCATGCACAAATCTACTTACTGTGTGTGCCTGCCACAGCAAATGTAATTTAGGTGAACAAAATGACATCTTGTGAACTATTGTTTGCCCCTATGAGACCGACATGATGTGTGTGTGTGTGTGTGTGTGTGTGTGTGTGTGTGTGTGTTGTGCGTGCGTGCGTGCGTGCGTGCACATGTTTTAAAAGTGCCTAGCCCATTTCACTCCCTAAACAAATCATGCCCATCCAAGTGCTTAGAGAACAGGAGAAAAAAATCAATCAGGCAATTATCTTGATTCATCCCGCCATGTCCCAGAGTCCTGTTCTGAACTGAGAAAAAGCACACAGAAACATTTTGTTGAGCTGAACATTATACTGGCTGTCTGTAATGGGCAATGCTGCAGTGCAGACAGACTGAGAGAGAAAGAGATGGATAAAAAATATATATGTTGGATGCAATTAAAGAAATATTTGACAAATATATTTGAATAATTATGTTTATTTTTTTTATGAATAATTAATGTTTTATTTCTCATGTTTAAATCTGCCACATTTAATTGCATTTATGATAAGTGTCACACTTGCACTCAGAAAGCAATAAGATTTTGCTTTTCACCCTGAATTGAGGTAAGCCTGTAAACTAGACCAAATTACCCGACTGGTACTGTAAAGTTAAGACTGAACTCGACCTGAAATCATTACTTTCTTGTCAGCTCCGAGTTAGTAAACCCAGATACAGATTCTCACATGCTCTGGCTCTGAGATGATTGTGTGTGTTTGTGCAGATAATCTAAAATTAACAATCAACATGCCCCTCATATGTGCAAATAAGCTTGAAAACAAATATAAAGTTAATAACTCACCTTTTAATGTTTGCTTCATGCTTGTTGTTTGTTAGACGGCATGTACTAGAATTGAAAACTATATACAAACAAATGTAAAATATACTGTATAATATAATAAAAATGAATTTTGCAATGACCTGCACTGTGTATCACAGATATACGAGAATCAAAGCATTATGTCATGACTGTAGGCAAAAGGCAAGTTTGTAAACAAGTATAGATAATGCCCAAATACGCTAATGATGTACAATCTGCCACTTCTGGATCAAAAGATGTGTCCAAACCTCCATACAGTAACTAATTCAAAAACATCACATTAGAGCTAGCATTCATGGTTTGGGAGAATTTTCGGAGAAGTTATTGGAGTTACAAGCATGCATATTGCTTTTATATACAGCAGTTTAATAAGTTAAATTTGAGTAATATACATTCTTCACACAATATTGCCAGTCTATTTTGTTCTCTGCTAAATACTGTGCAATAAAACCACAGCAGAACCACTTCAATACACAATCCTGGTGATTCAGTATTTTTGAATAAATCGGTTGGGTGAATTATTCAATGACTCTTTCATAAAGACCATCACATGCTCAGTTTATGAGTCAACCAGCATTTTTGAATGAGTTGGTTGGGTGATTAATTCAGTTTTTCAAACACAAATCACTTGCTGGGTTAACATGCAGAAACAGTTACTGAAAAGTCACTCGTTTGAAATGCGTAATAGTCTGAAATGCGTAAAACAAAGACAAGCATGGTGACAGAAATTCTACATTATAATTTTAGAATATAAATAATGCAAATTCTATTTTAAAATTTTAAACCCAAAGCAAACTCAAGCATAATCAATGAACATCTAATCCATCTCTTAATGTATCATAAAAGCATTTACCTTATAATTCTAATTAATTAACATGAATTCTCAGCTCCTTTAATACCTCCTTTAAGATCACCCTCTGCAAAGCCTACAGTCCACCTCAAACCTCCTGCACAAAAATAAAATAATAAGTAAATATTAATAAGTCAGCGGCTGATGTTTTATATTCATCAACCAGTACCTGCAGTTGCTAATATTGCATTGAGGTAGTCTGTTTCCTTCTGGCCTCTCCACATCCTGTAATGTTCTTTAATCCTTGCCTGATAATTATACCGCACAAGCTACTCAGCGCACCTTTATGTCCTGTGGGTTTATATTTGGCGGAGTTAGTTGGATCACCAAGCCCCCCTGTAGATTCGGCTACTGTCTTTGAGCGAATACATTAGAAGGTGAAGAATCCCATCTCTGCATGTATCTGGCTGCAAACGAAATTCAGTACGGGTCTTATCAGCTGCACACTGAATCTTGACCGGATACTACAGCAGTCAGCAGCGCTGCCTGGACTGCGGCATCTCCAGATTTTCTTCCTGGCAAGAGACTCCTAGAGCTGATCAATACCCTAACACTTTTTTTCCCATGATTATAGCGTTCCCAGATATCAAATCTGTGTACAGGGGCTTGCTTTTTTTAGGCCAAGAAACACCCCTGACGGTACAGCTAAAATGATTCATTGCACATATAAGGGGGACAGCCCTCTAATATTAATCACTGCAGATAGAGGGCAAAAAGATAATTGGTTGCAAAGGCAAACTTATGGGGAGGGGACATCAGGGAGACACTATCTTTAGTCAGAGATAGAGGAGAGAGTATCGAGCGAAAATAAGCTGGATTATCAACAGATGGGGTGCAAAACTTGCTCTTCTTTTCGCCTTGGCTTTGTGTTTATCATTGCTGGATGCACAGAGGTTAAGTGGATTATTAAGGACCATTCACATGGACTGTGATTTCATCTATACTGTTAGTGGCTAGTAGACGTTCCTTCTTAGATTGCGAGAGGTAAATGCTACTGCTTGACACTATGGACCTCAGTGAAAGCAAAAATCAAAATTAGCAAAAATTTTGTAAAGTCATATAAAATATTAGTCCAAAAAATGAACCATTATGACCCATATAGTATGAAATAGTGGGAATATGGATCTCAAGGAGAAAGACAAAACTAATTAAACAAAAATGTGCTATCTGATGAAGTTGCATTTATTTTTAAAAGTAAGATAAAATTCTGATAGCATGTCATGTAAATAAATGAGATCTTTATAACAGTATAGCATGCTACTTGAACAAAATTCATATAAATATCAGTCACGACATGTAGGCATGTAATAGGTTGTGTTCAGCAGGTTTTAAGCAAAGTTTTGATGTTGATAATCTAGAAGCCTGGAAATTTGCATATCAAATATGATACAGTAGGGTTAAAACCACATTTTAAGCAACACATACGTGTATATTGATAATATTTCATGATTTTATTCTAGAGCTGCGTTTACTCTGAATAGAAGTTGCATCTAAGCAACAAAAAAATACTGCAATTGAGTTGATTTGCTTGCACAGCACACAGAAAATAATACACATGCTGATTATAATGAGCAGATTTTGTCAGGTCAACTGATTTTCTATGATCCAAAAGAAAGATTAGAAGAATGGAAAATGGTTTAGGTTTAGAGATTAGAGAACTTTTTGCTGTGGAATTAATTCCTTCATTCAAACCATGGACAAATGTTTACAGATCAGAATGCAAATCCTCAGCACTAACCTGTTATAAACTTGCTGAACTGCATTTTCAACAAAGTTAAACTAAAAATATTTCGGCACAAAAAAAATGTTAAAGAGAGGGGCAAATTGCCTAAAAATATGGATAGTCAGATTATCATTATCTCAAAATAAACTTTAAAGTCATGATCGAGATATTGTTTCTTGTGAAGGTATTGTATCAACCTAAAGGACTTTATTTTGCAGTTATGACTGTACATTCCTCATGTATTATCATAGAATTTGTAAATTCTATTTTATTTTAGAAACCCGATTCCAAAAAAGTTGGGACACAGTACAAATTGTGAATAAAAACAGAATGCAATGATGTGGAAGTTTCAAATTTCTTGTCCTCTTTAGTCCGGATGACATGGTGTCCCAGTTTTCCAAAAAGAACTTCAAATTTTGATTCGTCTGACCACAGAACAGTTTTCCACTTTGCTACAGTCCATTTTAAATGAGCCTTGGCCCAGAGAAAACGCTTATGCTTCTGGATAATGTTTAGATATGGCTTCTTTTTTGACCTATAGAGTTTTAGCCGGCAACGGCGAATGGCACTGTGAATTGTGTTCACCGACAATGTTTTCTGGAAGTATTCCTGAGCCCATGTTGTGATTTCCATTACAGTAGCATTCCTGTATGTGATGCAGTGCCGTCTAAGGGCCCAGAGATCACAGGCTTCCAGTATGGTTTTCCGGCCTTGACCCTTACACACAGAGATTGTTCCAGATTCTCTGAATCTTTGGATCATATTATGCACTGTAGATGATGATAGCTTCAAACTCTTTGCAATTTTTCTCTGAGAAACTCCTTTCTGATATTGCTCCACTATTTTTCACCGCAGCATTGGGGGAATTGGTGATCCTCTGCCCATCTTGACTTCTGAGGAGACACTGCCACTCTGAGAGGCTCTTTTTATACCCAGTCATGTTGTCCATTGACCTAATAAGTTGCAAATTGGTCCTCCAGCTGTTCCTTATATGTACATTTAACTTTTCTGGCCTCTTATTGCTATACCTGTCCCAACTTTTTTGGAATGTGTAGCTCTCATGAAATCCAAAATAAGCCAATATTTGGCATGACATTTCAAAATGTCTCAATTTCACATTTGATATGTTATCTATATTCTATTGTGAATAAAATTAAAGTTTAAGAGATTTGTAAATTATTCCATTCTTTTTTTACTCACAATTTGTACAGTGTCCCAACTTTTTTGGAATCAGGTTTGTATTTTATTTTTATTATTATTATTATTATTATTATTATTATTATTATTATTATTATTATTATTATGATGATGATTATTATTATTTTGCAAATGAAGTATCCTCTTTAAATCATCATCCATTTATCAATCATCCTGACACTTTTTGAGCAATAAAGATAAAGACTCCATCCCATTGTGAGTGGTACGTGGTGTTTTCTGCAAATATTGGCTTAACATCCATTTAACCTTGTTCATCTTCTTGCTCACTCGTGGCATGTCTCAGCAGCTTCTTAAAGATAAAATAAAAGAGCTTCTGATTTAGAAGTTTGAAGTCTGCATTGTTACTGGCATAACCTAAATGACCTTGGGCAGACATCACAACACCTGTTTGAAAAGTATGATGAATCAAGACAGAGGGATGAGGAGACCACCTGTGGAGCTGAGAGGAAATAACAGGAACTAGAAATGACAGGTCTGGTCAATCAAACATTGGTAAATGAGACAGAGGCCTGGACAAGCACACAGTGTGGACTGGCTTCTTTCATTACAGAGCACTGACCCAATCAGCCAGGACAGGAGATCACACTAAACCCCATGTAGAGGTGCATTAAAGCACTTGTAATTCATCTCACTGTCCGTCTCTGTCAAACAATCAGCACCTCGCTCGTGTTCCGATTCCTGTAAAAGACGTGATGTGGAGACTATAGACTACAAACAGAAGCATCACAGAGTGATTGAACACTAAAGTCACACATAAAACTGTCTGAATGTCATTGCATTAGATCATAGAATATCAGATCAAGTGGCATGCTGCTTAACCCTTTTCCATTTTTGTAATGACTTTTAACCAGCTGGTTTCAAAGGTGATTTTTTTATTTTTTTTTTATTTTTTTATTTTTTTATGGATGCAAGTCACACATAATGCCCTAACAGAGTAACCATTTAATGTTTAATTACATTAAATTTTGATTAATTAATCAAAGTCATTCAGGATTCACAAATTAGTTTTGGTTTGTGTTTTTCTTTAGTATCACTAAGATACTATTATAGTTTTTTGTGTTTTGTATTTTTTATTTATTTAAAGAAAATACTACAGAAAATGTAATGTTTGACATTTATCGGTTATCTACTGTTGCCCAATAGATACACACAACGAGATCTCCACAACACAACAAAATCGCCACAACACAACGAATACTAATTTAGAGGAGTTTTGTATATTTTGTTGTGTTGTGGCTTGTTTCCTTTGTGTTGTGATAATTTAGATGTGTTGTGGCTTGTTTCTGTTGTGTTGTCTAATTTCATTATGTTGTGACTTGTTTCTGTTGTTTTTTTATTTTTTTATTTTATTGTGTTGCAGCTTGTTTTCATTGTTTTGTTGCTTGTTTCCGTTGTGTTGCAGCTTGTTTTCTGCTTGTTTCCATTGTGTTGCAGCTTGTTTTATCTTGTGTTGTGGCTTGTTTCCGTTGTGTTGTGCTAATTTTGTTGTGTTGAAATTTGTTTCCATTGTGTTGCGGCTTGTTTCCGTTGTGTTGCAGCTTGTTTTCTGCTTGTTTCCATTGTGTTGCAGCTTGTTTTCTGTTGTGTTGTGGCTTTTTTCAGTTGTGTTGCGGCTTGTTTTCTGTTGTGTTGTGCTAATTTTGTTGTTTTGTGACTTGTTTCCATTGTGTTGTGGCTTGTTTCTGTGTGCTAATTTTGTTGTGTTGTGACTTGTTTCCATTGTGTTGCGGCTTTTTTCCGTTGTGTTGTGGCTTGTTTCCATTGTGTTGTGCTAATTTTGTTGTGTTACAATTTGTTTCCATTGTGTTGCAGCTTGTTTCCATTGTGTTGTGCTAATCTCGTCGTGTTACGACTTGTTTCGTGTTGTTTTAATTTCATTGCATTGTGACTTGTTTCCGTTGTGTTGCAGCTTGTTTCCATTGTGTTGTGCTAATTTCGTTGTGTTGCGACTTGTTTCATGTTGTTTTAATTTCACTGCATTGCGACTTGATTCCAATGTAATGCGGCTTGTTTCTGTTGTTTTGCACTAATTTCGTTGTGCTGTCTGTTTCCATTGTTTTATGATACTTTTGTTGTGTTGTGGCTTGTTATCGTTCTCAAGATTTCGCTTGGTTTTGTACACTACTGGGCCACCGTAGTTATCAGTTTTAACATAAATGTGACAAGGTAATGGTTTTTAATATGAGTGCATTCCTAAAATTTATGTATTTCATATATCTGCTTGAGATTTTTTTTTTTTTTTTTTAGGATTAGCCATGCTACATTAACATGAGGTAAAATGACATAATATTCAAGATCATTTTTATCATGAGAATAGGAAACTACTTTAAAATTCAATTATTGGCAACATTGCTCTAAGATTATGCATGGTGGAATGATTATTAGTGTTAATGTTTCTCATATGTACAGCTCCTCTTCCTGAGGGGCAAACTCTTTAATAGGTCAGGCCAAAGTGCCGGTTCTTTTGTCTGCGAGGTTCTGTTAAATCCTCAAAAGAGGCTCTAGTGTCCTTCTGCCTTCCCAGCAAATTATCTTGAGAGGATTACGCTCTTCCGCAATGCGTCCCCATATTCCTTGGCCGCATAAAAATACACTCAGTAAACCTGTGTATTGGATTTAAGATTTCCCACCCTGTGCCGCAATAATAGGGTGCGAACGAGAACACAATAAATGGCCTGGCCAGCTGACATAGGATGCCACATTTAAAATGCATTTGTCGCACGATTTCTCATGAATTCTATTTTGAAGCCAGGCTTTGGGGAAATGGTCTGAAAGCAGATCACAAAAAAAAAATGAGCTTAACATTATTCTTTTTTTAAACATAATATTATATTGGAAAATGCAGAGCATTAAACACAAAGCACCAGTAATGTCTGATTGTTGCTTGACCTAACCAAGGACTAAATGTCTCAGCTTTGCCTTTTGTATTTATCACCTTGTTTTGAGGAAATTATTAATTCCCTTCTTCCCCAAACAGAGCTCACTTGCAACTGGATGTAACAAAGTGTTCCCTTTGTGTGTCAGACATGACAAACTAATTATTAGTCATTGTGAGTTTTAGTAGGAGCAGATGGAAGCAGTATGCTCCAGGAAGCACTGGAACGCTCCCCTTGTGTGCTGCCTTCTTCGTTTTTTGGAGTGTCAAAGGAAGTGCCTCGCAGGATGTTGCAGAAGAAACATCTAGGTGGCAATGATTTCCTGTAAGCACCATGTAAATGTCATGGTCTGACAGATTTTTACATGATGTCACATAAATCATTGGAATGGGACATGCATATTAAAGACATGACGACATCTGCAGCACATTTACTCCTGTAAATCAGAGTGCAACTGAATATTCAGCAGGAAATAAAGTTTGGTGGAATCTTTTGTTTATAGGATTTGATTTAATATGATTTGTTTATTTCATTGTGACTCACTTCCATGGGCTTTCCCATACGGCAAGCAAATAAGTAAAAAAGTAAATAAATAAATATTTAATTGAAATAATTTAAATTTATATGTATTTGATTTATTATATGTATCTAATTTATATTAAATACATATAATACAATAATGTATATTTTTTAATTTATATGAACTGTACAGTATTTACATATTGCTATATTTTAGTTACAACTATATATCCACATATTTTGTGCCATTATTATCAATGTACATATAGTATCTAAATATATTTAGTCATTTACATTTAGTCATTTAGCAGACGCTTTTATCCAAAGTGACTTACAAATGAGGACAATGGAAGCAATCAAAAACAACAAAAGAGCAATGATATATAAGTGCTATAACAAGTCTCAGTTAGCCTAAACACAGTATACGTAGCAAGGGCTTTTAAATAATATAATAAATAAAAAGAAAACAGATAGAATAGAAAAAGAATAGAGCAAGCTAGTGTTAGAGGTCTTTTTTATAATTGTATAATAAATGAAAAGTAAATAGATAGAATACAAAAAGATTAAAAAGGTAGATAGATTTTTTTTTTTTTTTTTTAAATAGAATTAGAATAGTGAGTGAAAAAGTTAGAGGGTTAAATAAAGATGGAAGAGATGTATTTTAAGCCGATTCTTGAAGATGGCTAAGGACTCAGCTGCTCGGATTGAGTTGGGCAGGTCATTCCACCAGGAGGGAACATTTAATTTAAAAGTCCGTAAAAGTGACTTTGTGCTTCTTTGGGATGGCACAATCAAGCGATGTTCACTTGCAGAACACAAACTTCTAGAGGGCACATAAGTATATATATATATATATGTGTGTGTGTGTCATTTGTAGCTATGGAAAGCACACAACACAGAAGTAGAAATAAACAAAGTCCTTTTATTTTTATATTAATTTGAAAGGAGGGAGGAAGGTGGGAGACAAACACAATATAAGAGTAGAGGTAATAAGGGTTTTTTTAATAACACAGGGCTTAAATACTAGAAAACCTAATTAGGGAGAACTGAAACAGGTGTGGAGCTAATTAATCAAAAACCATTGAAAATAATAGACAAGGGAACTCAAGGAAGTGTGGAAGCAGAAACAGAACATAACTGTGACAATATATATATATATAGATATTTTATAGAAGAATATATAGAAGTTTTTTTAATCTTCAGCTTTCTAATTACAATTATTTTAAATATATATTTTGACATAACGGAAAAATATATTTATATTTTATATACTTTTATACATAATTTTTTTCTAAAAATATAATACATTATGTACAAATAATTGTATCAAATATGATAGATACAGCAGATATTTTTTTGATATATTTTATTCGATCATCATTATAATCCATTTCATGATGTATTATGTCCACCACAATAAAATAAAATAAATAAATAAATAAATAAACACACAAACAAACATTTACTCTTAAATTAAAGGAATTAAAACTTTAAATTGATTACTACAAATGACTACAATATACATAAACTGGAAACTGATATTTAAGATATATGTAGCTATGATGTAAATTATATATTTAGTGATGGATGGATGGATGGATGGATGGATAGATAGGATAGATAGATAGATAGATAGATAGATAGATAGATAGATAGATAGATAGATCTACACTCTTTCTTTCCTCGACATTTATTAGTAAAATAGATATGACCAAGTTTACCTTTTCATGTTTCATTTTCTTAAACATAAGTCATATGTGCATGTTGACCCTGATGTGTTTGTTCAGATTCAAGCTGCAGTTTTGCTGGTTGGATACATGTGTGGCTATGTTTAGCACCTATTGTCCACACACAAGGCAGCCATTCTCCTCCCAAGAGGCTCTGTGGTGTCTGTTGCACTGCCTTGAGCTCCTCAGAAGAGGCATTGCATGTTGGGCAGTGACTGAACAGGAATTTGGGCACAACTGAAAAATGTCCAATCATCCAAGACGCCTCATCACCACTCCCCTGCTGAGGTGAGGCGCCATCACCAGAAAGATAGGTAGGACGCCTCTTAAACATCCTCTAAATCCCACCTCACACATGCACAGTGCTTAATACCAATACAAATGAGAATTGAACACAAGATTTCAAGCTAATATTCTGCCATTGTCCACTTGGCAGCACTCTGTGACAGGATGAGAGCAGCAGGCTTTGCTTTGAGAGAGAATGGCAACTTCTATTGTTCGCTTATCTCTCTTTCCACAATTGGTCTCCATTTTCGTTTGAGTTTATTTGTGATTTTTCCTTCGCCCATTTCTCAAGGGAAACAAATAAACATCTGTACTTCATGCATTGAGAGGAAATTGCCTGCTCCTCCTTCTAAACAGTGATTTTCAATTTGTACTCCTATGACAAGACAAGCAAATTATGGAGCGCTCAGAGATTCTTTTGTATCATCTGTGCTATAACAGAGGTATCCTCAACCTCAGATGGAAGTTCATTGACCGCCTGATGCATATTGTACACAAGACTGAAAGATCAGTCAGATCTGATCACAACTGCAGCAAGATTTCTATTAGTCAGCTGCCAGACAAAATGATTTAATCAAAAAAAGCTCTTCCAAGGAAGAACTGATCCATGCATTGACCAAAGTTTGCAAGGAGAGTGGCATCAAATCTTTGAAAGTTCTTCAGAGTTTTCTTTGAGCTATTTAGTAACAAGTTATTGGAAGACGCATGAAAGATATTTCTGATTATATTGAACTGGGTATTTTTCAAAACACAAAAGACATTCTCAGACCACTTTTTAGCTGTGTGATGTACAATTTGTAATCTGAAACAGACTGAAAAGTGCTTTCAAGAAGTGCAAAATGTCTGAAAGATCTACTTGAGAATAAAGGTTTTCAGAAAATAAGTGAAATACTCAAGCAGTGTCAAAGAAATTTGAAAAATAATCTGAAACAGGATGGCTAAGGCACAGTATTACTTCTGGTCAATAATGACAGCAAAGCTTTGTGTCCCATTATGATTAGACATTAAAAATCCATTGACTTGTTCTTGGCTGTGGTTCACCACATTCAATGTTTTGTGCCGATTGATCTGATTTAAGTTCATCACAAGGTGAGGCCTACACAACCAATTAACACCATAGTCAGGGAAGAATCTGTTTTATTGACCTTTTTTGTCAAGATACAGGACATCGTCTGCAGATCCATTTAAGTTTAGATCAGGAAAGGTTGTGTGGGGGATTTGATAAGCTTGTTTACTTCAGGTCATTTTCTTGTACCACACCCAAAATGACCTTCTTTACTTTGGCTGCTTGAAGAACAGAGGCTTTATTGCCTTTATTGCCTCTGTTCTGAATGTCACATTAATAATTGTATCAGGAGGTTAACATATAATAGACAAGACCAATTTTACTGCAGATACTTATGAACACATACCTGACCATTTAGAATCCTTTATTTAGTTTCTTCTGCTCACCAAGGCTGAATTTATTTGATCAAAATACAGTAAAAATAACTGTTTTCTATTTGAATATATTTTAAAATTTAATTGATTCCTGTGATGCAAAGCTCAATTTTCAGCATCATTACTCTAGTCTTCAGTGTCACATGATCCTTCAGAAATCATTCAAATTTGCTGAGCTGCTGCTCAAGAAACATTTATTATTAACTTTTTTTTACCATCTAAAAGTTCCAAAAATAAAAAAGAAAGAAACTAAATACTTTTATTCAGCAAGGAAGCATTAAATGAATTTTAAAAAAATACAGTAAAGACATTTATAATGTTAAAAAATATGCCCATTTCAAATAAAATTATATATGAAAATGTATTTTATATAATTAATTTTAATTTAATATATAAATAATTATTTTATGCACTATGATGGAAGAACAAATAGCTTTCCATAATGCTCTATTATACATATTTCCATTTTTGAGTAATATCTGGAACAGTGCAGTGGGCATTTTGTGGCACCGAGTGGTGCCAGTTTTGATAATTGTTTTGAAAATATAACATTTTCCTATAAGGGAATAAGTAGGCATAATTAGTCAAAATTTAGCCGTTTCTTGCAATTTCCTCCAAATTTTGTCCAATACTAGTATTTACAGCAATCAACAAGATTATTTAGGGTGTCAATCGATTTCTGTTTATAACACACAAAATAATTAATGCAATAATATAAAGCAAAGCAATAATGCTGGTAAATAAAGGCAACAGATAATCCATGCAATCAGAGGAAATCCACGTCATATAGATCCTGCGCTACACATTGACTTTATGAGGGCTGTATTGCTATTACCATCTGTCTCTTTCTTTATGCATCTCTGACTCACAGCTGGATGCCGTATTCATTTGTGAGGGAAAGACAAGAATATTTGATTGACATCTGCAGCTGTCAAGCTCTGGGACCACTGACGGATTCCAGGTCCAGACTGAGAGAAGCTTGTGCGAAAGAGCAGGAGAACAGGTGCTGTAGTGAGGGGTTCTGGCCTCGGTGACTACACCCCTCAAGCACCCTAGTTTCAGCTTGAAGCCATACGCTGATGGGCTCAGTAAATTGCAGGGCTTTTTTTACTCTTACAACAGTTTAACAGTGGTTACCTACAATTGCATCAGCATGTCTTGAGGCTAAAATCCTATATACATGAGCATCTCATGCATGCAATTCTTCTCTGCAATGCAAACCGGTAGCTGTGATTTATATTGTGGCTACCCAATAAAAAGTAATTGCCATGGGATATTCATTAAAAACGCTAATCAATGCAGAGTTCTTTTAGTGATGGTGCAGATATTAAATGAATATAAATTATAAATGATCTAATTATGAAAGCCCTGATTTATAAAAGTGAGTATACAGTGCATTTAGACACTTAGCACATTTAAAATTGTAGAATGTAAATGCATTAGGGAGACAAGGTGGAAAAAATATACTAGGTGTAGCCAAATTTTTCATATGCACTAAAAAAGGCCTCAATTCAGCTTATTCCGCCTACTTAAACAAAAAGAGACCATCGGACTGAAATATAAAGTGACCAACCACTGTTTTTTTTTTTTTTTTTTAGGGTCATCAGTTATTGATTTTTATGTAACACATTCAGCTCTCAGCTTGATTCAGTCTTAATTTTGTTCATTTTAAGTTAGGTGTCTATGAAAACTGTCCTCTCCCCATGATACTCTATAAAACTGAGATCGTTTAATGTGATTACAATTTATTATTACAGCAGTTTGTCTTAAGAATTGCTTTGAATATTTTCTGTTTTCAAGTCATGTTCTTTCACTGCAATAAATGTGTGTTTTCTTTCTCTTAATGTTAGTTTCCCTGTCATCGGACTGCTGCAGAAAGGCTATAAAATTCCTCGGGTCAGATTATAACAGCTTCCATTAAAAATACAGCTAAATCCATCGATACGCCCCCTAAGGTTAATGAAAGAAACTTCTTAAACTGTTTGTCAATGTTACGGTCCTCCCTGTCTGTTTCACCTCTCATTGCTTTTCTGACTTCTCCAAACATCCTCCAGAAGGTTTTTATGACGTTTTAAACGACGCCTGAGTTCATCTCGCCAGAGGATACTAGCGCACCGGAGCAGTGGGCATTCCCGCTGGCGAATATGACCGGTTCGGGGATTGCCTCTCATAAAAACAGAGTTCTTCCCAGCTATATACTTTTATATGTGGCTCTTTTATTTTAGCTTATTTTATTTCACTCTTGGTTTACGGAGCATCATTAAACGACCCGCCGGGCAGCTTGATTGGTTTGAGCTGCATATTAAACGATTCTGCTTTTACCAAACATGATCTCGGATTCTTATATCATTTAAAGTAATTACTAATTTGAGAGGAGCACATTGAAGGACACTTATAGAGCTCAGTAATGTATTGCATTACTCACTGACAGCAGTAAATCTCTCGTAAATACATAAACTATTCGGATTTTTAGTTTCTATTTTATTTTAAAAATGTTAAAATAACTTTTTTAGGCATTAAAATGTCTAACTCCTCTGTCCTTCTAAGAGTATTTCATAGATAGATTGATGTATTGATGTAAATCATTTCCACACGATGCATAGTGAAACTAATTTGGAGGGGCAAATGTCTTTAACTGTCTTTAATGTCTTTCAAAATAGACATACTATAGTGAAAAACAATGTCTAAAGTCCTATTATATGCTTCTTTTTATGCAGATTTCCTGCTATTTTAGGTAGATTATAAGAGGAAACATGATCTGCACAAGTTTTCTGTGAGATTCATCCAAAAAAAAAAAAAAATGCTAAATACTAGCTAACTACACAAAAGTTCAAGCAAAATAAGGAAGCTATATTTGTTCTTCTTTTCTGTTAAAATGCGTAAATATTTGTAGAATCTTATCATTTTCCTTAGTTCTCTCATGGGTGATTTCAAAGTAAGAAAAATGAGCCTTTGGGGATATAATGTGGTATAATGTCTAGAGCAGATTTGTAGTTGTGGGTTTGAGTGAACCGCTAATGTGTTTTTTTTTTTTTGCTGAATTAAACAAATTGACTAAAATTGTTTCCACTCTGCGTGGGTTGAAAACATCAATATTTAAGAGCAGCATATCATTTTACACTAAAACTGCACAATTATGCCTCCTTGCAGGATATTCAAGTACGTTGAATTACCACTGAAATAATAAGTATTCGAACAGCGTTCCAATGTTCTCAGCAGAGCACCTTGAAATTAACATCACAGCTCACAGTGGCTAGATAAATTAAAAGTGCATGTGCTTTTATTCTCACCCATTAACATCCAGCAACTTCACATTATGCCTTGAAAAGATCTGAAGCTAGCAAACAAATTGGGTGCGCACAAATACACATACGTACAGTACGTAGGCATGTATCAGCTTTGAAGAGTGAATGACACTGATCTCAGTAAGAATAATGGTTAAAGGTGAAGTGGAACTGCAAAAATGATTATTTCCAAACCCTGTACTAAGCACTCCAATCACCCATTCTGTCCTGCCTGCCATCAACCAATGTTCAGACATACTAGTCAATTTTGTGTAACTATTTCACAAAGTTAAAGTGCAATTTCACTATTCTGGAAAACAACCTTCAAATTTCTTAGTTGTTAGTCAGTTTAAAACAATTTAAATAGTCTCAGAAAAAAAGAAAATAAAAAAACATACAGACATTTTATGTTGACATATTGCAAAAGTTAGTATGGACTAAGAGGTGTACAAAAAAAATAATTTAAATAATAATTTAAAAAAATTATAATAAATTAATTATATATATTCCAATTTCCAGATGTAGATCTCAGGGTTAATTCACTACAAAATTAAATTAAATTAAATAATTTTATTTTATTTATATTTATATTTTTATAAATAAAAATAACTAAAACAAAGATTACTAGAGTACTTTTTACAAGAATATACTATTTTAGTCTTTTTACTATTTACTATTTTAGTCTTTTACATTTCACATTTAATTTAATGTGTTATTTGCTATTCCTTTGTAATCTTTGAAAAAAAAAAAATTTTCTGAGCAAAAATTGTTTCTACACCACTTATTTTCCAGTGTACATATTTTGTTTCAGTACTGTTTCAAAAACAGGTAGTGTTGAAAAGACAATCACAAACTTGAGTCTACCACTACAATCAATATTAACCTGTCCTTTCACTCTCCAATTGTTGAAAAAGTTTTTTTTTTTTTTTTTTTTTTTAATGATTTTAGAATTTTAGGTCCTGTTTTGTACTCTATATATAGAAAGTGCCATATGTCCTTTTAGCCTTCAGGGAGAATATACAGCTCAATTATGTTGCAGACTAGGATCACTGCATTGATTTTTGTCCTCTGCTCACTGTCTAATCAGTTTTATAAAGTTCTAGTTGTTCCACAGTTTTAATTAGGTCTCTTCAAAGGTCAAGCTTCAGGGCTTCTGCTCTGTACATCTCAACCCAAAAATTCATAATTTCCTCTTCTGTATTTGACTCAGAGTCATAACCTTTGGGCTCTGTGATTTCAGCTGAGCGGTTGAGTTCAATGTTAGCTCATTTTTCATATACTAAGTACAATAAAAGTTCTGAGATTACATTTAACAGCACAAGAGCTTCAAAGGGAATTCATTGTGTGGTTTAGTTTGGGGCTGTTTAATTTACAGCCATTTTTATCTACACCATCATGTCCACTACTCTATGAATATTTCATTCTGGACCCCTGAACCAGATCTTATCATCAAAGTCTGTTGGCTTTTTAATACTGGATGAAAATTAAATAAATGACAATTCATTTTTTCCCTAAAATTATGCTTTACAAAAACTGAGGAAGCCACGTATTACATGTGAAATGCAATAAATACTTTTTTTTTTTTTTAAGCTGAAACAACAAACAATGTTTGTTATTTTGTCTTGACAGAAAATCTGACAGTTTTATAACCATATATTTTGCAAATCATAAAAATATTAAATGCATGAACCATTTGGTTTTTCTGGTGTTACCAACTAGACGACATACTTTAAATCCAAAATAAGTATCTGTTGGATTGGATGCTGACATATTGTGACAGAAAACAGAAACTTAAAACATTTAATGGAACATTGTAAATTTTATAATGTTGCTGTTGCAACCATTTTCAAAAACCAAATATACCATGAAGGGCCATAGTTACAGTGATTTTACCATAGTTAAGAGTATTTTAGGCAATCCACTTCAAGCCAAGGTAAACTTCTACCTCAAGTAAATGTGTGATTTATTGAGAGTTTTTGCTCTGTGAAGATTCCTTTTCTCTGTTATGTATTTCCAAAAAGTAATGTTGTTCACTTGAGCGTTTCAAAATGTCCACAACTGAACAGGAGAGTTGAAGTGTTCAGTGATGAATCAAGCCTGAACCAAACTGATCTTCCTAGAAACATTTGTGGCACAGACCAATCATTTCCCCTCTCAGAAGTTAAAGAAGCAATTCAAAATGTAATTTTGTTCGGTAAACAGCTCCTTTAAGCTTACACAAGCCATGACGCTGTGTTTAAGATCAGTGGTGGCGAAGATTCAAACAACTGAAGCGAGTCGTTTTGTTGAGAAAACATCAAAAGTAAGTTAAAGACAAACTTATATGTGCATCTCAGGTTTATTAACTAACCCAAACCCTTAGGTGGAGTTTAAGGGGTGCCTTCGGCAAAAGTGTTTTGTTGTTTATGCATGTGAATATAACAAGCTAAATTATAGCTTTTTTATTATTTATATTTTTGTGGATAGCGTTGTGCAGCTGGGACTAAGCATAACCGATATGAACAAATCAAAGCAAATACATTCAAGCACTTCACTAAAGTTTGTGCACTTACACAGTTCTCATTTTCTGATGCTTTTGGATGCAGTGCTTCAGATTAAAATTTTTACACCAGCAAAAAAATTACCATCAGAACTTTAGGATTCCGAAAGTTTTTTTTTTTTTTTTTTCATCACATATGTTCTATATCGCTCACATTACCACATCCCTCCTGATGCGCGACTTCATCTTGAAGTAATATGCAGCTTTCCAGCTGCTTCTGGAATTAAAAATAGATAAATGCTTAATACTAATGAGAAACTCAGTCTGTATCAAAAATATGAGAAATATCAATCACAGTAATCTGACATAATCGCCTGGCCTCTATAGGCAAAGTCTGACACAACTGAAAGGAAAGCAGCATGTGTGGGCTATGACATCACACACAAAACTCAACCAACTTCTGTTTGTCCGTGGAAGCCATCCAATAAATGATCTTAACATTGTAGATTCACCCCTGTGGGATTCTCTTGAAATCTGGTGTTTTTCTTCCCATGCATCTTAATAGGTCTCTTGGGTGTGCGACAGTCATGTTGCACGAACAGCGATGTCTTATACTGCTGGAAAACAGTAGGAGAGAGGGGTGGGGGTGTAATTGAAGTTTCATTGCTGTTTTCCTTCTCAAGTTTTCACTGTTGCTCTTTTTTGTGTGACAGTTTGTTTGTTTGCTCTTTCGCAATCACTGCGATTTGCATTTTGCATCCAGCACAAAGCAGATCAACATGGAAATTTCCAAAATGAGGCAATGCAGGTTAGACTTAACCTAAACTGTTCTTATCAAATCAGTATTTGGAGCAGGATTTGATTTGTCTGCACTGAACAAAACTACACTATCCTAGCAGAAAAGGTTTTAATAAATGTGCAATTGTTTGTTCACTATGTTTAGAAAGGAGGCAAGATTGCAATAACGGAGCATGAAAAGTTGTTTTAAACACACTAAATGGTTGTTTTGGCCTGTTCCACCTCAGAGATCTTAAACCTTCTGTATGCAATGATTCAACTCACTAAATACATTAAATAAATTCTGTAAAAATGTTAACTTATTGTAATACTATATTTAGCTGTCTCCCATTTTTGCATGCAACCCTGTTAGCCGCTTTTTCCCCTCATAAGGAAACATCGGGAAGTGACATCATTTGGTAAATAATCTCATTTCAGTTTATTAATTTCTAAATAACCATTCAAACTTGTTACCAAAGTAACTGAAATACAATATATGTTTGTCAATAACAACATTTGGTCTGAAAATACTGTAACTTAATTAAGTCTAATCATAGAACTATGTTACTAATTCTAGTGTGGTAATTATCTACTAGTCACCGAGCTTATCTGTAAACATTATTTTGATATTAAAAAGAAAAAGATGTTTTTCCTTGGTGATGAAATTGTCTGCTATGTTACAGACAAACTATATTGACTGACAGGTAACAGTTGACAAATTTCACCATTTTGACTCAAAAAAACTCAAATGTTACTTTCCTGATCAGTTTAACCTCAAATATTAATATATATTTAAATTGAAAAATGTTGCAAACTATAGCAATGAACCCAACACTGTAGATGACAATTAATATACTCCTTGACAATAGGTCACTGAAGAGCAAAAAATAAAATAAAATAAAAAATAAAATGAAGAGGACATTTACTACAATGTGTTTAAAATAACCACAGATTTTTCTGATTACTGTTTGGTTAGTAACATAGAGTAACATGAAATAATTCAATATATACATATAACAATATATATATAATGTGTTTGGACCTTTACCTGATTTGCATAATTCAATTAGCAAACAAGGAGCTAAAATGTGCTAATAAACAGCTTCATCAGTCTTTCCAATTCATTCTCACCTAAGTGTTTAAATGTACCCAGGTCGACAGCCTTCCGTCTTGTAGTGCCTTTCTGCAGTTCCAACATAGCATGCACAAACCTGAACATGCTGCATTTTTAACGTGTGGTACATTAACCCATTTCATTAAAGGCCTCTATGCCATGCATATGTAATCCTAATAGATGCCCTGCCTTTAAAAAACACAGCTATAAGGAAGTCCTCCCCTCTCAGCTAATGAGGGCACCACTTAAAATGGAGGATACAGAATGTTTGCTGGGGGAAATTTTCAAAACGAGCCGCAGAAAGGCTGTTTGAGTTTTTAAAAGAGCCAAAGTGGGGCATTCATAGCCAGGCCAGTGTGTGTGTGTGTGTGTTAGTACATTATATGAGCCTCTGGTTAATCAGAGGCAGAGAGTTATCAGTAGCCCATTAACCACAGGATCCTGCAAGAAGGAGAGAGAGAGGAGAGGAAAGCTACTGGTTTGTCTGAGGTAGAGAACAGAAACAGCCCATTAGTCAGCTTTGGAAGATGGAGGCTGCTCTGATCACTTCTCCTCAAGGTTATTTTGCTCCTTGTGGACAGAGATGAGAGAGAGTGAGCGAGAGAGGGAGGGAGAGGAGGAGGGAGACATTTTGCTGTGCCGCACTGGACAGTCACTCAAGCTGCATCAGAGAGTCTGAGAGTGCAGATGCTCAGGATAACTCTGCGTGATAGCTGCAGTGCTTTGGGCTGAAAACACAAAGATGTTTGGGGTCCAGCCTGTGTGTGTGTGATGTGTTCTAAAAGGAATTCTGAAAAGGATACAGTAGATCAGCCAAAATGACCAGTCTCTCATCATGCATTCACCCTCATGTCATTCCAAACTTTTATGAGTTTCTTTCTTCTTCAGAACAAAAAAGAAGAAAGGTAAAAAAAAAAAAAATTTTTTGAGTTAGAAAACTGTGGAAGAAGTGTACTGTATGACTTGTGTGCTATATTTCAGGTCTTCTGAAGCCATATGACATATGTATGACAAACTGTTATTTTTCAAAAGCTCTCCTTAAGAGTTCATGAGAGAAGTGGCAATGTGATTAAGGAACAAATTGTTCTTTTTAATGAATCTGCTGAATGTCTGAATGATTCAACTTACATTTCTCTCTCACAAAGTCTTGAGAAGACTTAGATTATAGAATATGTTGCATTGACTGATTTTATCATTCAAAGGTTTTGGGTTTGGTAAGATGTTTTTGAAAGAAATCTCCTCTGCTCACAAAAGCTGCATTTATTTGATCAAAAATACAGTAAAATGTTTATTATAATTTAAAATAGCTGTTTTCTATTTTAATGTATTTTATATTATAATTTAATTCTGTGATAACACAGCTGAATTTTCAGCATCATTACTTCAGTCTTCAGTGTCACATGAACCTTCAGAAATCATTGCAATATTCTGATTTGCTGCTCAAGAAACATTTCTTATTGTTGAAAACAGTTGAGCTGACTAATATATTTTGTAGAAACCTTTTTTTTTCAGGATATTTTGATTAACAGAAAGTACAATTATTTTAAACTCTTATCTCTCGATCACTTTTGATAAAATTAATGCATCCTGATTTTTTTAAAAACTTGCTAGGGTTTACTAGGGAATATTAATCAAACAACAATACCTTGCCTGGATCACATTAATAAATCATCCAGAATCAAACATTAGCACAAGACTAGGCCTAAAAAAAGAAACTGTAGAGCACATTGGAAATTACAGACCCACATCTCAGTCAAACTCTGACAGCACTGAATCAGTATCACAGTAATTTATCACATCTAATAACCAGACATCTGAATGCGGCATATAATTAATAGAAAAGCTCTACCACAGTTGTGAGTGGTAACATGCAAAACAAATGAAAGTTAATCTATCTTCTTGAAAATTAAAATAAAATTGTATGAATATATAATATTGATAAATGGTTATGCATTTTTAGAAAAGTCCATAAAAATAGGGCACAATGTACTGTATAATCTTCTGTACTGAGGTGTTTTATTCATGTTTTGAATTACCCATTGCATTGTGTTGTGTTTTAGGGTTAAATGAAATGTTCATAAACTTACAATTACCTTCTTCTTCAATTACGACTTCTCAGTGTTTCAACTTTTTTATTTTTCTTACAGTGTGAATGTTTTTTAATAAAATGACTTTTCATGGTATAACCTTGAGTACTGAAATGTCTAGTCAACACTGTCCTGCTGTGTAAAATCCAAGCATTATATTTCCAACATGCAGTTTTTATGATCTCATCATAAAAGGCTACATAGAATATTTGAACCTTTGAAGACCCATGTGTCGCACCATAGAACTGTTTAAGTGAACTGCAAAAAGCTTGAATATCTTAAAGACCAGTAGCAGTAACTTACACACTTGAAGAACATCAGAACAATCAGTCGTAAGGCATGATGAATGGGTTATTATGTTTAAGCCTTTATTGATGTATGAGACTCTATACAATGAATATTATCTCTCCCTCAAGTGCCTTATTGTATTACGCAAATTTAATTTTATTACACTATCTATCTATTTGAAAAGCTGTGTTATAAGGCATTATGAATGCATCAAGGACACCACAATAACGCATTATATACCATACCAACTTCACAGAAAGTGTTGCCAGCTTGGGTGGGAAAATTTTGATCAGTCCTGTGATGGGAAGAACGCAGAAAGGAAGTTTATTTCAAGACAAAATCACAGGTTTTCCCAAGATTATTTTCCCATTTAGCACAAAATCAATGCATTATTCTCATAAACATGCCAGTTGAGAAACTGTTGATTAGCTAATCTATCTGTGATTGGTTTACTAGGTTTCCAAGGAGAGATTTATGAGTGAATTGTCTACTGATGTGCACGTGGGTCAGTATGCTTGTACTGTAAATCGTGGCTCTCTGGGCTTTCCGGATTGTGGCTCTAAATGAGATATGGCAGTGGGAGAGTTGTCACAGCACTGTCCTAAGGTGGAGGGCCTCTAAGTGGCCAGTCCTTCCAGCTGGGTTCAGCTTTTCTTCTCTTTCAACTGCTTCCCAATGGCAGATGGACCCACGGCAGAAAAAAAATCAAGCCCTGTGCACAAAGAAAGAAGCCCTTTGATATAACTCCAGTGTGTGCTGCAGGCACTCGGGGTGCGAAGCCCTGTGTTCTCACTTCCTCTATCCTTATCCGTATCCTTCTGTGTCATTTTTTTTCCATTCCTAGTTCCAGTTCAAAAATTATACCCGGCTGGTGGGGACACAGTGTATAAGACTGTCTATTGAAAGTCTCACAATGTGCACAGAAGAAGGGACCTGGTGCACCATGTGCACAGAAAAAAAGACTCCCATGCACACACCTTGGAACTGTGGGACAAGATTTGTCTGCTCTGAGTGAGGGTGATAATTGAAAGACCATCGGTCCTGCACTGAGAAAGAAAGAGATGGGGGAAAAAAGATGAGTATGGGGAATCACAAGGAGATAGACTGCCATGAAAGAGAAGAGGCCCAGTTATTGGGTTCCCATCAGGCCCTGGGGCAGCTGGTTGTCACGACCACCAGACTCGGAGGCCATCGGGGCAGCTCCATCAGAGAGACAGCTCTGAAATCACACACGACAGAGGTGAATGAAGCTGTTTTTCCCTCTTAATTTCATTTAATTTGCCATAACAGTTCCCCTCATCTCACATTATATTACAAGGGTGAGCGAGGTTGAGCAAGAGAGAATGAGAGCAAATGATGGCCCACAATGCACCAGCACCACCAAGTGGCTCCAGAAGTATAATCGGATAAAAACAAAACAATCCTGTATCCTGGTTTAAAAGAGCTATAATACATGATTTAGGATTTATTTATTGTTTTAAAAAGTACCTTGAGATTATACTGAATATTAAACCCACTACTATAAAATAATGACGTATCAGTTAAACAAATAATACTACACAAGGAAATTTGTAGTTGTATTCACAAATGTGACCCTGGACAACTAAACCAGTCATAAGGGTCAATTCTTTGAAATTGGGATTTATACATCATCTGAAATTGTTAGGATAGGACAATATTTGGCCGAGATACAACTATTTGAAAATCTGAGCGTGCAAAAAAAAAATTACTAATCAAAACTTAAGTTTTAATATATTTACGGTAGTAAATTTACAAAATATGTTCAGTGGAACATGATCTTTAATTAATATCCTAAGGATTTTTGGCATAAACGAAAAATCTTATTATTATTTTTACCCACACAATGTATTGTTATTATTATTTTATTATTATCTTATTATTATTTTATTATTATTTTTACCCACACAATGTATTGTTGGCTATTGCTACAAATATACCCGTGCTACTTATGGATGGTTTTGTGGTTCAGGGTCACAAATGTAAATTGTGCCTATATATTCATTCTTTTGCCAAACCTTTACATTATTATATTATATTATATTATATTATATTATATTATATTATATTATATTATATTATATTATATTATATTATATTTGTATGATTATGATTATTATTATTATTATTATTTCATTTTTTATAAGTTGAAATGGATACAATCTGAAGACGGGAGAATTTCTTCAAAATATGTTTCACACATTTTGTTTATTACACTGAAAAAGGTGGTGTAGAAATGATTTTTACTCAGAAATTGCTAGTAAATTTCAGTAAGAAACATCAAGTAACACACTGAATTCAGATTCAAAATATCCTTAAGTAATTTTATTTAAGAATAATGTATTTATTCAGTGTGTTTAGGTTATATGTTTTTTAAAGTGTATAGTATTGTTTTTACTGTATTATTTAACCTTTTTACAGTGAAATGCATTAGAAATGCAAGCAAAAACGAAATTACCATAGGACAGTCTACCCACTGGTTAAGTGTTTTTGTCAGAGCGCTAGAGTTTGCTGCCTCTCTCTTTGCCTGGTTTTTGATTTTAAACCTGTTTCCACATTCACTCTCTGATGCTGATCAGAAATTTGCTTTGCTCGAATGTAACTGAACTTCATGTTGCCCTTTCCCCGCTGACGTGACCTTTTATCTCACACCTCCTATTGTTACTTGATTGCCAAAATGTGCAAAAAGAGAGATTCAGATTCCCTTTCATTTCACTTCCGGCTGTGAAGCAAATCACTTGACTCGGTGGGTTATTTCGATGATAAGAGTTTAAGAATGTAGGGGTCTCTATGTGTGTGCTTAGAGGGATCGTTCATCTTAGTTTGTTCTCGGAACAAAACTGAAAACTCTGACACTTTCACTGCTGTAGTCTCTGATTAAGTGCAGATGGTGGACTGCACCCATTGAGCTGCCGGATCTTTTATGTTCTCAGAGTGCTAATCTTCAATACCGGACATGAGAGATCTTTTATAACATGGTTTGCACACATTCAGCTATGGATTACATAACCCGTTACATTCATCAGAAAGATGTAAGAGGACAAAGTGTTCGTAGCTAAGCTAAAAAAAATAAAAAAAATAAATAAAATAAAAATAAATATCATATTGCTTCAATTCTGTCTTCCAGACTATACTGTGAAAATGATACTTACGTCCTCAATTGTGCAAAACAAACAACCAAATATTAAGTTTAGTATTGCAGTTACTGTAGTTAGCTTAACATTATGAAGTACCAACAGCTTTTCAGAACTTTTAGGAACACAAGTCATGCATCTCTGTGCAGATGTTTCAAAAGTCGAACCAACAAGCAAAGCAGGTGTTTCTAAATAGGCCTAGGTTTCCCATTGTGTTCTTGGGAAGAGCCAACCAAAATGTTAATATGACTGCATTGTTTGACCTTTTGCCACTGTCATTTACATTTTTGCTGTTGATTTTGCATATTTCTTAATCTATACTATATATAGCTATATATAATATGAAAGTTGTGACATTTGTAACCCATTCTCGGAATTGGTGCTCTGTATTTAACCCATCCAAGTGCACACACACAGCTGTGAGAAGTGAACACACTGTGAACACACACCCGGAGCAGTGGGCAGCTATATCCAGCGCCCGGGGAGCATCTGGGGGTTCAGTGCCTTGCTCAAGAGCACTTCAGCCATGGGTATTGAGGGTGGAAGAGAGCACTGTTCATTCACTCCCTCCCACCTACAACTCCTGCCAGCACCAAGACTCAAACCTGCAACCTTCTGGTTACAAGTCCAATTCTCTAAGCTGCCCCATGCCCCCAATATATAGCAGCAACACTTTACAATAAGTTTGCATTTGTGTACATGTTGTTGTTACATGTACATACCATAGTAATAACAATAAATCATGCATAATTATATGCAACTAACCCTAAACCAAACCCTCATCCTAAACATACAGTAAGTATGTTACTATAATGTATAATGTTACTCAGTAGTACTCATTAATATTACTCAATAGTTAAATGTATTTTTATTAACTATCGTTAATAACAATTAATAAATACTGTACAAATGCATTGCTCATTGTAAGTTAATGCACTAACTACTATTAACTAAATGTAAAGTTTTACCTATAGCTAACAGATATTATTACATTGACATTTTAACATAACTCTGTAGATTAATTTTAAAAAATCCTCTTACGATATACACTGAAAAAAACGGTTTCATTCATTCAATTAAAAAAAATTGGGGTAATGATTCACATCTATATTTTTTCAATTGAGCCAATGAAAAATAAATTACTTTTTTTTAATTGGATGAATAAAACACTTTTTTCAGTGTAGTTTAAATTTGTAAAGCCAGTTTTACTGGTATGTTTTTTTGTTTTTTGTTTTCTCTCTCTCCTTGGGGCTGCAGTGAGAAGTTTTCTTCTGCTATCTGGATGGACTGTTCTAATTCGAGAAAATGGAAAAGTTCCTGAATCGAGAGCTCCAGTAACCTGAACCAAAGCAGGTGAACTGTCAACTTATCCGGGGTGGGGTGGGGGGGGGTTAAACTACTTCAGGAACTCAGGTTCCTTTAAGCACAAGTCCAGCTAAAAACTGGGCCAAGAGCTTTTCTGCAGCACGAAGCCCTTTCCCCGACCCCCTTTTTCACTGTCCATCCGTTCCCCCTCAGGGCCGTCAGTGCATACAGGCCTGATCCTGTGGCATGACTCAATTACATTACCTTAAGTAAACACCCCCAGTCAAACGCCCCGCCCTCCTCTGTTAACTCACGGTCTCTCGTGGCACCCTGTCGGCGCTGATGTGCGCAGGGGTGAATTAACATTTGCTCGCACCATCTGCAAATGGCAGGCCGTGTCTGCAATGGGAAATGAAAATGCGGCGAGCGGCAGACTCTGAGAAATGAATTATTTGAGCAACTTCGATTAGCAATTCCATTCAGGTTGAGGTAACATTTGCTCCAGGGAGAACGTGTGAGATTGAAAGCATCCTTTCTTAGCTTGAGCTCCACATTTTGCAAACACGTGACCGGAATGTGCCTCCGTCAGGTCGATGGACGCTCCTTACTGTTGCATATCTATTATATTCTTATTTAAATGGTTAAAGTGTGCTGGAATTAAATTTAAAGGAATAGTTCACAATATTGTTCCAAAGCCTTTTTTTTTTCTGAAACACAAAAGGATGACTTAAGGCCCCGATATATGAACAGTGTAGTTCTTTTTCATTCCTTGCTTAAGGGTAAAAAGAAGTTCAAAATACATTTGCACTGATACAATAAATTGCTCGAAAGTAGACAGCTTGATAGTACTGAGCATGAAAAATGTGTCAGTTTCATTACAACTTCAGTTTCTACTATAAAGCAGCTCTCGAGTGTGTTCATGTTTTGACTCGCGGAAATCTTATCTCGATGGAATGAACAGAAGAAATGAACCAGAGAAGATTTCCAAGTCAAAGGGGGTGGAGCCCCAAAGCCACACCTACCAATGCCATCATTACTACAGACCAGTCTTTTTACAAAAAGTTCGCTTTGGCAAGCTTTTTCAAACCCCTGAAATTAACGCAAAACAACAACAATACAACAAAATAATTGATCATTTATATTCCCAAGTGCTAAGAAGGATAAAAAGCACAATATAAACTGTACATTTGCACTACATTACAAAAATCTCTTATTTTTATTTCTTTGATATCTTTGCAAATCTGAGCAGACATTGTTAAAATCTAAAACTCTAAAAACAGAGATAATTGTGCTGTTTTCTCAAGAGAAAAATCTAAAGGGTAAAAACATCTTAATTTGTTTTCCACTCTAGGAGAAACCATTGAGATATTAAAAAGATTCCATGTATAATTTCTCTTTCCAATAGGTACTTAAAAAGTGTTGCCAATTCATCTCCTAAAAGCAGACCAGTGTCATTGTAGTGTTTGTTTAATTTAATTTAACTTAACACATAATTGCACAATAATACAGTGAAAGTGCTATTCATTGTATGAGAGCCAATAGTTATGAATAAATAACTTCTAAATGAGCAAAATGGGACGAACATATTGTGGCAAATTAAAAAATATAAATTAAACAAGGTAAATGCAGGCCAGGTCCCTCATGTCGAATATAAGCCTGAAGCACCATAAGTTTCTCCATTTTAGTGCTGAGCCAAGAGGTCATTAATGGCAGAATAAAGTAGCCACTCTGGATTCTTCCGTTTGATTGCTTAAGTGCATGCGGTGATGGGAACTACCCTCTTGCTCTTCAGCTTCATGATTTCTTCTGTGACCTGAACTTTCATGCTTACAGTCTGCCCTCAGCAGTAGGAAAAATACATCATCGATGTTTAAAGGTTATCCTCACAAAAAAAAAAAAAATAACCAGCATATTATCAAGTAGAGATGGGCGATATAGCTAAAAAAAAATTATTTCAATACTTTTCGGCCTTTTGGAGATATTCACAATCTCAATATTTATGTATACGCACTGGCTCAGGGTTTTTCAGAGAATCGGAGAAAGCAAATTTCAACCAAACCCGAATTGGTGCCAAGTAGATTTATAATGCTTAATGTAAAAACCTAAATACAAATCAAATGTTATCCACCCTAAATGTGACAAAATAAACATAAGGATATTTAATTATTTTCTTTTATATGCACCAATATAACAATATGGAAATAAACAGCACAGCTTCAGGCATCAATATATGATACAATATATACAATTACAATATACAACTTATAGAGTATATAAGCAATAGCAAGCTTTAGCACCACTATTAACTATACTTTGTTGATTGACGATGATCAAACAACTGTTGTACAGGTGTACAGAAGGTGAACAAAACTGCACATCATCAAAGTTTTACATATGCACAACAGTCGCCACCTGTAGTATCTGCATTTCAGCGTTTCCACTTGGACTCTCTACAATCCAGAGCCCTGTTCTCTCGGGGGAAAATGTTGCTTTTCCCCTAAGATTACTCTATTGGTAAAAGCCAGGTTGCTGCATTTTGTTCCTGCCATCCATTAGAGGAGCTTTCTCTCAAGAGGAAAACAACACAGTATTTGTGGGGACGGGTGATCTGAAGCTGTAATAAGCATCAAGCTTGGCCCCACAAAGCGCAGACATTCAAGGGAGTTTGTTTATTAACATAAATGTACCGTAAGCAGCATCAATAGAGCAGAACTTTTAAAAATGCTCACCAAAGACACTGAACTTGATGTTGAATTTATTTGTTTTTACAGTATTACCGATTCTGTATGGTACCAGCCTCTGGTACCTATCAATACTAAATCCAAACTTTAGACAACAAATAAACAGCCTTGGGCAACTGAAGAAGTAAGGCTAAGGTGGTCAATAATTTATGATTATTAATGATTAAGATTTCTTTTTAACTATGAAAATACTGTACTAGCTATTAGCAGTTTGATTTTATTAATAAGGTTAAGTATATTAACATACATTTGTTAGATTTTACTACTTTTCCCATCCTAGATAGCAAAATTCCTGAGGCCCAGATCTGGCCCACGTACCACATGGAATGATGGCAACTGGGCGGTCCGCTCCTGTTTGTCAGATTTGGGCCACAAGCAAGCCAAAAGAAGGCCCAATGTCAGCCATGAATAAACCAAATAAAGCAGATCTGGCCCAAATCTGAGCCACATCGATTTTAATTCTGGCCCAGATCCAACATCTTACTCTGGCCCATATACTGTGAAGAATGGCAATTGGGCAGTCTTCTCCTGTTTGCCAAATTTGGGCCACAAGCAAGCCATAGGTAGCCATGAAAATAAATAAATAAAATAAACCAGAACTGGCCCAAATCTTGGCAACATTTATTTTAATTCTGCCCCAGATACAGCCCAGATCTAACACCTTGTTCTGGCCCACATACTATGTAGAATTGGCATTTGTGTGGTCCATTCCTGTTTGCCAAATTTGGGCCAGATCCATGCGGGCCAGATGTGGGCCATATCTGGGCCGACACTTGTTGCTGTCTGGGTAGGCTCACAGCCACATTAGCCAATTCTCACTGAGCCATATCTTTGACAAAACTGGCCCAGATATGTTTTAACATACCTGGGCAACATTTGTGGCATCATATGCGGGCCACTTTAGGCTCACACCTAAATTAGCCAGTGCTCACTGTGCCATATCTTTGCCAAGACTGGCCCAGATACATTTGAGGATAACTGGGCCACAGTTGTGGCATCATATGTGGGCCACTTTAGGCTCACAGCTACATCAGCCAGTGCTCACTGTACCATATCTTTGCCAAAACTGGCCCAGATACGCTTTAGGATAACTGGGCCACATTTGTGGCATCATATGTGGGCCACTTTAGACTCACAGCCACATAAGCCAGTGCTTACCATACCATATCTTTGCCAAAACTGGCCCAGATATGTTTTAGGATAACAGGGGCACATTGGTACCATTACATGCGGGCCACCTTAGGCTTACAGCCACATTAGCCAGTGCTTACCATGCCATATCTTGGCCAAAACTGGCCCAGATATGTTTTAATAAACCTGGGCCACATTTGCTAAAACATATGTGGACAACATTTGGTTTACACCCTGATTAGTCTTTGTCGATAATGCCAAACTTTTGCCAACGGTGGCCCACATTTGGTTGGCAACATTTGGGCCATAATCACTATTTACCACATTGGCCACTTTAGGGTCACATTCAGATTACACATTTCCGTCAACACCGCATCTTTACCTGCAGAGGCCCACATGTGATTTGATATTTTTGCACCATTTTCCTGTTTTACATATACGCCACTTCAGGCTAAAGGCTGATTTATACTTCTGCGTCGGACCTACACCGTAGCTTATGCATAGACGCACACCCTACTTCTTCTACACTCTACTTCTTCGGGCCACAAGCGATGTGATTGGTCTGCTAGAACTCCTTCCTCCGTATGTACTGAGATTGGTGTGTGTTTTTAATGTGCACTTTAATATATTTTAATGTTACACCTTCTTATATAAAATAAAACAAAGCAAAGAACAAGTGTCTTATAATTTATTATACTACATAGCATTATACATTAGTAGTTGTCTGCGACAAACAATGTTGATCTGCCATGGTACAAGTTCCTGTGGAAATAGAAAAAATGCCATGTCTTTTTCTGTTCCGTTGTTGTCTCCTTTTTGTAGTTTTAAATAATGATTTAATGATTTTATATTTATTTGCCGCCTTCACGGCTATAATGCTTTTTCGATGAGTCGCTTCTTCTTCTGCTTTTGCCGTGGTCTGCGGGTTACACCAGCAACATGCCCGTGGACACTGCAGACTAGTGGTTTGCATGTGTACTGCAAGTCGACGCAGACAATGACGCAGAAGTATAAATAAAAACTGACACATAGCCTACGGCGTAAAAGCTACGGCATAGGTCAGACGCAGAAGTATAAATCAGCTATTACATCCATTTTGTCTTTTCCATAAGAAGGCCAGCAGTGCCATATCATTGCCTTAAGTGCCCCACATCCGCATGCTACCTGGGATGCCATTTACGTATAGATTTTGGGTTCTCCCAGACCTGACCTTCAATCTTACTAAAACATGAAATCTTAAAAATATTATTTAATTTTATAATCTATGAAAATATAAACAATTTATGAATTCCTGTTGCTCAAATATGCGCCAAGGCCATAAAATGCATTAACTGTAACAAAAAAAATTAAATATATAACTTGAATATAATGTAAGCTTTGCTTTGTAATAATGCATCTACCTAATGCATTAATGTAAAATAATCATAAAGTTAATATACTTGGTTACCAAGGAGACAACAGTGTTAATGAAGAGCATGTTTGAGATAAAATATGATGTGATGTGCGAAGAAAACAGAACATTAATGTTAATATCACTTGAATGACAGATTTAGTGGAATATATGTGCATTTATGAAGACAGAGGTACATAAATGTGTATTGTATATTTTCAAACTGCTTCAAAAGATGGGAAACGCAAGCACACAACTCAGTGTAGATGTACATAATATAATAAAATACATAGCTTTAAAAATAATCATATAACTTTTAACCATATTGTTCTTTTCGTACATATGTTGGGCTTTGGTGATCATTAAATCCTGCCATACAAAAAGTGCAAATGTTAATCGAGCCACAAGGATTTGATTTATAGATAAATTACAGAATTAAATCAGAGTCTATGAATGTGTTTAAAAAAAAGAGTAATATGTAATGCATTTCATGTGTCAGTTACTATACATTTTGTGATTTACATTTCACTGCTTGAAATGTTGAGCTATGCTGAATATCAACACATTGTTCTTTGGGTCAGAAATTTAGCAAAATTTGCAAAGTAAATATTTAGTATCAGTATACTGTGCAGCTACAATACTAGCATGAGATTAAAAAAGTAGAAACTGATCAGATAATAACTGAAAGGCTTCACAGAAACAGCATGTGTCCATTGTGTCCACATATGCCCTTGTAAGTTTGACATATTGTAATGCAGTGTACATCAAGCTTTAATCAAAGTCTTCATGCAGAGGTTCACAAACTCTGATGTTGCGAAGCATAAATTCCCATTTCAACTCTCTCTTCTTCCTGCTGAATTCATTTCGAGCCTTTACCACTGCATAATTTAGTGTAAGATGCATTCTTTATTAACCTGCTATATGGTACACCTTTAGGCCAAGGATGAAAGTCTCCCTGAAGCTTTGCCTTGGTAAAGCTGGATGCCCCATGAAGAAGATCTAGGCTGGATAGATGGGGTTGTTTAAATAAGGTCTGGATCATGATTGCTTGACAGATGATGTGCATTTGTTGCAGTGGTGAGATGTAAAAGAATAGTTCACTTGAAAATAAAAGTTCTGTCATTATTATTCACCCTTGTGTTGATTCAAACCTGTATGCAGTATAATATATATATATATATATATATATATATATATATATATATATTGCTCAGAACAGGTTCATTTTAACTCTCATAATATAAAATAACTATTAAAAAATATATATTTTTTACACCTTTACAGATTTACATTTACATTTACATTTAATCATATAGCAGACGCTTTTATCCAAAGCGACTTACAAATGAGAACAGTAGAAACAATCAGATCAACAAGAGAACAACAAAGGTATGCAAGTGCTATGACAAGTCTCAGTTAGTCTAGTACAGAACACGTAGCCAGGTTTTTTTTTTTTTTAAGAATATGATAGACAAGAAAAAGAAAAGGTAAGTACTAGTATTAGTTGGTTAAGTGCAGGCGAAAAAGATGTTACTGTTGTCAATATCATTCAATGAACTGTACATCTGCATCCTAACTTTATGTTCAAATGTACATTTTCATGAGATAAAATGTTTATTACAATTGCACTTATTTGTGAAATACAAGATCAACCTTTTGTGAAAAAATAAGTGCACTTAATTGTAATAAATGTGCACTTGTAGTGTACTTTAAATGTTTAAAGCTGTACTTGCAAATAATATAACATTAACGAAACAAAAGTCAACTTAGAGAGTACACATTCATGACTGTTTCCTAACACACTTCAGTACACTTTTAGAATAAGTGCACTTTGTAATGTCTAATTTATTTATTTGTTTGTTTATTTTAGTGCAATAAAAGCATGTATGGCTTTTTTTTCATGGCAAGATCTATGTATTTTAAAATAAAAAAAGTAGTAGTACCTTACTTAATTAACCGTTATGTTTTTATTACCTTAGATTGAGCTATTTATATCTACATACACCGCTGCTCTACAGAGCGCGTTTTGTCACTTTGTTGTTCTTGCGAATAAGACATTGACACAATGATGAACAAGTACATTAACATTCGCAATACCATCGATTTATTGAATAATTAAGTAAATATAATTCCTTGATTTACCTTTGTAAAGAAATCTCATTGTTCTCTGCTGTCTTTACCAACGACGTCTTTATCTGTGTCGGCCACCATAGCTTCTCTAAAGGGAGGGGTGAGCGGGTGACTGAGCCGTTGGTTGCAATTCGCAACCTCACCGCTAGATACACTAAAATTTACACACTGCACCTTTAAGGCAGCAGTTCACGGTTCCAGTCCTCACGACCCCCTGCTCTGCACATTTTGAATGTTTCTCTTATTGCTTCAGACATTTCTATACGAATGTAAGTGCCCTGCCAAGTGGACATCACAGGATATTCTGCCATGATTCCAGTTTGAAGCGAACGTATATGTTCCATTCAAAGTGCATTGAAGTGTGCGAGACGTGAATTTAAATTGTATTTATTTACAGAGGAAGGCTATGATGTCACACTTGTCCGTGTATGACGTTGCGCAGCGCAAATCCGTGAATGAATGTTCTGAAGTGAGGTAAACTTCAGCAGATTTCCCCTGCTCAGGGAGTAAGGAGCAATGAACACTGTGTAGGGACCATGTCAATGGGAACACAGTTCTACCAGAAAGACTCAGGAGGTGAAGATGAAATGCAAAAGTTTATTTACAAAACCAATACAAAAAGAACAAGATTATTTTGGCGTAGGCACCATCTGTAGCTTGAATCAGACATTGTAGATTCCAGCTATTCCTGCCGAAGACCAAGGCAGGGCGGAGCATACCCCCAAATGGACAGGGCCAACATGGTGGTGGTGGGGAGGATGGAGGGGAAACTTCGCAGCAGTATCTGCAAACACAATGAAGTGTGAGTAGAGGGCTTTTATATTCCTCTTGTTATGTACCGATTGGCTAGATCTAATTGCAATGTGACGTGGCATTAAGTCTTCCTAGAAGAACTTGCGCTGACACTCCCATTTCATGCACAGAGCTCACTTTTAAAGGCCGGGACACACCAAGCCGACTTCAAAGAATTAGTGGCGACGAATGCCGATGGTGTTGTTGCCTCGCATTGGCAGTGTCGGACCAAAAAGCTGCGCTGGAACACACCGCAAAGACTGCGACGGACGAGCTGTTCATATCAGCAGCTATTAAAAGTATATATTCATCATACAAAAGGAGAAACCGAAACAAATATATACGAGATTAATGCAGATATATGACATGTACTGTAAACAAAGCAGCGCTTGCTTATCATTTTGAATATCAGTAGGCTAACGTTGATAACTTTAATCATTTTAAGTGGCTCATGTTGTTATGAAAACATTCGCTTATTAGAATGATTAGTAAAGATCACATAACATTTAAACAGCCTTCTGTCTGAACTGCTTTCATTCATATGCTTGTTTTCATCACTTTTGCTTCTCGGCATTGACTTGTTCACTAAACTGAACATCCAATCAGAGCTCTCGCCGACGGCCCCGACGTCCCCGACGCCGATTTAACATGTTGAATCGGGCAAACTGCCGTCGACGTGAGCCCGACGAGAGCCGACGAGTGGAACACACCAAACAAACTAGCCCGACCTTCCCTCACTGTCAGCCCGATGATGGCAAATGACCGATCATTGGCTTGGTGTGTCCCAGGCTTACCGAGCTGATTATCTGAATCAGGTGTGTTAACAAAGATAGACATAACAAATGTGCAGAGCAGGGGGTCACGAGGACTGGAATTGAGAACTGACTTCTGACATCTGTCATCTCTCTCTCTCTCTCTCTCTCTCTCTCTCTCTCGATCGATCGATCACTAATTTAAATAATGCTATAATGAAGTAAATTAGATAAAATGCTAATTTTACTAGTTTTAACATGTCTATAACTTGGCAAATGACCATGGAACTGCACGGAGGCAACCACCCTCCGCTTCGTGTCAGGTGATTCTTTGCTTCCACGTTCACGAGTTCACACTTAGGCTACATATAATAAAACTGAGTAAGGGTTATACGTATTTGGCGTGCTGTCAGGGGGAAGGGCTCCGAGCTCGGTACTTACTCCCGAGCTCGGGGTACTCCCCCTGTCCGGGGAGAAGGGTCCGAGCTCAGCGTTTAGCCCAAACCCAAGCGCCCCCCCCCAGCATTCCTCCCTGTGTTGGGTTAGGAACGGGCTGAAGATGAGGAGTCGGGGTGGTGGAGGGATGCTGAAAGACAAGAGATAATGAAGGTAGGACTGCTTTGATTATTTATAGGGGTTCTCTTTTGCGCTGATTGGATAGATGGATGTGATAACTGATGATGAATAGGCCGTGTTAATTATCTGCGTGTGCTCCTCCTGAAATTTGTTAATAAAACACCACTTAAAATCCTTTAACCGTTGATTATCCCTTACTTAACCCAAAAGCATCACATTCATTTTGCACTTCTGTTCTTTTAAAATGTATTATTTCCATTCCAAGTACTCTTTTTTGAATGATGCAAATTTTTCTTATTATTTTTAATAATGGGTTATTATTATTTATAGTTTCTCTCCTTACTTTATTTATTTATTTTTTTTTTTTTTTTCATAGACCCCAGATGGTGCTACCACGTCAGCCTGGGAGGAAGATAATCAATGAATATTGACTTTCTCACACAAGTCTATCATATGGATATAGAAGACATGGAATACCACACACAAGTTATTTTAGAGTTGATATGAGTTCATGATGAACTGACGCTGTATGTATAAAAAGGGTAGGAAAATAATTTCATATTCTAATCCATTGTCTCTGCGCCCAACGCAGATTTAATCTTCCTCTGATCACGTTCTCTAAACAACGGAGGGGCATGTTGTGTGTGGAGCCCACCAGGGCTTGTTTGGTGTTGTGCGCGCCGCTCGCAGTTGGAGTATGAGCCGTCTGACTCACTCGTTAGGATGTGTAACTACACTGATGGGGCCTCTCTCTGCTCCTTTTGTTTCTCTGCCTTCTGTCTGTCATTCACTGCCTTGTTATTGAATTTAAAACAAGTAGAGAAAGAGAGGAGAAGAAGAAGAAGAGTTTAAAAAAAAGAAAAACTGGGAGGAAATACTTTGGAGTATCCCACAGAGAATACAGCCTCATTTCTGATGGTGTCCTAGAAACATAAATCTCATTATAATTTGGAACATCAAGACAATCTACTGTGGAGTAACACAAAATCATGATTAGAGATAAAAAAGATTTAAAAATAAACGCATTGGAACATTCAAACAACTCCAATCTATACATATGCATAGAAGAACAAGATTTGGCTACTGCTAACCGAGGCTGCTTGAGAAGGAGGGGTTAGGGGTCTAGTCTCGATCTTTGAAAACTTTGCAAAAAATAACTTGTGATGTTGTTTTGCTGTCACAGATTTGGACCCAAGTAAGGCTTCCTGTTTTTCTGCTGCTTAATTAAAATATCTGCATTGGCTTTCTATGCTTCATGCCAAAGCACGCTCAATGAAAACACAGCTAACAAGATATCCAACCCTCATTACTTAACTTTCTTGAATTAGCTGGTATGAAATAGACGTTTTGCAGCAAAACATGTTTTGTAATATTATCCATTGTTTTGTTGCTTATTGTACGGCTTGATGTTCAAAATGTTCTCAGTAGGAGACACAAAGCTCATTTATGAAAGGAGATTTCCTTCTACGTAAAATGTTCCCCATAACATTTTCTGGCTTAAAGCAATAGTTCACCACAAAAAAAAAAGTCTGTGATCATTTACCGTCACGTCTTTTCAAACCCCTTGGCTTTCTTGTTTCATAACACACAAAGTTGAAAGGAGGACGGGTCTGATTTTCTTGGAATATGCACTTCTAAAAATAAAGGTTCCATAAAGGGGTTTTCACAGCAATGCCACAGAAGAACAATTTTGGGTTCCCTAAAGAACCTTTCAGTGAACGATTCCAAAAAGTACCATTATTTTCTTAGCGTGGTGAACATTTTAATAATCTAAGAACCTTTTTTAATTATAAAGAATCTTTTGTGCAGTTAAAAGGTTCCATGGATGTTAGAGGCTCTTCATGCCAAAAAGAACCTTCATTTTTCAGAGTAAAGTCTCTGATGATCTCTTATGACACTATGACACATTAATGGTGCTTGTTTGTCATTTTGGAACTTGACAGCTCAGATTTCCATTAATACTCATTTTATGGAAAAGAGCTAAAATATTCTTCAAAATATTTCATGTTCCACAGAAGAGAGTAAGTCACACTTCTTTGAAACAACATAAGGGTGAGTACAGTACATGATGAGAGAATTTGTTCCTTTATCTTCAAACGAGCACTAACCTGTACTAACACCTTTTCATTTATCTTTTCGTTTCCTCATTCTATTAGCAGGCGCAAAGCTTTAAGTTATCTCGTGAACCACATAAACACACAATTGTGACTCTCTGCGTCTCTCAGCTACAAACACCATACAGGTCTCCTCATGCTGATAGGAACACTACTATTCTGTTATCTCTGAAGCCTGAATTCCCCTCTATTGTTTGTTGTTTTGTTGCGTCTTTGTTGTGTTTTATCATAAGGAAACAGAGCACAGCTGGGTCTTGGCGAGTCTATGAGAGTGACTGAATCCACTGCTCACCGCTGTCCTCTTACATTCTGTTTATCTGGCTAAAACCACTAGAGTATAAATTACTCTTTGCTAACCCAAGCTACTCGATAAAATATGCTCCCCTCTGAAAACGCTTCACAATCTACTATTGAGGATCTGGAGGTTTAGGCTCTATCTACAGGTCTGCTCTATGGAAATCAGTGGCTAGCTTGGCTTTTCAGTATGTGTGTGCAAGTGAGAAAGAAAACCAAGCCTATATTAAACAGCTAGGAAGAGGAGATGGAATATAGGCCAAAATATATATTGACACCAAAAACGAATCTGGACACCTAAAGGGATCATTCAGCCAAACATTACTGTTCTGTCATTATTTACACACGCTTAACTAGTTTCCAAACCTGTACATGAACATTATGAAGGCATTCAAAAAATGAATATGAAAAGCGAACTGACGCAGAATCAGTGGACGAATCATTCTTTTGAGTCAGTTCTTTTCAGTGGTTTGCGAATGAATCTCTGAATTTGAATCATTCACAAAACAGATTGATTCATTCAGGAATCAACTCACAGGATCCAGCTGCAGGAATTCTCGATTCACTGAAGATTATCAGTTAATAATTTAAAAGCGAGTCCATCCTCACAAAAATTTACGTATCATATGATTTTAGACGACATAGAATATAACATACAAGTCATATGCAATACTTTTATGTTTCTGTGTCACTTTACTTGTATGGAGAACAAACAAGATTCTTAAAAATATCAAACTAAAAGAAAGAAAGTCAAACAGATTTTAAAGTGTATATAAGGACTGTTCCTTAAAGGTTTCACCTGCACAGTGACAATGGTACACTGGCAAACTGACACAAGACTGATAACCCAGAGAAAGGTTTTTAAAAGAATTCATAGCAAGTTGCATGCAACTGAAAAACCTCTTTGGATGTATACCACCATCATTATGTGGTGGCAGTAATTTTGCTGCCTTATCATCCTACCTTCCATTATCTGAGTAATGGAAGTTAACAGGCTAAAGACTATTTGTAATTATTCGAATGCAGAGACAACAGCAAATAAGTGGATTCAGAGTTGCTTCTGTTTAGTAAAAGCTTGATTTGCATAGACGATCACATAATACTGGGCTATAACATCATTTAAATGTCAATTCAGAACGTTCTCTCTTGAAAAAAAAAAATCGTTAATTTAGCAGCCGACTTGGCTGTTCCACAGAGCCACAGTGTATTTTGTTGCTTTTTTTTTTGCCTTCCATTTCACATCCTAAATGCTCCTTCTCCATTATCCACAATTATCCAATCAGTTTCCCACCACCTACTTGCCCAAAACTGGGGCCGTTTGCGGGGACAGATGTGCTCGCCAGCCTCCCAAACCTTTTAGTGCCTCAAATGACTTTAAATGGCTTCAAACTTTATTTATTTATTCAATCGTAATAATACATTTTCCTTTTGCAGTAACGCGGCTCCATCAGTCTCTAATGCCCCCAGGGCGACCAGATGTTTCTCTAGCCATATGGTGTCCCAATATCTCTCTTTCTCTCTCTCTCGCACACTCTTTGTCTGTTTCTCTTTCTCTTTTTGCCTTCAGTCATTACTCTACTCTGTGTCCATGTTCTGTATCTGAACTCCCTTATCTGGCATTTGGCATGATTGCAAACTCTTAGCCTTTACCTGAATAATCTGATTACCGAAATTCTCATCTACACATAACCTGGGTGACCACATTTCTATTTGTAGCAGTGCACTTGGACATGTGGGTCAGGCAACTAAATTTAATGAGAAGATCTGAAATTCAAATAAACAATTTTGCCATTTGAAACATACAAAAAACTGCTGTGTTTGCTGGAATATTACCGTAAAAAATACGGTAGCAACATGTAGTAAAACAAGTTTTACAGTTTTAACTTAAATTTACAGTTAAATACCATAATTTCATTAACTGATATAATGTTAATATACCAACCTATCGAAGTACTGAAATATGTTCCTTTGTAATACACTGATAAACACCAAATGCAGAACCAAAGCACATCACAAGCAGCTTTTAAATAATAACATATATAGAAGGTGCACAGTGTCATTCACACAAACACTAAACACCATCATGGTAACACACATGAAACTGAAATAATGCAATAAACATTCATTTAACAACATTAAGTGTAACATACAACCCTAATATACAAAATTGATAAGAACAAACAAAGAAACATTATTTACAAAAAAAAATAATAAATCTAATTTGAAATGTAACGCAGGGAATTCTGGGAATTTCAAAAAAAAATCTAATTTGAAATGTAACGCAGGGAATTCTGAGAATTTACGGTTATTAGCTGCAAATTATACAGTCTTTTTCACTTCCAAAACCGGTATACTACCGTCAAATTACATGTAATGTCCAATACAGTTTTTCACTGTATATAGTAGGGGAATTTATTGTTAACCATTTAACAGGTTTTTACTGTAGCATTTTTACAATCTTTTACAGTTCAAATCACAGTCATTTTTTACAGTGTACTGCTGCAATGTAAAATAGCTAAGTCAAATACATTTAGCAAAGCAGTAATAATACATGCCTTAACTTACCTAGTAGAATCACAGCAGGCTTTTTTCAGTGACAGGGTCCATTCTGGAGCCATTTTGTGTCTTTTCTCGACAGAAAAGTGATTCTATATCACAAAAAAGAAAATAACAACCAGCCAACACCAAGCTTTAAAATGTGTTATTCTTGGCTTACTGTAGGAACTGATAACACTAGAGGTCACGGCCAGTATAATTTCTGCATAATTTCCCTCATTTACTGATTTGTGCATGTGTGTATTAACAAAATAGTTCGAACGAGTCAAGAAAAAAAAGAAAAAACACAAATCACATAATGAAACCATTAAATGTCTAACTGGGTAAATACTGCATTAATTTTGAAGTGTTAAGCTTAATGCTTCTCAATAAAATCAACTCATAATTGTTGTGAATTTGCTAAACCTCAAATGAGTTGTTCAAAAGTTGTTCATACTACACATAAAAGTGTTACATTTAAGATGCTGTTAATATATAGATATTGTATCAATGTCTCTTTAGAAAATGTCTCTGTGCTAGAACTACACTTTTACATACACACTAGTCTCTTCTGTGGTTAAAACCTTGTGCTTTTGCAGATCTGAAGGGAACTGCATGTTTTTCACATGTTTGTGATAAATAATAGATGAAGGGGCACATGCAGCGAGTAACAGCACCAGCAGGGGTTCTTCACAGATATACTAATACACTTCACAGTGGCATAGTCCACTCGATAAAATACTCAAAGCGTTGTAGGCAAAGTTGAAAAAGTTTTGACATAACTCTTCTCATGAAAATAAATCTGTATTTTCTTTATGTCTTTCTCCCATTTAGCAATGCCAAGCAATATGCACCATAACAGCCTGGATAACCTGAAACAGAAATCCGGTTCACCATGCATAATCCATCTAACCATCTATAATCCATCTAATGCACCTCTTCACATCCATTATGCATCTTTCATTTCAAATTCCTATCCATTCAACTATCCATCAAACCTTAGAGGCTCTTTTGCAGCACTAGAACTACAGTTGCAGCTCTTTGTTTGCTTACTTCATTCCATCATTCAGTTATTGTCTCTATGTTGCATCCAATGAGCACTCAGGACTTTTAATATCATCCTTGTTTTCGAATGTAAAGAATCACCCAGAGAGAAAATCAGCCATGGCTTGTTTTCTCATTCCTTTGTAGCTTTAGTTAATGGCTGTCCAGAACATCAGAGTGTCCCGTTCAATAAGTCATTTCAGAGGAGCGACTACAGTGTTTGTTTGTTGGTTTTCAATTTCCCCTGACTTCCACACATGCACAAGAGTTACCTTAGCATTACCTCTGCATCGCCAAACATGTTCGATTGCAATTGTACCAGATTGCCAAAATAACAAACTCAAATCAGCTTTCACTTAGACAGAATACTGCAAACTTTGAGGGAGATATATCTGAAAGAAGTTCAGTTTACAGTAAAAAAAAAAATAAAAAAAAAAGAAGAAGAAGATTCTGAAGTGTCAGTGTATGACTTAATGGTGCACTATTATAGATTTGTATGCCAAGAACTGGCAGATTTGTGAAGAATAAGAAATCATTCTTCTTAGATGTGACGGACATCTTTTATGAACAAAGCAAACAGCAGCATGAAGTGTAACAGAGGGTATGATGGGTAAAAATGATTGTGATCGGACTTCATATCCCCAAGGCCATGGAGCACTTAACACAATTAAGTGAAAAGCTTTCCTCTGATCTTTTACTGCATTGCATGGCTTTCTTTCTCTTTTCGTCTCCAAAGAAGGTAGCCTGTTTTGCTCGTGCTACAAGCAGCGCTTTAACCTCACTGCCTCTGTCAAAGTGCCTGGGGGAAAATAGAAAATGGAGGACTTTGACTATGGTGAAAGGCTTTCAGCTTCACACACACAAGGCCAGTGTAGAAAACAGAGTAAAAATCTATCTGTCTACAAAATCAAAAAAGGAGGTACCTTTATGGAAGAAATAAAAAAAATGGATTCCATGTTGGGCCGCTAAGGGTGGTATTGAATAGAAGAAAAAAAAAATGATACTGTAGAAGAGTTCTGTTGATAGATACAACAGAAGGCAGTAAACATTCATTTGGATACCTCACAAATATGGCCCTTATTTGTCTGACTCTATTTCAACAGAACAAATGTATAAGCATCTATTCTATTTCACCAATATAATAATCAATATCTGTCTGTTTGTCCATCTTCTGCTCCTTCGTTGTTGCAAATGTGTATATGACCCTGTCATTCAGTCTCATATGTTTGAAACCCTTCAATAATATTTTTACTAAAGTCAAACTTACTGGGATAGTTCACTCAAAAATTAAAATTCTTTCATTTACTCATCTTCATGTCATTGTTCAAATACAGTACAATCCATTGAACGCACTGTACTTCTGTCTAAAGGGTGGAAGATGAAAAGCCACATTTTGGATGAAAACAAATGACAAACAAAACAATTTTTTTTGTGCCTGAAAAAAAAAAAAAAAACTAGTAGATACATAATTGTTTATAGAACTTTATCTCCTTTAGTTGGTATGCAAATGTAAAATTTATAGTGAAGGCTCAGTTTTTCTTGCTTCTTCTATAAGTCTGCCGCGTTTGGAGGCAAAAATGACACAATTTTAACTAAATTAAACTGCTGTCAATCACAATCAGAGTGGTGTCCAAATCTTGGAAAGCCTCCATACTGCAGAGTTTTTCTCTAATCCCAAATGTCTTATTAGATTTTGGCAGAGGATGTCGCATTTCACATTGTTTGCTGAAATCTTGCCCTCTTCTGACTGAGGTTCGTCACACTTACCAATGAAAGTTTGGATTTAACACAAGCAGAAGTCGGTTCTTCAGTGTGAGAAGCAGCTCATTCGTTGGGCAAGGCCATCGCAGAGCCTGCCTTCAATTATTTTAGACTAGTTAGAAGTTGTGTTAGAGTCAGCAAGGCCATTAGCTCTGCGAGGAGTTCAGTCGGTGAAGCTGTTAACACCCACCTGCTGAGAGATGCATCAGCGCACAGAAGCAAACGCTACAAAATCTTTACTGCAAAGGCGGTATTATTAGAAAAAAAAACGAAATATGCTATTGCTAGAGGGCGAAGTTTAATTTCTTAATGTCAAGGACTGGGAATCACAGTGTTAATCAGAAGAATATCTGACTAGCATGAAATATTCAGTGCAGTCTTGTGGGGATTTGAAAACACCATCACATGTAAAAATCAAGGTCTTGGTCTTATTGCTTTATTCCAATGTGTATTCTCTCCACACTTCCAACCCCTTCGCTTTCTTCACTGCTTTCTCCTTCTCATCATCTTCTGCCCCTTCACCTCCATCCTGTCCATCTCTAAAAGTGTCTCAGGCCCTGAGAAAAGACATCTTTAGCAATTTCCTGTCTCTGATCAAATTCGCACCTCAAATGCACACGAATTGCTTGCACACACCAGCCTTGCCCCTGAAACCCTTGACAGACCATGTGGAGAGAAGGAGGGAGCCGTAGCAGGGGATAAACCAGGCTCAGCAGCGTCGAGGAGCTCTGTGCACTGGGCCTGCTCGCTGTAGAGCTGCCTGCTTAGCTGGATCAGCTTGGGCAGAGTCATGGCAAAGTAGACCACTTCATCCACCAAACCACAGGCCAGAACTGAGACTAAAAACCAGCCCTATGGGAACTGCACCACCCCATCACAGCCCACAACACATAATCCGCCACTATATGTATTCTGGTTAGCTGGTCAAACAGAGAAGCGTGAGTTTACTTAACAAATAAAAAAAAATAGAGGCAAATAAGGTACAAAGAAAAATATATGGTGTATATATATATATATATATATATATATTTTATATATATATATATATATATATATATACATACATACACATATAAACTTGGTTCTATCCATCACATGTTGATTGGATACAGGCAGTGAATGCAAATCAATCACAATATGATCAATGACATGCATTTAGAAAATAGATCCAAATAGTAAGAATTGCAATTTCATGCAGATTTACTGTCACTGTCATTCTGTTGAATTCAAACACAACTCATTTCTATTTTAATTAGCCTCAAAGATTGCACCTTATTCACAAAGCTCAGTGCCATTTGCATGGTGCAGTTCTAATACTGTTAGCCGAAAGTGAGCATAAACCGAATTGTACATGTTAAATTGTAAACATTAACCAGTTAACATGTAAACAAGCTGGACAAAGCGAGCTACGATCTATCTAGGTCTGTTAGTCCAAATTTCCAAAAACTGGATGATTTCAGTCAGACGGAAGCTTTTATGTGGCATTTTAAAAAGACAAATTATAAATTAAACTGAACCTTTAAAGTGCACGTACTGAGTGATTTTGAGTGAGTAAATTTGGCCCTCTCTTAAATGCTACACTGTCAGAAAAATTGGAAAAACTGTACCTTTCGGGTACAACAACTTGTCAAAGAGATATCTTTACCGTTTTTGCCCCTAAAAGGGTCATATAGTAGTACCTTTAAGGTAGAAATGACCAAACCATTCTCACTCCCAAGGCACAAACTCAAGCATTGCACTATAAGATGCTAAAGGTGACACTATATCGATGGAACTCCATTGCTTTTGGTTGCTTGCCTGACTTTTTAAAGGGGAATCTAAATAAAATTAAATAAAATTATTGAGACTGTTTAAACTGAAAATCATACTCAAACATACTCAATACTTTCACATTTGTGTATTTTCTCATTGAAAGCAATGGAGTTTCTAGTTTGTTGTCATTGTGATGCCTAGGGGTACCTTTAGTGCCTTAAAGGCACAATATGTAAGATTTTTCCATTCAAACATCCAAAAATCTCTAGAAATATGTTATATATTTTGTTGAGGTTTGTACTTATAGTATCCCAAATGTTTCCAATAAAGTTTAAATCCGGTGAAATGGTTCAAGTAATTGCTTCACCTGTTAAAATATCAATACGGCTAGTCTTTTTAGCGGCGAAACTTACATACTGTGCATTTAAGGCTTTTGACTAAGCTTCGGTTCTTGACATTTTTGGAGTGAGAACATGTTGAAATTACAATTCTAAGATAATAATATGAACATTTTGGGGGTAAATAAGGTACAAATGAGTCATTTTAATGGTTCTACCCCTTTGACAAGCATTTTTGCACTTTTTTTTCGATGATGGTGTAGATTTTCTCCTTGATTTTCTTGAGAAGTATTCCTTATTGTGCACTCAAGTTCGGGATATGTATTTCACATCAACTAAACAAATTTGCACCAAAATTCTACCAAAGTGACTATTAACTCGCTAGCTCACATGCAATCAAATATCATCAGGGTTAAGAGAGGAAAAGAGCAGAAGAGAGAGACACACGGGGGGCTGTAGGGAACTCTGTGGAGGTTTGTTTGTGTGTTTCCAGGCCTCATCACTCCACCAAAACACATGAATTTTTCATCAGTCAATTCTCTCTGTTCTGAATGCAAGTGAATAAAGCAGATCACACTCGGTATCTCTACATTTCCAGCACGCTAATTTGGGAGGAAAATTTACTGGCCCAGGACAGAGTAATGGAGAGATTCGGGAAAATGATTTGCGCACACAGATCTGTGTTTTTTTTGAGAGTGGACACACACACACACACACACGTACACCAGGGTGGTTGAAATCAACTCGAGTCAAGAGGGACTGGTTGAGCCTTTTACAATTCAAATCTAGTTCTTCATCTGCACTTTTACAAATCCACTACTCTCTACTCTAAAAGCTCTCAAAAAAAAAAAAAAAAAAAAACAGAAATGTCCGGCTTTTGTACTGTTGTATTGGTAAATGCCAGCACAGTGGTGAACTTCTAAAGATTACCCTGAACAAGCATTCAGAGAGCCAGAGAATGAAAAGGCTTTACAGCCAAGGCTCTTCAAGGTATTTTGTCTTTCAATCTAGATTGATTCATGAGCTCAGATGTGCAAAAGGGTGCTAGTGAATTGTATAAAAAGCAAGGCTGAGTATTTTTTTTTTTTTTACAAGACCATGAAGAATGTTTTTTTTTATGTGTTAAAGGTGAACTGTGGAATTTCTGTGCCACCAGATTCAGATTGAACTGCAAAATAATGCCTGCCCTTGTTTGTCATAGGTCAGAAAAACAGCCTCAGATTCATGATATTGGTTGGGCCAATGTCCTATATGTTTTTTAATACTGAATATTCTGTTTCACCTGGAAATGTCACATATATGTCACAGTTTGCAAATGCCCTTTTTCATGCACTATTTAATATTTTTAAGATGTACTGTAGTGTGATTCTCGCTGTTGGAATAATGAGTCATTTTTAAAGGTGCAGTGTGTAGATTTTAGCGGCATGTAGCAATGATGTTGCGAATTGCAATAAACTGATAAGCCCCTCCCCCCTCCCCTCCCCTTGAGAAGCTATGGTTGCTGACACAGGACAAAGATGTTGTCATCTGAGACAGCAGAGAGTAGCATCTCTTACTCTTCTTACTAATACGAACGACCTCTGCTTCTAATAAACCACACCACGACTACTACTACTTCTTTGTGTGTATTCAACGTAGTGACGATGCAAGCTGGCTCTAAGAACATGAGGAAGAAATCAAGAAGAACAACAGTGACGAAACGCGCTCTGTGGAGTAGTTTGTCCGTTAAGGGCTACTGTAGAAACATGGCGGCACAAAATGGCAACTTCACCATGGAGGGTGACCTGCGGTGTATGTAGATAGAAATGGCTTATTCTAAGGCAATTAAAACATAACGGTGAGTTTTGTAAGGTATCTGTTTGTAAGGCAGTTGTTTATAGACTACTGTTCAGCAAGATTTGGACAGAAATGAATGCTTTTATTCAGCAAGGATGCATTAAATAGATCAAAAGACATAGTAAAAACATTTAAAAAGTTGCAAAAGATTTATACTGCACTGCAAATTTATATAACTTTCTATTCATCAAAGAATCATGGATAAAGCTTCACAGTTTCTAGAAGATTATTAAGCAATGTCTTAAGCACTTTTTCTTTTTTTTCAACAAAATAGTAATAAATAATATTAATAAAAAATAATTTCTTGAGCAGCAAATCAGCATATTAGAATAATTTCTGAAGGATCATGTGACACTGTAATCTAGTCCTCTGATGGCAAAGATGAATTTCTTCATTTTACAATATATTAAAATAGAAAACCGTTATTCAGCATATAACTATATTTTTACAGTTTTTTTTTTTTTTTTTTTTTTTTTCAAATAAATTCAGACTCTGTGAACATAAAATGTTTTCTTTCACAAAAATTAAAAAATCGTGCCAACCCCAAACTTTAAACAGTAGTAAAAAAAAAAAAAAAAAAACCTTGTTAAATATCTGTAACCTTATGGTTGTCAAATGATTTGTGAAATGTTGTTTCATATTGACTTTAAGATGATATATGCTACTTGTGATTATATTTAGCTGTGATATATTTTTATCTAGTACAAGTTTATTTTTTATAATTACATTTAATATCAATATCTTGTTTTGAGTTTGATGAACTGTAATTTTCTAATTTCTAGGGACAGAACAAGCCTTCAGAAGTCCAATCATGACTATAAGAACAGCAGATTGAATTGAACCATGTGAAGCATCATCAAGGTTGGCAAGGACACATGCAGACACCAGCATACATTCATAAGCATACAATCTGACGTCTATGCACTTGTCAAATGGCATATCCAAGGTTTAAGTCACCAAGGCTAATGTAAGCTATTAATTACAAGCTCAGGGTGGGGGTGACATTTAAAGAGTTGGGAAGAGGCTGGCCCATTCACTCAGCCGTTACAGTAAGCTTATTAAAGATTTAACAGCGTCGTCGTGAGCAGTGAGTCATTCCCTCCAAAAACCCCTGATAAATGATTGCCTTTATTTCACAAAATCAGAGAACAAAGATAGCAGAGGGAAATAGAATACTATGTTGATACATAAAATTGTATTTCCCACTGAGAGTTATGAAGACAAATACGGAGTGACACAGCAGCAGCCGTTTTAAAGTGCATCAGATGAAGCATTTTAACTAGTTTAATCTGGGTTTGCCTGCATTTTCCCAGAACTTTATATAAAAAATATAAAAAATAAACCTGGCAGCACATATCTTATCCGTTGCACTGCAGGGACTTCTGTCAGAGTCAGTGGCATTTTGACAGGTTCATTCTGTGTTGTGTGAAAACGGCTCTTGATTAATGTTTGAACCGTTTTCGAGCTTTGTCCTCCTCAGAAAGACACCCTCTGTCACTTCTTAATCATCCTCTTTTCTTTTTTCTCCTTTGCTGCAGTTGTTGTGGACTCTCTCCATCAAACAGAAAGCATTTCTGTGCTATCACCATTTAACTCACGTTCTCTCTGTATACGGCCTCACTCTTCTTATCCGTCTCATCTTTGTCTTTCTTGCTGATTTACTGCTAATCTGTTCATCAGACCGTCCCTGTCGTCCCTTGCTAAGTAACCAGATGTCTTCTGACCACAGGCCGTTAAGCTGGAGTGAGGACATGCTGCCTGTGTTTTTGTATTATTTAGACTTGTTTGGTGACAGGTGACATGGTGACAAATATTAATGGGGAATGTGTTCTGGTCAAACTTTGGGGTATAATCAGTATATTTTAACACTTTGACTTTACCAGGCATTTCATCGGAATGCAAAATTAGTTCAAGCCACATGAAATAATGATTCGCTCTAACTGGTTACATCAACAGCAGACTGAACAAATGCAAAACTCAAATTACACTAAATAAAAATTGTTTCATTGTTTGTAAATTGTTACATTAAGGAGCTATTTCTTTCTCATCTGATGCTTAAAAAGTCTAGAGAAAAAAATCACTTAATTTAAATAACACATTTGACTTGAATAAAGCCAGTTAATTTAGATGCATCCGCATTCAGTTTCACTGACAAAACATTTTTATAGTGTAGGCAACACAAATCAACCTCCACACAGATTTTAATGACTCATAAATAATTGCAGCAAGCCAGTAATTAATTCTTCTCAAATGCAAGAGTTGCTCTAACTGTAATAATAATGCTGTCTGTGATTCTAGGATATGAAATAATGACCAGATTTGAATAATCTCCACCTCTGTGACAGACAAGAACTCAAACTCAGATCCTGAAGTACTGAATGCTGATTAAACCGAGCGGAAATGAGAGACACCTGAAGGTAAGATGAGAAACTGAACAGCTTCTGCGCTTCCCTTTGTGAGCTCTGGTGCGGTGGTTGGAGCGTTTGAGAGGTACTCTGTTTTGGCATTCTCCAGAGCTCTTCAGTGCCCACCAGATACTCTGTATCTCCATTTCTGAGAGGCTCTGAAAAATTTAATTAGCTTATAACCATTTAGCGACATTAATATTCATTAAAATGGCATTTTGAACTAAATGCTAATTACAGCCAGATGGACAGACTCATTCTACGTTTTTGTTGTTGTTGGTGGTTTGCTTTCTTTTTTAATTGAAAACACTTTTGACGAATGAAACACTGAGGTAAAAAGAACAGAATGGCTTTTTGGAGTTTTTAAAAGGGTGCCGAAATGCATGCAGGGCCAGGTTTAACATTTTTGGGTCACCCAGCAAATTTTGCATTTAAGATCAGTCTGGAAACTGACATGATTTATTTTAAGTCCTGATTAGCTAACTAATAAATGAATAAATAAAAATGTGCAGAACACAACGATTCCTCCAATCTCTCGTGGCCAACAGGGAAGCCCAAACAACCCAACAATCCAGTCAATTCCGTTTTTTCCCCTCATTTAAGAAGCCATTTCACTTCCATTTCATGCAGCTTGTGTAACATTAAGCCTACCTCCACACCTCCAGAGGTCCCCGTCTCCTAAATAAGAGAAATGAGTGGTAGCCCAATAATTAAAATAATCTACTTTTATCATTTCCTGTTTGTGTGTTTAAGGATGAATTCAATATAGCAGACTACTTTTACTGTGTCTACATGTAAAGATATAGGATATGTAGTAAGAGTAGTATGCTAGTATACCGTTTCAATTATGGCGGGTGACTTCCAAATGGTATTTTTGTACCCTTGAAAGCCTCTGTGGAAAGGTGAAGCTATTCATGGCATTGTTCCAAACTAAAGTGAATTTCCCTTCATGAAAGTCCTTCAAGGCTGTTTATACCAGACAACAGTCACTTTGAGGAGGTGACATCACTTTCTATACAAATAGTGCTTACTGCTCAAGGTGAATACATAAAAATGTACAAATTAAAAATAATAATAATGACATATTGAGTCCGACATTGAACTTTACACTCTTATATAGAGTACTATTTGTTCAACATGTTCAATCTATAGTGGAAATTATCAAGTGTGCTCATTTAGTCCCATTATAATGAGTATACAACTGATGTACACTCAACGACTAGTTGCTAGAGAATACCCATTTACTGTTAATGTTGCAATAATTCAATTTCAGTGCACTCGTGACTAAATTCGCTCACTCATTTTCATTCACTCATTTGGTGGACTACATTGGAGCAGGAGGGTAGAATTAGGGGGGGACGCTAGGGACATGTCCCTACTAATATCCAGCAACTACCAAATTGTCCCTAGCAATAGTTTTGATCAAACAATTAAATATATGTACATGTTTTTTGTAATTTTGGATGCATCTGAAATATGTCATATCATTGATATTACCTAAGAAGTTAAAGTAAATACATTAGAAAAATGCGCGCTTTCAAGGACACACGTTTAATACATGGGCGGCGTAAGAATGTAAAGTCATCACACGCGGCAGAGTCTAGAACAACACACAGGTATTGGACAGTTCAAAACAGCAGTCCAAAATAGTTTATATAGAAGTTCACTTCAGGAATAAACAAAGTTGTGCCGATGAGTTTGAAATACGGTGACAAAAAAGAGCAAGCAGAAAGAGAAAGTGCAACATATTTCTATTATTAGCTCTCAATATAAAGCATACGGACAGAAAGACAAACACTGTGCTGAAATATGCACAACACACAATCTTCCAGCATGAAGTCATTATGAACATTAACAATAACTTGGGACAAATATAATGTGATTTAAACTGTGATTTAAATCATAGTAAGTCATAGTATTCATAAAACAGTAGGCAAAAGTTCCCAGATGACCTGCTATTTCTGGCAAGATTATGAATTGTGCATACAATAGACTATACTTTTCCATGAGGACATGGGAGAAAATTTGTGAATGGCAGTGAAGCGACGCAACGGATGCTGGTAGGTCACATGACAATCACAACGTGGCCAATGTTGTACGCTCGGATTACATTCCTAATATATAGAACCTACTTTTTCAGCTGTCAAATTACTTATTCAAAATAAGTCCCTTCTCAAGAGAGTACAGTATGCAATTTCAGAGAGTATGCCCATACACAAAATTTAATGCCACAATATCACCAACTCCTGGCATGGCATGGTAATGTGAGTTTTTACAACATCCAAGACAGCCAGGAACCTGGACACCCAGATAAACTTCATTCAGATTCACAGTGTACATCAGGAAGACAGTTAGGTCTTAAATCAAAATCCTGAACTTCGTAGTACGAAACAACATTCACATTTCCTAAATGGAAACCCGAAGCTTCTAAGAAGGTGAAGGTGACATGAAGGTGGAAAATGTATTTTTCATTTTTTGGTTGATCTGATCCTTTAATAACAATTTTATTCCATTTTCTTAATGCAGACATGGGTGTGAAGATTGAAACGCACTTGTTTTTAATATATATTTGGATTAGTGAATTTTTCAGCAGCATAATTTACATTGTAAATTCTCTTTCTCCTCTTCAGCTAAAGGAAGGCAGTCCTGATTTTCGCATTTCTGCTCTAATCTCCTCCTATGCTTAAGAGGGTGCCATCAAACTGCAATTCCCCTCTTCCACTCACTCATCAGCCTGTCATTTCAAGGGCCGTGTGACTGAATTATCCTCTACACTCTCCTGCTCAGTATTATGGCAGTTACTAGAGATTCACCCCCCTTTTTATCACAGTAAATATCTGCCTTCACCCAGCGACTGCTGACTGTGGCCCCGCACCTCTGGAGGACAAATACCCATATCAGACAAAAGAGACGCAGCCAGCCAAGACGATGCTCCTGATGAAAGCGTCACAGAAAAAAAGCACTACTTTATCTCGTGCGTGATCATGGCGAGTATGAACATTTCGTTATCAGCCAGTCCTAAAGCTCTGACCTTGAGTTTGCATTGAGAGTTAGGGCAGCATGAACACTGAGAGGTGATACAGTCAGGCTCCAGGGACTGATGTGTCAATTTCTGGTGAAATGTGTTCGCAGAAACGTTTTTATCTTTCTTTTCTTCTGACTGCTCCACAGGTTTGCTTCGGACACGAATACTGTAAGATACATAAACACTTCAGAGCAGTATCAATGCTTCATGGCAAGGATGTCACCATATGTAAGATTTCTTACTTTCTATTTATCATAGAATCCTGAGGAAAAATGGTTTCTGTTTTCAACATTTCAGCAGCAAATCAGCATATAAGAAAGATTTCTGAAAGATCATGTGACACTGAAGACTGGAGTAATGATGCTGAAAATTCAGCTTTGCATCACAGGGATTAATTACATTTTAAAACATATTCACATAGAAAACAGTTATTTTAAATTGTAATAATATTTAGCAATTTTACTGTTTTACCCATATAGAGAGAGAGAAAGATGATTGGTTGGTTGGTTGTTTGATTGATTGATTAATTGACTGAATATCAGATAATAATAGCAATAATAGTTTAAACATCTGGCTTAAAAAAATACCTAATTATAACATTTAAATAATATTCCCAATGAAACCGTTAAATAAAATAGGAATAGACAGTTGTATTCACAAATATTATTCACTTGCTATTCAGTAACATTGTAGCTTGCTGTTTTGAAAAAGCGCTTCTCATTTAGTGCAATATACATCAGACGATCTGTAAAACTATTGTGTGAACAGCTCATTATTGAAGTTCTGTCCATAATAGTTACAGCTGAAGTTGAGGAAGATTTTTTCAGTCTCTTTCAAACACTGAGCAACTGCATAGTTTATGCATGGCTGGAACCATGCAGTCTCTTGAGACATCTGCTTGGTGTTGGAGACAGAGAGTGGGTTGGAGTGAGATCCCGAGTGGGCAGAACGAAAGACAAACAATCCATCAATAAAGAACCTCCATCAATAGTGCCCTCTAGAGGAGGGGGTCAAAATAACTGAGCTAGTGTGGGAAAATAATGTCATGTGTGGAAACTCAATGCTGTGAAGCTAGGGATGGTAGCTAGGGTGGGTGCTACATGGTTGCTAAGGTGCTCTGAGTAGTTACTTTGATATTGTGATACATAGAGTTAACATTTAATCCAATTAAACCCACATTTTGGCATCTGCCAGACCAACACTGAATGTACAGTCACTTTCCATTCAAAAATACGATTATATTTATTTTTTTTTTTATTTATTTTTAATTTTTTAATACTTTTTTTTAGTTTTGTTGAGTTAGGTTGATTTGATTTGATAGTATATTTTTTTGTAAAGTTTTTAACTATTTCAAATAAATGCTTTTCTTCTATTCATCAAATAACCCTGAAAAAAATGTATCACAGTTTCCACAAAGATATTAAGCAGCACAACTGTTCATTGATAATAATGAGAAATGTTTCTTGAGCAGCAAATCAGCATATTAGAATGATTTCTGAAGGATCATGTGACACTGAAGACTGGAGTAATGATGCTGAAAACTCAGTTTTGCATCACCAAAATAAATAGCATTTTAAAATATATCCAAAAAGAAAAGTTATTAAGAGATGATAAAAAGAGACTTCTTTCAGAAACATTAAAAATCTTTTGAATGGATTGTTTATACGCACTCCTATCTTTGAAAAGCTTCACAATTTAGAAGATCACTGACTAATGAAATTTAACATCAAGTTTGTTCAAAATTATTTTGATTTTTTTTCTAAATTCATTATTTTAGAGTACAAACAGTAAAGAATAAAAGTTGTGTATGTAATTTGTAAGATTTGCAAGGACAGCTAAATGTTCCGTACATCTTACATCTCCACATCAACAATGCTAATTTAATAGTCTCCATAATGATACAGTCAGCAGCAGACAGTGAAAAGAGGCATACCTCTGCTCTTTAAAGCTTTGATAGCAGTGTTCCTGTATTTATGGGCTAAGAAAACTTCTTGCATGCCATTAGAGTCTGTTAATGCATGCTTTAGATGATCATCATGATGTGAGGGCGGTTATTCTTTAGGTAATGAACCAAACAAAGAGAATGGATGACCAAGGCGAGTTTAGTGCTGCGTGGGAGGACCAGACGGGGATAAAGAGACTCGCTGGAGAACGGAGAGAGAGAGAGTGTGGTGTGAAGAGAGGAGACATGCAGGGATGTGTACAGTTCAGAGGCAGGTCAGCGTGGTGAGGAGGTGGGGCAGAGTTTTGATGAGCAGTGAGAAGCGACTGGTATTTTGGGCCGAGGTGTCATCTCTCTGCAGGGGGGAGGGTTTCGATGTGGCAGGTGGGGAGTAAACACAACACGGAAATGACACAAACTCACAAAACACACAGAGGGGGGTAGGCGCTGCTGGAAACGCCCCCCAAAAAAGAAAAGACTGTGTGTTGTGGCATGGAAAGAAAGACTTGAGTAAAGGATAGGGATGCAATTCATTCTTGATCTTTTGAGAATCAACAGTTAACTAGGAAAACTAGGAAAACATACTGTAAGCTTCATAACACAAAACTTCCTCCCCAATGAGAAAAGAGCACTGAATCTAAGCTGTAAAATGGCTCATTCTGAACTTGGTCACACAGAAGATGGTGTTTACAGAGGAGTTGTTTTTTGTGTTATTGCTAAGTTTTCATTGTTTGGAGTTTTACATATTTAAACTGGGAAAAAAAATACTGTGATAACTTGAGAGGGAGTTTATAGACCTTAAGATTAAATATGAACCAAATATGTTATCAAGGGATTTATCACTTTGATCAATATCTTTATAAAGTGTCGTTATGTCTTTTTGACAGCTTGATTAAAGCTATATGTTCTAGCTTTATATGTGCTTTATTCTACCTGTGATGTAACAGCATTGTGCTTCTTGTTAGATGTGTGATCAGAGACAGAATGGAAAACTGTATACTAAATAATGACTGTTTTTGGCGCAAAACTATATGTAGACGTGACTTGTGACAATATGACATATATGATCTCTTCTGTATCTTGTGCATTTCATTCACAATGGATGCATAAATTAATGCATATAGTATGCGCACACACACCTGCCAAACTCTGTTGTCCTCCTACAGATATGTTTCTACTGACCACTGCACTCCAGTTATAGCTCTCAATCTCTGTGCCCCTGGCAGGCAGCCACGGTTGGGGGTGGGTAATTACCTGAGTCCCAGGCTTCTCCTCTCTCACAGGCCTGAAGGCCCATAAATCCTTCCCCTGTCTGAAGAGCCCATTCTAACAGTCACTAGAGAAGTATCTTCAGATACTTTATTGCTTTCACCAGCGTTGACCTTTGGTGGTGCATGTGGCCCGAGGGGGGATCAAGATGCACCTCAGAGAGAAAGGATGGAATGAGAAAATAAATGTATAAAAGCAAGCAGAGGACCATCAACAGTGGAAGGATGGAGAAAGGTGTGGGAGTAGTTTAATTTTTCAGAATGTGCCTCATGTGAAGCCTGTGGGGGAAAGACGGAGAGGGAATAAAGCAGAGAGAAAGAGAGATACTGAGCATGGTGTGCTCCATTGAGGTGGAAATGTGTGGATGGACATCTCAGTTTGGCGATTTGATGATGGCCATCCAGTTAGCACATGGTAACCATGGAGACTTGAGAATGCAATGATTCCATGGTGATGACAGAGGCATGATGGGATTACATCTCAACTCGAGACAGGACTAAGAAGAATGCTATCATAAATCTCAAAATCTAGAGATCTAGATCTTTTCTTAATATTCAAACCAGAGAATGATGGTCCATTTATTATATCAAAGCCCTCACGAAACTTGTTCATCTCCTCAAATTTTCTCGAAAAACCTTTACATTTCTCAGAATTGTTTTTTACCAAAACAGATTCAAGGACATTGCAAATACACTATTCACTACTAAAATAAAGATTCTTCATTGGCATCAATGATTAAATGAACACTCTTCAACATCCATATAACATTTTCTATTGCAAAAAAAAAGATATTTACAGTGAAAAAAGTTATTTAGATTATTAGAATGTTCTTCAAACAAAGAAAAAGAGGAGCCCATACTGGTTCTTATATGGTATCACTGTGAACCCCCCTTCTGGAACCTTTATTTTTGAGAGTGCAGGTTTATGATATGAAACACTTATTTTATACAATTTAGTGGTGCACATTTTTCAGAAGAAAAAAAAACATCTTTGCAATCATTCACACTTGCATTACTTTGAAACAACTTGCCTTTTCTTGTTGAATATCCTTTTTCAATTGGAAATGCATCACATTACAGATTTACAAAGGGTTGCCAATGCAAAGTCAGGGAGATATGACATATTTAACATAATTTAAGAAATTTAAGATAAGATATATATTTTTTATAATGTAAAAAAAAAGTATATGTATTAAATAAATTATAACAATATAAGACATGTATTTTAAATAAGCTGAATCTTGTCTTAATACCATGTTAGGCTTGAAATCAAACAACTTTAGTTGTCACATTTTCACTTAAGTTTGGTTGTTTCTCAACAATTGTTTTTAACAAATCTGCAAATTTGAAGGTACACAGGCACAATTGAAACTTCACATCTATATAAGTAAATTAAATTTTGCTCTGTTCATTTTTCTTTCTTTCTGTCTTTCTTTGTCTTTCTTTCTTTTATTTCTTTCTTTGAATGTATAACTATGTATGCCTGGTGTTTTCTTTATTCTTAATCTGAATTAATTTATATGTAGATATGTGTATACCTATATTACTATATTTACGTTAATGTTACTGTCTGACCTAAAAAAAAAATTGTTCTGTTGTTCACACATAGACACTGTGTTATTTCAGAAGAATAAAAATCATAGGGACTATTTTTATGATACATTTATAGTTTTCTTGGACCCTCGAGCCCCTTTGCAGCCACCTGATCCTTCACTTATATGGCATGGAAAAGAGCAGCATGAATGTTCTGCCTAGCATCTTTTACACGCCACACAAAAAGAATCTCATAGGTGTTTCAAACTATAAAAAGGTGGGTAAATGGCAGAATTATCCTTATTAAACAAAATCAACATTACTGAAAATAGAATAACGAATGAACATGCTTTATAATGTTGAATGTGGTACCTGAATGGTGCAAGTCAAACCATTGATCTATGCATCGCATATGCTCAGTCCGAGTCTTTAGCACTTCATAGAAGGCGATGTAAAGGGCTTTATGAGCAGATGAATTTTTACTTTATTTGCTGTTGTGGTTTGAGCTTTACTCCTCTCACGGCCCGGAGGCTTTGGGAGAATCTTTTTTGAGTATGTGATGAGATTTACAGGAAGCAAGAAACGCCTGGGGGAAGCTGAGGGGAAAAGCCACACACACACACACACACATCCGACATGGGGGCTCCTCCACCGACGGAGGAAATATCAGGTTGTCATTATCAAATTCTAATTCCCATGCTGTCAGTTTCCATTACAGCAGTCAAGCTCTGAGTCCTAAAGGTTATTGATTTAAGTCCTAATCTACAAACAAATATTTTACCTGCCCTTTTTTCTTGGCCAGCAGCAATGTTAAGCGAAGGGCAAAGTCTAGTGTTGATGGATTTTGCCTTGGCTGGCACAGAGCGTGTGCGTGTGTGTCACAAAAGGGCCCTGCTTTGCCTTTATGAATTATGGACTCTTTCCATGAATAGGGTACAAACTAGGACCTGAATCTAAAAAAAAAAAAAAAAAAAAAAAAACATTCTTTTCAACACACGGCAAGTTGGATGAGGTGTCTAATCTTCAGAAAATGTTGATGTGCAAAAATTATTTTGCATAAAGCTTACCCTGTTACCAAGCATTGGATCATGTCTAAATATAGTTTGAAACATTTTTTATTATTATTATTGTAATAATTTGTAGTTAATGGCTGACATTCAGTTTAAATAAAACATTAATTTGATCATGTTCTTTCTTACAATAAATTTGATATAATTGTAATCGGATTGAATGGTAAGCCTGATGAATACAGAATACCAAAACTGTGGAAAAATGTACAAGAAAAGCATTAACATATTCATATCACAATGCTGTAGAAAATGCAATAACAATGTGACAATTAAGTACTAAAAATACTGTTAATCAACTGAACATTATTTCAACAGGATGTCAAAATGATATTGTATTAGTTATCACTTGATTAGTCTGCTGAAGCATGTTGCCAAATCAACACTTTGTCTATGCCAAAAATATATGAAGATGTGTTTTTTATGTGGACTTTTTAAAAATGTGCTTTGCTTGGAAAAAAAAAATACACAAAAATATACAGTTATGACTTTTTTATTTAATAAAGTTAATTTTGCATCAAATACAATGTGATTTTCAGTAATCAAGATCTGGCAGCAACATTACATTTCTCAGCGAGCTTCATCAAGTAATTCGCTGTCAGCTTTCCTTGTGCATGAAATCACCCACAGGCCAACAAACCAATGAGAGCACAAGATGATAATAAGGATGATTCATAGCAATAGAGCGCAGGCGCCAAATGGGGTGGATCTGCCTGCTCAGTTCCGTTTTTTTTTTTTTTTTCAGAAAATGCTTGGCAAATAAATAATTTATATACAGTTACATATGTATTCCCAACATGTTATTAAGTTACTTCTCAAATGGCAAAGGAATTTATAGTAATACTAATATTAATTAGTTCATTTCATTCTCAAATGGCTTGGGTATGCAGAGCATTCACAACTTATATGAGCTGAATGCCCATGGAAAGTTTTTCTAACGCTCATATGAAGACTGACACGGAAGAGAAGAAAGTTTGGAATAAAGTCATTATTTTTGTTTTCTTTGTGCACAAAAAGTGTTCCAGTACCTTCATAAACTCTGCTCCTCATTTGGGAGTCACAATTGTGATCTTCACGGACAAAAGTGACTGGACACCTGAAATGTAACTTTTTGTCACCCCAGTAAAATCAATGTAATATATTTTTTTCAATAATATTTTTTTCTTTTTTATTTTCTGTTTTGATATAATTTCATGCCACTAATTAATATTTATGCAATAATTATGATGAATTTCTGCCCATTGAATATAATACAATTGTTTTATTCAAATATATTTTTATATTACTTTTCAATGAATACAGTATTTCATGTTAAAATAGAGTCAATGCCTTTAAAATCCCATTTTTGAAGTTACATTAGTGCTATCTGGTGGGAGAAAAATAAGAAAAACATCTGCAATTCCACGGTTTAGCCCATAGATTCCTATATAGCTCTATATAAAAGGCCTATAAATTCTCTAACTGTTTTTAGATGTAAATACTTATTTGTATTAAGTTGTGGGTTTAGACATTCTCAAAGATGACTTTTTGTAAAAGTTTAGATTTTTTTTTCTTTTTTCTTTTTTTTAAATGTTGATTTGAAGCATCAGTTTTTGAATTATTATAACTATTATAACAGTCAAACCTGAACACAGAGAAAGCATTTTGTTACACAAAACATTAAAATTCTATAAAAATGTAACAAAAAATAACAGAAATGTTTTATCAGAGCTTAATCCTTCTGGGTTTGATCTGATTTCAACCTCTTTTTTCAGTTTTCTGACTCGTTTTGGCTATATGGTTATAGCCATACCAATTCATTTGAGTGTGTATAATTGTGTATGTTTGTGTGTAAGTGAGTGTGCGTGTGTTTGAGTGAGTGTGTCTGTTTTGCCCTCTTGAAAAAGACAACATATACTGTGCAAATGTGGTCAACGATATAAATCATGAATAACTCCCTGGAATGCACTAAGAATCTTTCATTTTTCAACTGAAATCCGTATGTATCTTTCCAGGTTTGTTTTCATGCAGGTGTTGTAAAATATAATTGTTACGAAATATGGACATATGTTATAGTGATATTTAACACGTCTGTAATATTGCTGTAGATAGAAGGAGGATCTTTAGAAGTCATTCATGGTATGTTGAAAGAAATTTCTTAATTACACTTTTAAATGTCCTTTTAATGATTCTTGAAGAGTGAGTAAAATAATGTCACCTCATTGTACCAAGTTTTTGAAAATGCTTATTATTCCGTTCATACAGCAAACCTTTTGCTGATTGTTTACAGTGTAAATGGAAATTACTCTCATACTTTGGAAAAAGTTGGATAGACTGAACACGTTAATATGTATAAGCATAACGCCGCCATTTGACAAATTCACGATTTTGTATTTTACATGGAAACAATAACCGTGTTGTTTTCAAAAACTTGCTCTATGAAACCAGTTTTCAAATGTTTTCATTTTTAGGCCCCTGTTTTGTTTGTTTAAATGTTTTGTTTTTTTTTTTTAGTTGAGTGTTGTGTTGTTTAAATGCTGTTTTGGTTTACTTATGTTATGTTATGTTAGGCCATGGTTTATGTAAAAGGTATTTTGAGATAAATATCTCTCACAAACATGGAAATTGTGTCTCTCTTGCTTTAAAAACAATGATGAATCCAAATCCTTGGAAAGTCTTTATGACACCCACTCGCCTACTAACGTAATACACAAAAGAGACACAAAAAAGACACCTAAAGGCAAATATATCTTTGTAACTGACAAGGTGGGCACAGATATAATCACAGCATGTTTCAATCTTTACCTCTGTCATGACTAAGCGCTAAGAAGAGGTCATCACAGACTGACGCATTACACCACATCAGTGTATCAGTGCAAAGAGTAACAGAGGTTGCTGAAGTGTGAACGAGAGGCTACCTGCCGAGAAAAGAAGGAGAGCCGTGGTGGTTTGTTGCCACCGGTCAATTACAGCTCGGTTATGGAGCCATCTGTTAATCTTTCCTCCTCTTCCTCTGTTTTTCTTTCTCTCTCTCTCTTTGTGCTAACAGCCTTCACGCTGTCAAATCCTGAGCGTATCTGAGAGATGCTAGAGAATGATAGCTGTCCGACACACGCTGCCTTTATCTTAAAGTAGTACAATAGGAGGGATCCAGACTAGATAAGAGACAACTAGTGATAATACAGGGAGACTTCATGGTCCAGTGGTGCGAGCTCGGGAAGTGGGACTTAAAGAGCAACAGTGCCACCTTGTGGTCATGAAGGGTACTGCTGATAGAAGTTGGCAAGGCATGCTTAGTTTTTAATGCTCAACCTTTTCCTCAAAATGTACCGAAACCGACACTGTTTGCCTACATCTGTTAAATTAATATGGATAGTAAAACTCAGAATATTAGATTTTGGAGAAATGTCTTCTGATTGCAGAAACTTTGGTATCTTGGTAAATCTGAGCACTGTTTGAGACATGGTTAAGAGCTCCTCCCAGAGTTAAAGAGCAGAATACACAATGCTGACTTTAATCACCATAATTTACAATTGCAAAATACAAACCTTTTCAAATATGTTTCCCAAACACTAGTCCATTTGTCATTGGGCAGACAAACAGCTCAGATAATTTGGTAAGAAATATATTGATCTGAATTATATTGTAATATATTGCAATGAATGAATAGACTGTTCAAGGATAAACACAACATACATACCATGTCAGCCTCTGCATGCCCTTTTCATATTTTATGACTTTATCATGCTCAAAACAGGTGAACATGTACATGTAGCCTACAGAACACACGCACATGATGTATCCGACAGCTGTCTTATAGAGGTTCGTACGGACTCCTGATCTAATTTCTGTTTTGCACCCAAGCGATCGTGACTTCCAGCTGTGCGTTCCCGTCTCTATAAATCAGCACTGACAGGTTGCTAAAGCAATACCCAAGGCCCACTGCAGCCTACAGTGTATAACGTACACTTGAGTGAATTCCAACAAAATGTGTGTGTGGCACGGCCTCTGTGTGAGTGTGTTTGTGTGTGTGTGTGTGTGTGTGTGTGTGGTGTGGTCATGAGAGGTAGAGATCCGAGCACGACCCTTTTCAGAGCTGCTTCAGTGCCTCGTAAGTGAGACCGATTATGAGTGTTTAACACAGCCTATTACATCCCAGACCAGAATTACGACTGTACATTCAACATGCAATCATGTAGAGAGAGAGAGAGAGAGAGAAACAGAGAGACTGGAGAAACTGGGTGCTTGTGGTACCCAAGGGACTGGATGTAAATTAATATAAGCGAAAAATAAAAGACGGGGTGTCACAGTTATAATGAGACAGGTGGTTTCAGCAGCTGGAGAGAAAGAAGAAAGGATGATTGAAAGAAACCACATATAGACAGAAAGAAAAAAGAGGAGACTGAGTAAATTAACAGAGGCCAGAAATACGCTGAGAAGCAATGGAGCAGACAATCGCAAAACATGCACGCGTACTGTCACATTAAACAGCAGAATGCAAAACAACAGAAGCAGAGAAAGGAATGTAATACAGTTGATGGAGTCAGGGTTATTACTGTACACCAAAACAATAATAGTAACTAACATAAAGCAATTACTGCTATGTAATCAGACAACAAAAAAACTAAAAACAGTGGTTAAAATAGTAACTTAAAATAAGTTGTGAGTCAGAATTAGTAGTGATGGATGAAAAGTGGGGGGGGGAGTTGTCTATGGGGGAAAAAAAATGTTCTCACAAATATTGTACAATATTTACTATTCCATGTTTGCTTGTATTTATTTATTTATGTATTTTATTATTATTTATTCCCCTTAAATTTTAAAGTTTGCTTTTATTGGTTCCCCAACTGATTCCTTAATTCTAAATTTAGCTGTAGGGCCTACTATAATTAAACGAAAAGTTATTCCATGAAACATACATTTTGCATTTTGAAATTAATAAATAAATGCAAAGTTTTTAAAAATAAATGTCTAGTCCTATATGAGTTTAATAAAAATATTTTATCAGACAAAGCAGGACTGCATAATTAATCAATATTAAACAAAACCTGTGATAACAAATTGCAAAGGCTGAAATTTAATAAAATAAATATACATGCTATGTTTCAGAGTGAAGCATGGTACTGTGTCTTCTGCAGTTTTCTACCAAAATAAAAGTTTAATGGCTTAACATTTTAAAATGAAAAAAGACTGCCATTAATATTAGTATTGTCATTTTACAGTTACTGACTACTGTAAAATATAATAATAATTATTATTATTCTATTTTTTTTCTTAAATACTCATTTGTTATTTTACAGTGAAATATTAATTTACATATGATTAATATTTCTAATATGTATTTTTTTATATATGCAATAATAACATACATTTAGTAAAAAAAAAATGCAAAAATGTTATCAGAAAAAAAAAACTGTGATATGATTTTTCTTCCCCAAATCACACAGCCTTTAGACAAAGAATGTCTATAAGTGTTCATAAATTGCATTTGTGTGATCTTCATCTATACATAGCTATGCCTTAAAAAGTAACAGGTTTGCAAATGTTATAGTTTAAATTGAAATTACAAACCTTGTGCTAAAGGTCATGGCACTACAGGTGTCTTTTAAATGGAATGCTGATATTTTTTTTACAAATATCCAGTTTTTAATGATCAGTTGTCTATTGTACAAAATGCTAACAGGCTTGACTTTTTAACACTGTCCCCTACTGACAACATAACAAAATATTAGATAAGGCCGGAGGGGTCTGTTGATTGCTTCGCTTTCAATCAGACCCCAAAGGACAAGAACCCAGAGGTCACTGTCACACACACACACAAAATCATTATAGATGAGGTCTGGTTTTGTAGCTCAGGTTTATGTTTATGAATGCCTTGTGTTCAGTTCATTTGTATTGATTATCTAAAGACTGAACAGAACAGATCACCACAGGTCAGGTGAACGCAAAGGGCATGAGGGAGGGTTTGGCGTGAGACGCCGTCTGCCCGGCAGCTGTGACCTTCTGAAGGTCACAGACGATAAAGAAAAAGCATACAGGCTCAATGACAGGTGTGCCGCACACCCATGGGACTGGATGGCCCACTTGTCAGGTGTGGCTTAAAATGCACATACACACACACACACATATGCCCACAGACACACACACTCTTTGCGGGTGCTACGGTAGTGATGGGTGATAAAGACAGCCAAGAGGAGGAGAGGAGATGGAGTTAGAGCTCATAACTCTTCGCACGCTTCTTCAGCTGATACATCAAGCTCTGCACACGCAGACAGTAATGAGCAGTACCTGTGAAAGAATGAGTTAGGGTCACACTCACACACACACACACACACACACACACACACACACCTGTCACGAGCAATAGGGGAGCCCTCAAACAAAGACAAACTGTTTCTGGAGTGGCCAAACAGGCAGATGCTTATGCAAAACACACTGAGATGCAACAAAATGAGAACACTCCCAATGCATATGATCTACTTACCTACTATTTTAGTAAGATAGTAGTATGCAGTATGTATACTGTGAACAGTGTGCCTACACAAAATATGAGCACTGCACAGAATACATTATACCACAATGCACTCCATCTTCAATTTCCATTGTAACAAATTAAGGAATTTTAACCACGATTTTGATGACTTACGTTATTTTTTGCCAAACCTTAAGACATCTTTACACAAAATTGGATTATATATCACCATTTAAAAGTTTGGAGTCATATATTATTTTTTTTATTATTTTTTTATGATTATTATTATTATTATTTATTTTATTTTTTTTTTGCTTGTTTTGTGTCTTGTGATCAAAAATACAGTAAAAACAATAATATTGGAAATATTATTACAAATTTCCTTCAGAAATCATTCCAATATGCTGATTTAGGGCTCAAGAAAATATTTATTCTTATTATAAATGCTGGAAACAGTTAAAACTATAATTTAAAAAAAAAAGTAAGAAGGTAAAAATGGTACCCAATAAAAAAAAAATTAAAAATCTTTTTGAACAATAATGTAAATGCAAATAATATTTTACTGCTGCAAATAGCACTGGTATTAAAGTGGTGGTTCACTCGAAATTTAATATTTTATCATAATCTATTCATCCTTCTGCAATACCAAACCCATACCAAAAAAGAAAAGTGTTGTACAATGTTTTGACTACTCAGTAAAAATGAATGGGGACCAGGACAGTCAAGCTCTAAAAAGAACAATAAAGGAACATAAAGGCATCTTAGAAGTAGTCTGCACAACTAACATGCGATATTCCAAGTCCTTTGAGGTCATATGATGTTCTGTGAGGAACAGGCCAAAATAGAAGTTGTTATTCACTAATGTTCCTCTCTGCAGTAGCTTTGAAATGTCATTAATGCTCACAAATATTCCATGTCAAGTGCGGAGCCCCTAAGGGAAAAATATGAGATAGGAGGACAAAATATATTCAAATGATCTTGCTTTTGCTTGCAAAACTGCATAGAAATGATTTAAAACATTTATAGTAGTGTACTACATTCTGTTGCACATACTATTTGTAAACAACAGTACATACAACAGTACGCACTCTATACACTTTACGCTATATTCCATTCTGAACAAAGCCTGTAAGAATTTCAGAGCATAAGAGGCTCTTAAAAACTCAAAGTCTGAGACAGATATGTTATGTTAATGGGTCCTTTCCCTCTTGACAGAATAGGTAGGCGCTGAAATACCACAAGGCTAAATAAATGTATCACTTGAGATAAAAGCAAGCAGGAACCCAACAAGAAAGGCCTCAGGCATGTTTCACTGAAGTAACCTAAACAAAGTTACAAGCTTGCTTCGTTTTTGAAGTTCTGCAACGGGTTTTTTGCTCATATGGGACATTTAGGGCAAGGTACCACGGCTCAAGGCCTCATCTTGCACATTTTATACAAAAATCCTTCAATCAAACTAGGCTTCTCATGACTTTGCTCTAAGAGGGGGTGCACACACACTCAGTTAATCATCCTTCTGGTGCAACAGGAGTGGAGGAGAGAGAAGCTAGGTCATTAGGGGAGGTTGAAGAGATGCAGGATGCATCTTAACGTGACACACACGCTGCTTGGTATGCCGGCCACATGAGGGACAGTGCTTTTTTATTTAACACGAGCGCCCACACACTCACAAACACACTCTCAGTGAGGGTCCACGGTAATTTGATCAAAAGCGACCTTCAACAGGCGATCCCAAAAGGTTAGGCCTCACACTAAATAAAGTCATATGAATAATCGTGCTCGCTGTATCTGTGTAAATCAAGCTCGGTTAATCTTCTGTGAAGCCATATTTCAAAGACCATAAAATGAAAGCCTAATTTCCTGGAGAGTTATATATTTAAAAAACAGAAAAGAGTTTCACAAAGACAAGGAAGAGACAAGACAAGAGGTGGAAGGAACAGTGAAATGAGGAAGAGGAGAGAGGAAGATGAGACTACAATGAGAAGATGCAGCAGAAGACAGAATAAATAAGATACTGGAAAGGGAAGATGAGGGAGAGAAAGACTGAAAAGACACTACATAAAATGCAAGAAAAATGGGACAAGAAGTGAAGACAAAGGAGGAGAAGCAAAGAGAAGAGACAAGATGAAGAACAAGGAAGAGACAAAATGAGATTAAAAGAAAGACAGGAAGAGCAGAGGAGGAGATGATACAAAGGTAAGATAAGAAGACAAAAACAAGAAAAAGAAGAGATGAGGACCAGATGAGCATCAACAAAACTTGAGAAGAAAAAGGGTAAAGATGAGACAAAAGGTGTAGGAATGGGATGAGACAAGACAGAAGAAGGGAGTGAGATGAGATGGGATGAGGAAAATGTTGAAAAGAAGAGGTGAAGGAATGAGACTAGACAAGATAAGATGGAAAGACAGGAAGACGAAGAGAATCTAAGAGAAAAGATGAGACAAATGTCAAAGAGAAGAGACAACTAGAAAAGAAGAGAAAAAAGGAAGTGAAGAAAGATGTAATGAGGTAAATGGATAAGACAAGATGCAGAGAAAGATGATGGAAGGGATAATATGGAATGGAAGATCAGGGGAGACAAGGAAAAGATAGATTGAAATAAACTAGACAAAATGAGACAGGGATGGGACCACAAGAGAAGACAGAGGAAAATATGAAAAGAAAAGAAATGAAGCGATGGTAAGAGAGATGTAATGAGACAAGGATGAAAAAAGATGAGAAGATGCAGAATAAGAGATGATGGAAGGGATGATATAAAATAAAAATTAAGACAAGAACAAGAAAATGAGAAAGAGGAGAATATGAGAGGAGGAAAAGAAAGAACTGAAAGAAAGTATCCAAAATGAAACAAAGGGATGGGACAAGGCTAGAAGACTAAGGAGGAAGAGAAAAGACATAATCTGCTAACAAAAGCTCGACCAAACAAAAGCTTCAACTTTTGGACTTTTTGTCTTCTTACTTATCTCAGGCATTTGATTTATTTTCTCCTTTTCTCCTCCTTGTGGGAAAAGCATATGAATCATCTTTTTACTGAACCAGAAGAGAGGAACAAATGTTCAAAAGCATTTGGGAGAGGAAAAAAAAATGAAAGAAAGGCACGACCTTGAATGCGTTAGTCTATTTCTCAAAAGACGTGTGTTGACCTTGTTTTGACAGGAGTCACTGCGTTTTAATTTCAGGGCTTTAGAAGTATGGATTTTGTTTTTATGCCTTTTTAATGGAAGCCTCGCCTTCTATTTTAGACCCCGTCCTGTTGACCTTTCTTCCTCCTTCGCTCTCTTCTTCCGTGATCTTCCTCCGTCACCCTCCCTCCCCTTTCCCTGCTCTGTAATTTCAGATGGAGTTTGTGGAGGCAATAAATGTAATTAGTATCGTATTTCAGATGGACTAGACACAGCGAGGGAGGAGGGAGATATTATAAGAGAGACCCTCCCTTTCCCTCTTTCTTGTTCTGAGCGTGCTCTGTCTCTCTCTCTCTCTCTTTCTCTCCATTGTTGTGCCAGTGTCCCCTCTGTCCTGTCCTCTTAGTGGTGTCACCGTAGTGCTGGCTTGACTCTGTCTCTCTCCATTTATCCGCTCTGTTCTCCTTGCTCCACACTGGATGGACTTAGAAAGGTCACGCAGACGAGAGTTGCTTATTTACCAGAGAGCCGGTCACTCCCTGGACTGCAGCAGAGGCGGGCAGACAAGCAGGAGCAGATGAGAAATGTGTCATACACCAGACCCACTCAGAGGCTGTGATGGGAATGCATTCAGACCACATAAACACACACATAAGGGATCAACGAAAACTCATACACGCACATTCATGCTCACAGGCAGGCTGCCAGTTCTAACATTAATGGACAGCCCTGAAAGGACTGTGTGTGTGACCTATAAACAACCTTGCACATAAGGTTAAATGCAGAGAACAGTCTTGCTGTAGATCTAAGAGAGGAGAGATGAGAGCACATGAGAAGAGAAAACAAAATTGCTTTGACTCCTTTTTCTTAAAAAAAAGGGAGAGAGAGAGAGAGAGAGAGAGAGAGAGAGAGAGAGAGAGAGAGAAGGGGATGGGCAATTTTGGACTATGCCAAAATTTGAAGCTTATAATTTTATAAAAGCATATTCATTTTATATTTAGCATATTAATTTGTGTGACAAGACTGTATTATTTGAGATGTAAGGTTAACAGTCATTTTATACAATGTTGCATCATCATGGAAATGAAAAACTGCTGTGGAATTGTTAAATACTTTTGCTAAAAAATGCTGGTTAACTGTAAGTTACCTTACCGCATTGCACATTTTTAAATGGTTTAACATCACATTATATGTAATTTTTTCATTTAAAGTGCTATCAAATTCATGGATTTGCTGGTAAAAACTATGAATTATTCTATCATTTTTGGTGAAAAACTGTAAAAGGACATTCTCAGAAGTCAATGCACCTATTTGATATACTTTTTTGTCATCAGTAACATACATTAAAGGGTTTTGTTTTACATTTGATGTTATTTAGTCGATTTTTATTGCATTATTTTATGTGTGTTACCCAGATGCTCTTTTGTCTGTGTGTATGGACTATGCACTGTTTATACAGTATATGTACATTGGACATGTTTTATGGACAGGGCCTCTTATGATGAACTCTACTGTGCCACCTATATTATTATGGTGGTTATCAGTAAATTTTAAGGTAAAATTTTGAGCTTAACTTGTACTGATCCGGAATATTTATTTAATTTTGCAGTGTGTCTTAGAACCGAAAAAGCTAAATTAATAAGAATAAGACATTTCCCTATGGATAGAGCAACATTTCATTATGTTCCAGACATAATAAAGAGTTCTTGTGTTGCAGTTCTTAATAACAGTTTTGACTCATTTCATGCTGGCAAGACCATTTTTCTGTTTTACTTTGACATGTTTCTTAGGTACACTCTAAAAAATCCAGGGTTATTTTTTTTTGGGGGGGGGGTTGGGGGGCGGTAGTTTTTTAGTGTTACCCAGCTCCTGGGTGAGACATAATCAATGACCTCTTCCATTGTTTTCCAACAGGATAATTGAGTTTAAACTCCAGATTGTTCAAGTCAATCTCCATTCATTCTTTTAAGCCTGTTTGCTCTGTCCCTCTCCCAAAAAGAACTTGAATAAAATACCATCTGCCATCTCAATATCCTCTTTAGCAAATCAAACAAACCTTGGTCATTTCTGGATACTTACAGGCAACTTTTGAAATTCTATTTAAGAATAAATTCAACCCCCATGACACCACAGAGATAGTCAGAGACAGCTCTCTCTCTCTTGTTGGGAATCTGTGACAGGAAGAGAGTACAAATGAATTTCCTGCCTGTTATTACATTGCAGGGTGGTATTAGTAACTGTACCCCAGAGGTGGTCTCCTAATTAACTCCTGCCAAGTGACACTTCCTACAAGTCTCCCCTGGATTACAGAGTCAACCATTAATCCACATTTTAATTTCCCATGGAAGGAGAGGCTAAAAAAAAAAAAAAAAAAACAGAAATGGGAAAAAACATGATGTCTATTTTTAATAAATGAGAAAATGACTTGGACACTGTGGGGATTGGCTATTTAGCGAGACAAACAAACATCACACAGGCTGGTGAAATATGTCATAAAATAAAAGTTTAAGAAGTAAAATGTCAGCACTGTGTAATCACAATATAAAGGTGAGTATATGTTAACAAAAGCACAGGCTCGTTTCATTGAGGTGATGAGAAGGAGATGCAAATTGTTTAACTGTAGCAATAAATGTATTAGCAGCAGTGGACAAATGTTTACCATGGACATTTTTTTAATCCTTTCTATTTCCACCATTTCTATTTTCAGTTCAAATATAAGTACAATCACTACAGATAATACACTCATCCATCAGAGTACCAGAATGTATTTCTCTTTTCCTTTTGTCTGTCCTCTCACCACTGCACAGATCTGAAATGACAGGGTGGACCAGAGCGATGAAGCAGACACGCTCTCTTTAGCCAGTGAGGTGTTTTCACCTGAGGTCCAATCCTGAGAGGGTCATGCCAACTGCCTCTCAGACAGTCTATATTGCCACCTGCTGGACAGATGCATTTTTATCCCAAAAATCTCAAATTAAATATTATTTTAATGCTTCTTTAATTGTACTAATCATAGCCTCAGCATGCTGATAGAGGCACTATACACAGTCATTAAAAAATAAACTGGTGGCTTTTGATATGGCTGTATATCAGCAATATCTTTGTTGTACTATCTTCTCATCTGTTATTGGTGATTTCTGATGACAGCGCTGCTCAGTGCATTTGTTGGCTGCTACTTACAAGGTGTTGTTGAAAGTAAAACTAACTTCCTTGTTTACAACCCCGTTTTAGTCTCTTTCAACATAAAAATCTTTACTGCTGACTCACTCATAAAAACTCTTGTCACCATCTAATGGCAGAAAATGTAACTAAAATTTCAAAAAAATGCATAGTGTACTTATCTCAGCCTACTGCAGAAATAGTATGCTAGTATGCTTTTTCGAAATACACACACACACACACACACACACACACACAAAACACTCAAGTAAGACACCTTTATCCTGAAAGCAGAGGTTCGACATGACACAAAGTGTGTATGTGTGTGTGAGCCTATTACTTTAGCATCATTTTCAATTATCTGTCAGCATTGTCAGAGGGAAATTAAAAGAACCCAATTTCCGCTCCAAATGCACAGCCTTAATCTACTCCTCTCTCCGCGCCTGTCTGAAGCCCACACATCCACAGAGCAGTAATGTGATGTTATAGACTTCTCTTCTCACGCTTATTACATGAAGGAAGCCTTTTTGAAAGTGTGAGCCAAGACCAAAACTAGTGTTAAAATTTGCATGGTTTCTGAAGCCTGTGACACAAATTCATTTAATTTATGGCTTCAAGTTACTAGTTTTGGACACATATGTAGACACTGTTATTACAAGAATTATGGGTTAGTGGCGTGACTCTTCAGAAATCTTCAGTAACGTCATAGTTTTGCAGGCATACACTGCGAGAGTGTGTTTGAATTTTTTTTTTTTTTTGGGGGGGGGGGGGGGGGTGCAAAGTCGGTCGGCTGCTGTCTGTATTCGTTTTATCATATTTGGAGAGACGCTAACCAGCTCTGACAGGGGCACATACAAGGGGTCCATAAGGTCACGTATTTGGAAAAACACTATGGAAAAATTATTCACCATCATTTTGACAATTCTCTATCAAAATCAACTTTGACAGCACATTGCTTGCGTCCTATTTTTGTCTTTCTTTTGGTTTATTTCCTTTTTTTCTTTTTCTCTCTCTGATTTCTTGCCTCAGGTCATGAAAACATTTCAGGAAAAACACTAGAAAAGCCAGAATACAAGATTGCGTCCCGTTCTTATTAGTGCCATATGAATGTACTCCTTTAGCCCCCTGGTATTTTTCATTTGATGTAACTTTCTAATTTATCCCTGAGTAAATAGCAGTCATAATGTGAATGGAATGAAGAGCAGGCATGAGACGAGTGCCAATGAGAGGAAAGCGGCCCTCCGTGCAGCAAATTATCTTCCCAGCACGGAAGCATCTGTGCTCAGCCAAGACGAGAGAAAAACAAGGCTTACCTCTCCTCTCCTGCTCCCTAAAAAAGGCCAGCAATCAATAGAAAGTTCATTCCAGAAAGGCGGTCTGGTAATCTGTTTGGCTGCACACGCACCTGTCCCTAATGATCTTTCTAGCACAACAGGATGACCTAATCTTCATTCAAATGAATGGCTGCACAACACGGACAATACTTTATCACTCTCTCTCTTGCACACACAGAGTGATTGGAGGCATGAAGGCCAGTGGAAGACTTATCTGAGTTCAGCGAGTTAACGGCAGTTTAACAACAGGACTTTTTTGAGGTAGAAAATGGGAACTAATAAAAATAGGCCTATGCTGTTTATCAGTGCTTAAACTGGTTGTTGCAGGGGTTATTTCTTTTATTATCTAGTTATCTAGTAAAAATTGGTGAAATTCATTCTAAGTATTACATAAAATCAATTTTTTTAGGAACATAACGTCATACTATGAATCATAACAAAAAGGTCATTAAACACAAATGCTTAGCTTATGTCGGACACGTTTCTTTCAAAAACAAACATTCATACACACATACATAAGTATATATATATATATATATATATATATACTGTATATATAAATACACACACACACACACACGTATACATATATATATATACTGTATCACATACATAAGTGTGTATATATATATATATATATATATATATATATATATACACACATATACACTTAAGTATGCATATGTTTATTTATATATATATATTTCTGAGTGGAGAAAGACAGAAAATAATTGTTTTAATTCAACTAAACCATACAATGCTGTTATGGCTTTTATATTTACATATTATATACAAATATATTACATAACTTTTAAATGACTTTTTTTTTCCAAAGCAATTAGACATGGCATTATATGTGTGTGTGTGTGTGTGTGTGTGTGTGTGTGTGTGTGTGTGTGTGTATATATATATATATATATATATATATATATATATATATGCGCGCATACACACACATAATTTAAATATACCATCAATTTTCTTACTTTTCTGCAGCTTCTGAAAGCACCTTTATCCAAAGATAGTTTGTTGAGAAGAAATAAGTATGAGCAAATTATTGTGATTTTCAGTTAAAGAGCCTGACTGTTACACTCTATTATAAGGGTAGAACAATGCTGATTTTTGTTCCCAGAATAACCAGCTTACTTTCTCTCATGTAAATATCTCACACCATAGAGACTTTACAAGGTGAATGTCATTTACAGTACATCTGAGATCTGAAACATCAAAATTCTTGTTAGGAATAAGACCGATGCAAAATGACAAAATCAGATCAAATTCTACATTTCCACACAGCACCACTGGATGGCGCCAAAGTGCATGTGACAAACTGCATTGTAAGTCTCAAAACAAAGCTTCAAATTAGGCACAAACCACAAACAGTTTGTCTACAAGCTTTATTGGTACTTTATTGGCTTATATTCACAATGCATTTCACAGACAGTCTTCAGCATATTTTCATCAAAACTGAATTATCATTCACAAATGACCTGCATGAAGAAACAGTGCTTGAAGTTTGCGAGTTTTTAGAGCGTGTGCCGTTTCAGGTATTCGATCCACGATGGAGACGGCAAATTCTGCAAACATGTTTATTTTGACATGACAGGAAGGTAATAGGCCAACACAGCATACATTCTAGTTTTTTTTTTTTCTTTTTTAAGTGTTTAACCAAACAGCTAAAAACAATGAATAGTTGGGTGCAATATGCTGTAACAGATCCCTTTGAAGACAAGTACGAAATAAAACTGTTCTTAAACTCTGCTACAGAAGACTAGAAGCCTCTTCACCTCTAACACAACTGAATTGCATCAACTTTAACACAGTTACACCACAACACCACTGTGTTCTAGCACGCCAAGTACAAACAAAAAGGGAAAAAACGGCTAAAAACAAAAGACTTCGTACCCAAAACAATTCACTCCCTTTATCATACTGAAATTAATCAAAATGACCGAATAGTAAACGAAAAAAACCTCATCGATTCCTGCTTCTGCCGACATCAGTTCCTCAGACTACATTCTGTAGTGGTGTTACGTAGCTGCGTTTACTTCAAACATGGAGAACTACATCTACTGTGAGAGAGGGATGACTCTGCTTGCGAGAGAAACTGATAAGAGGTTTAAAAAGATTTAATTCGCAGTTACGCTAACAATTCAAACACTTGCTGGGGGGTGGGGGGGTGGGTAAAGTTTACATTGCATCGTCTAAGGCCTTTTTCCAAACCAAACACAATTCTGTCCATCTTCGCTTGTTCCACCATCACTTCTCGTGCACGGAAATAACACACTAGCTGACTTTCTTCACTCGGTCTTTGGCTTTGCTCCGGGAATCTTGGCCTGGATCCTGTAATGACACATAAACAAAAGAATATGATTACAGTCCATAAGGAACAGGAAAAACATCCATTTATGCAACTAATTTACTTAGCATTAGTTTAGTTTAGCAATTTATGTAGTAAATTTATACTACGGTCAAAAACATAAAACAACATACCTTGTGCATGTGTTTGCATATAGGCTACAGCATATATACACTGTACGGTTTATGTATTTATAATATATATATATATATGTGCCATTTTCTTATTTTTATTTAATTTAACTTTGTTAAATATTAATAGAAACCATATATTGATAAAAAAAAAAAAAAATTCTTCAACTTCAAATTTAAAAACTACTTCATACAGATAAACAATAAATAAATAAATAAATAAATAAATAAATAAATAAATAAATAAATGTGACAACCACCCAAGATTACTAAAACACAATTTTTGCATCTGGTTTATTGAAGAAAACACCAGTCATATATTTCGCAATGTAAACAGACTTACTTTCCCAAAACATCTTTGATTTGCTTGTTCACCAGTCCATAGTAATGGTCGATTTGTGCCTGCATTAGGAGTGAAAATGAATAATTACGGCATTCAGGTATACATTATAGGTTTATTACAGTGTTTATTGAAACTGAAGACTCTGATAAATACTTAAATCAACCACGACAGCTGCCTGAGCCAGAAGTTATTAATGCATACACATGCCAAACATACCTGATGCTTCTCATAGATCACTGGCCAACTGAAAGTACCGATGAGACCTAAAGAAAAAGAACATTTTGAAAATTACAGCATATTCTTATAATTCTGACAAGTGCCAATTAACTACTAAAAATGATGTATCGATTTAAATTAATAGAAATGCAGTCCCAAATGGACTTACCCAAAATAAGAAGGGTCAGACCATTGAACAAGGCACCAACATAGGTCAGGATCCACATGAGAACTGCAAACTGGAAGAAGAGAGGAAACCATGTCAACATACAACCACAGTACAACAGGCCAGAGGAAACACTGTGAGAAACATTTCAAAACTTATGCAAGGTTTATCAGTATTAAAAAATAAGCTATTCATCAAGGATGCATTAAATTGATAAAAAGTGACTGTTACAAAAAATAAAAAATAAATAAATGTTCTGCTCTTACTAATAAAAAAATCTGAAAAAAAAAAAATAGTATCAGTTTCAATCAATCAAGTAAATAAAGAAGCTTCTTTTATTATTATTTTTATAATCTGTGAAAAGAAATGTTATGACCAAATCAGCTTTTGCTCAGAATGATTTCTGTATGATCATAAATATTAAATGCTGAACAAGTTTTTTTGTAAATTGTTTTTTTTTATTAATATATTTTTAATTATTTGCTTGTTTGTTTTTATATTTAAATACAGCCTTAGGGAAAAAGACTATTAAACTACAATTTTTCTGTTTGGTTGAACAATTTCCTTAACTCTCAAGAGTCAGAAAGATGGTCAAAATTGTAATGAAAGCTCAATTATAATTGATAAAAATTTATCATTAGCGTTTTGAAAGAGTATTTTTAAATGCCTAATGACTGATCATTTTCATAAATTGTCATTGTATGCTCAAAAATGTTTCACTTGAACTCGAAATAGAAAGCTGACCCCTTTTTTGCAAGCCGACCCAACAAATGGCGAAGACTGTTAAAAACCCACCGGCACATAAACTGTCACTCGTAACTGGACACGTCACTCAATATAGCCGCCTGACCACAGAGAGACTGAATGCTGGAATCTATCCGTCCAGCTGCGGAAGACCTCCAGAGCTCTGAAAGGGCAGCGGGGCCTGGCTATAACTCTATCCACAGCCCATAACCACCGCCCCCCTCACAGGGCAGTAAATCTCCTTACACGGATGCCTGCATCCACCGGGCCCCCGAGTGTTTGAGACGTGGGTCAATGCAGCGCCAAGAAAAGCCATGAGGTGCTGATTTAACATTAATGTTAGTGGCGCTTTTCCATTACGCCACAAACTGTGCTTAGAACACGGCGACTCCTTAAAATGTCAGCCGCTTTGACGCATGATTAAGAAGCACTTATCCCTGGATCCAAACATTTATTTTAGTAAACCAGATGACTTGTGACCTCTAGTTCTGCTACTGTCAACAATTTCAGGCTTACAGGCCCAGAGTGAATTTTCAGAAGTAGTATTTTTAATGTTTTTTTTTTTAAATGTATATTTATTCATTTTCATTTTTTTTTTTTTTTTTTTATATTTAAATGTCTTGTTTTTGTCCAACTCATCAGAACTAGGAATGCCCTCAGCATAGCAACATGGGCATTTGGAAAGTGTAGTCCAGCTATTCATTCACCATCATTCAGCCTTGCAGCTAACCTTGTCATGTGACGGCATTAAAAACAGAGAGCATCACATGACTGGCATTCCTCAATGCTATATCACAGCTGATACTTTAACCCCGCCACCTCCAATAAAAAGAGTTGCTGGCTGTGGCGAGGGGTGGGGGGCTCTATGGCACCATTTCTATCCCATCAGAGCTCAGTCCAAATCCTCTCGGCCTGATCAACAAAGGCTTCTTTGTGGAGGCGTTCATGACCCGCTTCTGCAACACGTGACCAAACACCCCAAACCTGACCACCAACCCTGCCTACTAAAAACAAATGGGAAGCCCCGTTTCTTATTCAGTGTATTAAGGACAAAACTCAGTATGCACAATGGGAGAAGACACAGTTGATAATATGAAGTAACGTTTGCTAATGTTTGGAGACAGTGAGGTCGTTAAAAGTCTCCTATGCTTATCAAGGTTGCATTTATTTGATCAAAAATGCAATTGAAAGCAGTAATACTGAAAATACTATTTACATTTAAAATGACTATTTTCTATAGTAATATATTTTAAAATATAATTTATTCCGGTCATGGCAAAGCTGAATCTTCGGCATCATTACTCCAGTCTTCAGTGTCACATGATCCTTCAGAAATCATTCTTTCTGAAGAAACGTTTCTTACTTTTAGCAACGTTGAAAACAGCTGTTCTGCTTAATATTTTGCAGAAACTGAGATACATTTTTTCAGGATTCTTTGATTAATAGAAAGTAAAAAAAGAACAGCGGTTATTTAAAATAGGAATCTTTTGTAACATAAATGTCTTAAAAGGGTTACTTCGCCCCAAAATGAAAATTTTGTCATTAATCACTTACCACATTGTCATTTCAAACCCGTAAAAGCTTCGTTCATCTTCGGAACACAATTTAAGATATTCTGGATGAAAAACCGTAAGGCTTGTGACTGTCCCATAAACTGGCAAGTAAATAACAGTGTCAAGGTCCAGAAAAGTATGAAAGACATCGTCAGAATACTCCATCTGCCATCAGTGATTCAACCGTAACATTATGAAGTGACAAGAATACTTTTTGTACGCGAAGAAAACCAAAATAACGACTTCATTAAACAATTTGTCTCCTCTGTGTCTGTGCATCACCGTATCACTTTGTGGCGCGGCTGACACAGAAGAGCGTACTCTGCCTGTGTTCAGCTCATATTCTCCAGGATGGCACTACAGTGATGCGGAGAGACACAGAGGAGACAAATTGTTTAATAAAGTCATTAATTTTGTTTTCTTCATGTACAAAAAGTATTCTTGTCGCTTCATAACATTACAGTTGAATCACTGATGGTAGATGGACTATTCTGACGATGCTTTTCATACTTTCCTGGACCTTGACAGTGTAATTTACTTGGAAGTTAATGGGACAGTGACAAGCCTCCCGTTTTTCATCCAAAATATCTTAAATTGTGTTCCGAAGACGAACGAGGCTTTTACGGGTCTGAAATGACAATGTGGTAAGTGATTAATGACAAAATTTCCATTTTGGGGTGGAGTAACCCTTTAACTATCACATTTATGCATCCTTGTAGCATAAAAGAATACATTTCTCTCTAAAAACTTAATTGTAACTCAATTACTCTGAAACTAGAAGTGTGCATTAAGGAATTAAGTGGATGTCAGATTTTGAACAGTCCATTAAATTAAAGCTAGCTCATTCATTTTAAAATATCACAATATTGGCCGGACTGTAATATAAATGCATATCTGTCAATCCAACATGTCATGAGCAGAACTGTTTACATATACATGTGTATTGAGTTCTTTGTTTTGGACACTAGAGGCCAATTCCTAGCCCACTTCTTCAGAAAACTCTTTTTATCAAATTTAGCATGAACTGTACAGCTTACAGAGGCATTACCGTTCACCAGCCTCAGGAAAAACATCAAAACAACAAGATTTATTTTCCAATCTTCACCCTGAGAGCAGTTATGGAGCCCCAAATCAAATAAAAGAGGCTAAGCTGAAAACAGCAGGTCCAGGTTTTCATTTCCTCTGGTCTCCTGGAAGAACAAACCTTGAGCGAGTCCACCAGGTCCTCCACCAGGAAGAGTCGTCGCAGCTCCTTAATCACACAGTTGATGTGTGCCAGAGTCGTGTCACTGTACTTATGAACCAACTCCGAAGAGATCCCGATATCTTTATCCAGATACATCCTGTAGAGAGAGAAAGAGGGTTTAGCATGAGACCAGAGCCCTGTTCTAGAACCTAGCGATTTAGCAACTGGGTGATGGGTGCTTTTGAATTCACTGCTTTATAAAACTTTGTGAAACATTTGTTCTAAACCAGCGATCAAGCATGTGCCAAACTGCCAAAATTGCATGATTTAGTAAACATGGCTTCATTACGTTTATTACAAGGCTTCAGTAAACAACCTTTTTATTGCAAAATTTCAATGATTCACTGCTAGAGAGCGATCACTGGACACGTGAACTAGTGTCTATATGGTTTTGTATCTGACATTCTTTAAATGACACATTTGTATAACAGTAATAATAATAATAATAATAAAAATAATAATTTTTTTAATTGTAATATTTGTATTAGTTTTTTTTCTCTTATTGGCTTATTTATCCAACAAAACAAAACAAGCCCCTACAATTATACAGACACTATGTTTGGAGTAGGGCTGTCAGTCAATTAAAACTTTTAAATCTAATTAAATTACAGTGTGCTGCGTTTTAATTAATCACAAATTAATGTGGCTGTGAAAATACCCCCGAAAGCTCATTTAAAGCTATTATCATGTTAAATGTTTAGGTTACAATGGCCTTACAAAGTATGGAACATAAAAGAAGATAATTTGAGAAACATTGCAGTATTTTTTGTTCATGCAATGAAAGTCACTAGTGACCAAAACAGATTAGTTACCAACAGTAGGCTATTCAAAATACCTTCTTTTATGTTGTGCAAAAGAAAGTGAGTCATTCAGGTTTGAAACAACATGAGGGTTGAATTCTGTAAATGACAATGTATTTATTTTTGGTGAACTATACAGTTAATGTTTTTGTTTATTCATTTATTTATTTTTAATAAACAAAATGATAATTTGACGAAAGAAACTAAAACTACCAGCAGATGGCGGCAAATGTCTTTTCGTTCGAGTCTATTCGTTCAAAAGACTGATTCATTCAGGAATTCAGTAAACGGCTCTCTCTAAGGGCTACGGAATCACTGATTCACATGATTCATTCAAAACACGGATTCATTCAGAAACGAAACACCGCTGTGTTGCTCGGAGAAGCACAACAGTTCTGCTGTGGCTTTTTAGGTCATATTTTCCTTGGCAAAACTGAACAAAAACAGAATATTGTGTTTAAAATATAGCACGATAATAAACTTCTTATTTAGTGAAATGTATAAAATCATATTTGCACTCTGTGTGTTCTCTGTGACAAAAACACCACTCGTGTATGATATAAATAAATTTTAAAAAACTCACACTGGGCAATTTTTGCCCCAATGTCTCGAATTCTATGGCATTAGGGAGTTGTTGCCCTGCATCATATCTGTCAACAGTCAACTGTACAGGTCTGGGGGTGGGGCCAGTGCATTAACTGCATTAAAATATTTTAATTGCCTTATTTTTTCATAATTAATTAAGTTAACACGTTAAACTGACTATTAAATTATTTGTTAATGGCATTTAATAGATTACACTTTCAATAAAACGTTTTTAATTGGTTTGTCAAAGGAGTTATGATGTATGTTTGGCCTGAGTACTGACACCATTCTGACCACGTCGAATCAGCCAATCATTTTGTTAAGCAACTGATTCAATTCCAAGTTTTGCACTTTTTTTTAAGCCATAAAGTTTTTTTTAAGACCACACCATTTACCTAGTTTTACGATTCTTTGCCTAGTGATTATTTATACCCATTTAAAACATTTAAATACAAATTGCTGTAAAATGGCTTTTTATAACCGCTACTATCATTTAGTTGAAGTGAATGTGAATGTTTATAATTCTCTCTTTTTGTCATTTAGAGAAAAGCTGTAGAAAACATGAATTAGTTACAATTAGATTTTTACTATTACACATTAAACAAACACAGTCTATGTTTTGGCCATATCAAAACAATTAGTCACATGCTTTTTCAAATAAACAAGCTAACATCAAACTGTGAGTCAGGACTCCTGTGCGCTTTACTTAAGAAGCTTCTTTTGTGTAGAGCAAGAAAGTTGCTGCCAATGTAGAGCATTTCCAGTGTACTACTTAAGAGGTTTCATTTCAATTAAGATGTTGCCTTTGAAGGTAGCTGACTATGCAGTAGACAGCAAATCAGCTCAGCAGGTTTGGAACAGAGCCTAAAACAGGCTTTCTGAGAGATACAAAAGATACTGCAACCACTTTACTTTCAAAACAACTTTAAGATTCTTTAAGTGGCTGGATTTTTTTCCATTCAACAAGCGAGGCTTAAAATTTTGGCAGGGAATCAAAACCAAGCACCTCATGTAAGCCCAGAAGCTAAGCTCCACAGATCTGCTTCCTTACAGAAACTGGAACACAAACTGATCAAAGCAGGATTATCCTAACCGTTTTACACTCAAGGCAATGCAAAGTGAACTAAACATGGTGTGGAAATACGCGAGACTGATGCCACTACAACATGCATGCGACATGTGTGGGTCCTCACTTGAAGGGGTGTCCATCCTCTGACTTCTGAACAGCCTGTAAAATGCCTTTGAATATCCTGAAGGAGATGGTGACAGACAGCAGGGCAAGGGCCACGTAGGAGATCACACTGATAATACTGCACACGCTGAGGGACAGCAGCAGGAACAGACTGGCTCCAAACACCACCCCCGTCCTCTGCAGATCTCGCCAATACAGCAGGTCCACCACTGTGACAGAAAAGAGTTACGTCAGCCCCAAACAGTCAGATGATGCAACTTTCTGCTTTAATGCAAAAAAGAATGAACACTTTTTGCATGCACATAAACATTCTTAAAATCATGTTAACAGTAAATGGTCTCATGACTTATTTTTCAAATTGTGTGTGAACGAGAATTGAGTTACATTACGGTGTAAAATTACTACAACAGAACTATAATATAGCTTTTTTTTTTTTTTTTTTTTTACATATTGCTTGAAGTGTTTTAATTCAGCAATTTTGTGAAAAAAAAAATATTTTACACAAAAACACACGTAAAAAATATTTTGTAAATTTTGCTTAGTGTTTAAATTCAACAGTTCTATAAAATATATTTTATACACACAAACCAATGTTTAAATATTGCTTAAATTCAGAAATTTTGTAATATATATATTTTTTTTTATTTATTTAAACACTTGTCATTGAATTGTATTTCATATATATATATATATATATATATATATATATATATATATATATATATATATATATATATATATATATATATATATATACACACACACACACACACACAAATTCTCTAAAAACATCACTTAATATATACAACATTGCTGAATTTAAACAGTATTTTTTAATTCTTATAAAGTATTTAATTCATAAAATAACTTCATTGTAATATTCATTGTAAGCAGAAATATAGTTTTTTTTTTTTTAGGTACTTCAGTTAATTGTCCAATCAGGCAGTTATTAACCAAGTCGGATCATCTCAAAATTGCCTATATTAACCGTTGAATCAGATTGGCCAAAATAATGCTTTATGAATACATGGCCTTTTTTATTTCTAAATATGTTGTTTGCGCAGGAATACCTTAACAGCTGCCGAGCATTAAAACACTATTTTTCTTAACAGAGGCTTAGACAGAATACAGATTTTCATCAGAAAGTGATGTGCATGTAAAAACACGCTCCGTTTTTAAGTAGCTGCAGAGCTGGAAACAGGAGAAACGTGTGGAAATCTGCTATAGATGTGCTGGTGGCTTCCCAGATGAGCATATGGAACAGATCATTTCAATAAACAAATTATTTGTGACCACAGTGAACATCAAAACTCCTTCCAAAAACAGAAAATAACTCATGCACACACTAAACAAGGACACCATCATGCTGAATGCTGACTTTCCAGCAAATCTAGTCTGTTCGTGCTGAGGAAGGATAAAAATAGGACAGAAACCTCACAGTCAGTCAAGGACCCTTCAATAATTAAACCTTATCTACAAAATGTGCCAATATGTCTGATCAGAGTTCATGGCAAACAAGCATGCGGTATCTTCTCTCACTGCATTTCTAAAGACAAACATCATCCATCCAAAAACACGATGTATTAAATCAATAATTAAGAAACACTTGGGTTCGTTCAGAAGAACATGCTGCCCTTCATCTTGTACTCTTGCCAACAGACCGTTGCATAAGCTTATCGAAACTGAACAGTTCACAAAGTATTAACGCATCACATTTTCGAAAACCAAGGCATGATGCATACATACATGCTCATAAATATTCATGTTAATGTGTACTGTTATAATGCACGCCTGAAAACACGTTAAGTCCTGCGGCCTCATCAAGACCCCGGCTATAAAAACTGCATTTAATCATCATGATTTCATTCTAAATCATCGACAGTGCGTGTACACACGAATTAAAGTGTAAATGCGCATAAATCAAGTGTGATGCTTGGAGGAGGGACGCAATTGCGGAGCGTTTAACGGTCTAATTCACCAACTAACCTTGTTTGGAATCCATCTCGCTCATCTGCGATCAGACAGACAGGACCAAGAACACACGAGAAGCATGCAGCAGAAATGACAAATACCAGTTCCGGTCAAATTTGTTCATTTCAAAACAAAAGTCCCTGCGTTATCCAGCACATTTCAGATCAAGCGCACTGAGCAGATCAGATACAAAATAAAAGTCCACAAAATATCGGTGACCGTGCATCTATCAGAAAAACCGTTTGGCCAGCTGACCTTTTTTTTTTTTTAAACTAAAAATGTATTTATTTATTTGTATTTATTTTATGTCCAATGCGGATTGCTAGACAGCCATCAGTTGGCCAGATTTTTTTTTACGCTTTTGAAAAAAAGTCTCTGCATTTATTTGTTTAAAAATAACTAATATTGTGAAGTATTATTAGAATTTAAAATACCCGTCTTCTATTTTAACATTTTAAAATTTAATTTATTCCTGTGATGGCATTGCTAAATTTTCAGCATTATTACTTGCAGTCTGTCACATGGTATTTTTGAAATCATTATGATAAGCTGATTTGGTGCTCAAGAAATATTTCTTATTGCCAAAAAAAATATATATATAAAAAAAAAAAAAGTTGTGCTGCTTAATATTTTTGTAGAAATTTTGATTGTTTTCCCCCCAAGATTCAGTGATGAAGAACATCAGTCAAAAGAACATTTATTTGAAGTAAAAAGTAACACTTTGTCTTTGTCAAATTTGAACAAGTTTAAAGGCGGGGTATGTATTTTTTGAAAAACGGTTCAGAAAACTGAGTCGGGCCGAGTACCTAAACAAACTATTAGCCAATTAGCAGTAACGGGAGTGTCTACTCATGATGGGGACGAGAGAGCACTCAGAGCACAGGACGGACATTAGCTGAGCGATGACAGAAAGATAGGAAAGAGAGGAAAACATCTGCGGAACAAAAGAAGGCTTACGATAAGGCAAGAAGTTGGACGCGTGTAAATATCGGATCAGCTTTCCAGCACTGGAGAGAACTCAAGGAGCGGGAAGGCCTGCGATCGGACGCCGAGGTTGCTTCGTTTCTTCTCGATAGGGGAATAACATTGATTTTGCTGTGTTTCACAGAACTAATATATGCCATCTTCTGCTTGAATATGCTCGTGTGTCATGTTCGCTTGTTTGTTCATCTGCAATCATACTGTTGTTCCCTTCAGCTATGATAAAGACACATTCACTTCCACACCCTTTAAGTCCGGAGCGTCTAAACCTCCACGCTATACATGACACACTGCATCATATATATCCTTTAACGTCTTTCAAGAATGCGCTGAATGCAGAATAAGCAGTCAGTACAACATTCTGTGCCGCAAACAGGCAGCTGGCCAAGAGAATTCTCTGGCAGAGGGATAAATGCTTGCCGTGGCAATATGCTTTGTAATCAAGACACCCCAGAACATTTACTCAGCACAACTAGAACATTCTCTCCCACAAGCACCTTCGCTAGCAAGACCTCAAAACTGAGCAAAACTTACTCACTTTACCCAATAACATTTATGGACAAAGCAAGCAGAAAAACGTCAGGCTTTTTAGGGCAAAACAAGCATGTACCCTGTTCTTTCCAGTGCTTTATTTCCATCCCTGAGGTTGAAGGTGTGTTATCTGAATTGGCGTGCATCGTCATACATTCCAGTCAAAGGTCTGCAGAAGAGGTGGTCGGGGGTGAGGAAGGAGGCACGAGTCTCTGGCTGGGGCAGGACAGGACTGAAGGCTAGAGAGAGACGCTAGGGCTCTCCTAGCAGAGCTGCCTGATCACGTTCTGCAAAGGCCAGCACTGCTGAGGTCAGCTGACCACATTCAAAGGTGCTGAACGCCGTGTACTAGTAACATGAGGTTTTAGCACAACGTCAGCTGGGTCGCTCTACAATCCGGATGCCGTTACAGTTAATTCTTCTAAATGCATTATCAAAAATAACTTGATGTGGATGCCCTTTGGCCTATCCTCAGTGTTCTTAGGAGCAATTGCGCACATTCTGAGTAAATGGAAATAAAAGTGAGAATTTTTTTAGGTTTTCTTTACAGAAGCAATAAGCACCAAGATTCTTATTATGATTAACTCAAACTGAATTTGTCTTAATTGTGTAGTTAATTTGTCTTAAAAGTAAAAAAAAAAAAAAAAAACTAAAAGGTCATTTTAAATGTTAATAACACAGTTACCATTAACTTTGTTGGTGCAAATTATGAAAAGTGAACATTTTAAAAATCAAAATGACACAATGCTATTTATTAATACTTTAACATTACTTATCTGGGGGAAAAAAATTAAATGTTAAATAAATAAAATGTAAAAGAAAATACCTTATCAAAATGGAAAATGCACCTTTCATCATGACCTACCTACAGTTCACTTATGAAGCTGGTGTGTGCAAAGTCTTGGTTTAGTATGACATTAAGAAAAATGGGCATTTTTCTGCTTTAGGTAACAGGTTAGTGTTCAGACACAATCTGTAATGATTATGACAGGCTTTCACTGAAGTATAAATGTCTTATGAATCATTTATGAAGTCATCCATTGTGAATATGGGTCATTGTTTTCCTCACGGTCAACGACACTTCTGAGTAAACTCGGTCACTCAACTCAACTGACCTTTGTCCAGACTTTATTTACAATAAGGACGTGACCATTAAGTATGTGGAGCTGAATTAAAAAGAGATTTATACAAATGGACATAAATATAAAAAAAAAAAAAAAACATGTTAAAAAAAAAATCTAATAAACAGTTTGACAACTAGCACAATTTCGTGTTTGAGTATTTTTCGTGTCAGTAACAAATTCTCCACAAGATGGCAGTAAAGGGAAGCCATCAAGAAGACTTTGACATTTTTGAAAATTCCCAAATGATCATAGTTTAAATTCAACATGCTGTTCAAAGTATGCAATAACAAACATTATTTGTAATCACATTAGATGAGTAAGTATCATCCGTTCATTTCTACACTGTAACCAGTGCATAAACCTTTTCTTTTAACTCACGCTACATTAGCATCAGTTAAAACACTTGTTGAGATAAGCCCAATAAATATGAATCGGAGACTTCAATATAAATCAGAAACCTCAAACTGTATTACTGCGATTGAAAAGGTAACGTTAGGTAAAAAGTAAGTCAGACTTGATGAATACATGCAACGTTAAGAATTCAAATGGATCTGATTGTTCCTGGTGTAACATGGTGGTGGGTGGATTAAAAAGAAAAAAGTTGATTATACTTATTATACTTAGTGATAATACTTACAGATCCTCGATTCAAATCTAAAATGATAAAATTAGAAATGCATAATGTACTTACATGAACAACAAGAGTTGGATTTGGATGTGACTCTTGTTTTCTCGTCTTTTTCTTCTGATTTCGTCGTTTTTGTTGTTGCGTCTCCAAACGCACTGCTCGGTGCTGGTTTGACGGCTTCTGGCTCTGGTTTAGAGGTGGATGAGGGTTCTGGTTCTGGTTCTGGTAAGTTCAGCAGAGGCTCTTCGGTACGTGGCAGTGTGGAGCTGTGCCTCTCCAGCGCATCTTTCGCTCCTCCGACCAGATCTAAGATATCATCGTCGTCCAGAATATTAGCATCTGCCTCTCTTTCCAAGAAATCAGTTCCTTCATCCATCAACGAGTTCTTGTGTTTGTCTGCTCGGTATAATTCTTCTTCTTCATGCTGAAAACCATACGAGGGTGTCGTGGAGCTTATATCCATCTGATCATCCATTGTTAGGAATAATTTCACACCGTTATATAATCTAACTTTTTCAAAAAAACAGTCTTTTCGATTTGAATGTCTGAGAAAATATATTTGCAAAACTTCACCAGCACTCCAGCGACTGTGAGTCAGGTTAAACACGGCCTAAAAACACAGAAAACCACGCAACTGTTTGACTAAGCGCTTTGTTAGGGGAAGTATATGCAAAAGTATATGCAAATTTTCTTTTATTTTTTGTTGGGTGAAGAGTGGAGGGTGGCGGTGAAGCACATGGTTGTGTTTGTGTTTAAGGTTTTGATTTTGGTTGGAGTATGGAAGTTTGTGGGTATTTCATTGGGTGAGTGGAGAAAGGGGGCGGGGCAGCCGCTCCCAAATGCTTTCTCTTCCTGAGCAGAAATGTGGAAAATGGCTGAGTGATGTTTTAAAATTCACAGTGGTTTGAAAATGCTCTGGTAGATTGGCTTTGTTTTTATATATAAATAATAGTTATATGTTCTTAATATTTGCAAGATGTAGCCATTGTTTAATGAAATCAACTAGACATTTGATGCCATGCAAGCAACACTCTCTAACCTTGACCATATTCATAATGTAGCATAACATCTTGTGCGTTCATTGTGAAATCATTGAATATTGTTGCGAATACATTTATTCAGATGATTCATTGTTTGTCGGTGTATTACAACATAAACTAAACAGACTCGTGTGATCAAATCAATCTGAGTCACAATAAGTGTTTTGTACCATATCGGTTTTATATGATATACTTTGCTGAAAAACTTATTTCACAGAATTTTCTGTGCTTTCTGCCCTGTTATTGGTATTTCATACTTTTTTAGCAAGTAAAAGCCCTTTTATAATTTTAATGAAATGTCCCCATTCAGAACACGGTACACAGGTCTTTTTACTGTGAAATCTCTGATGATTTTTATCTAAATAAACATAAGAATAATTTTTAACATTCTTAGGAGGCCCAAATATGGCCCTAATAAACATTTGGTAGACTGAAGCAACTTAGGTTAATTGATTCAACATTCAAAATAAGTAAATAAAATGTCAAAGTCTTAAAATGTCAATATCTAATATGACACAACAGGCAGTTGTGGAACTTTCATCTGTTTTTTCTCCATCATCACTGCATTGCATTATATGTTTCGCCCTCCCAAAATAAAAAAACTACAGGGATTTGATTATAAAATTAAGTATTTAAATATAATCTTACTACAGTAGATGAAGAGATACAGAGTGGAAACTGTTATATTGTTATAAGGATCACATTATCAGAAATACATTTACATTACTTCTGGCCATATAAATAACAGAAACTGTGGCAAATTAAATATTTCTTAATAAAATGGAGATTCCTCCCCCCCCCCCCCTCCTCAAGCATGAGCTCCATATTCTCACAATATCATATGGGCTTTTATCGCACAAGGCTATGAAATGCAAAATACAAAACAAATCAAAAACATGTTTTTTAGATTTCATCTAAAGATTCAATAAATTATATTATTTTTATTATTATTTATTTATTGACTATTATTTCATATTTCTTCTCAGGCTTTGTAGGTTACGGCTGTTCTGCTATGCTCCAGGAAATTCTGAACATTGTGTACTTGGAGCACATACTGTATGTAATGTAAATGTTTTCCTTGTCACACATGCAGCTCAAAGACCAATCAACAAAGGAATCCAGGTGGATCCAGATTGTGATGAGACATCTAGTCAAATTCCTTTATACCCTCATCATTATATGTAGATATGTCTTGGGTCTCTCCTTTAACTGTAAGTCTGATCACTTGAAAAATGTGTAGTGCACTTAAGATGCAAGTCTTAACATCCATTACTATAATTATGGTCAAAAATAGCACATCTTATGAGCTACCATTAGCTGTTTTAATACATTAAGTTAATCTTTGAAGTCTTCTTGTTATCTTGTTTTATTGCAGATTGTGGTGAGTCAGTGCATGTCTGCTGGGCAGATGTCATTGTCTGTCCTCTGTGCTGTGAAAAGGAGACAAAGGCAGATTTGAGGGATAGTTTTCCTCTCCAGATACTGCAGTCTCCATTGTCATCCAGACGCCAATGGGGAAGCAAAGTACCAAACCGGTTCTGCAGGGTCTTTGTGCTGCACTGGAGTCATGCCAGACAGGCTGACTGATAACCCGCCCTTTGCTTCTACTGATTGATTAATAGTAGAGATGTTTGATGCACATCTTCTAATCTGGCCTGCTAGTTAGTTATTTCTGATCTTATCTTTTTTTTGGCTTGTGCAAAAGTCAATTCATAGTCCCTCTTCTGCAAAAGAAAGGATGCAGGAATATAATTTTAAATCTCAGAATAAAACCATTTTACAGTGAAAAGATAGTTTTAATCACCTTATTCAAGTTGCTGATTCATGTAGCAGTAATCTTGAAATTCATGGCATTGAGTCAATGTAGTGCAGTACTTATTTCCCAGAAAACAGAGTGCTATCATCTTAGTCATACTAAGTGGGGGGAAAGGGAGTCTCCCAGACCTTCCCTTCTTAAACATTCACAATCATCATGATCTTTGATGATCTAAGGTTCATTGTAATTGTTATGTGTTATGTTCTAATTAAGCAATGAAGCCAACATATCCTTGATTTAGTGCTTAGATTCCCAACATACTGTAGCATGGCTTTAAGCAGCCGATCGCTGTTTACATCGGTGATTAGAATGGAAAATAAAAATAGGCCTATTAAAGGGATAGTTCACCTAAATTCTGTCATCATTAACTCAGCAGTTTTTTCTTCTTCTGCTGAACACACAAAAAAAAGATATTTTGAAGAATGTTGCTAACCAAACAGTTGACGGTAGCCATTGACTTCTGTAGTACCCCCCCCCTCCCATACTTTAGAAGTCAATGGCTACCGTCAACTGTTCAGTTAGCAACATTCTTCAAAATAACTTTTTTTGTGCTCAAGATATTTCAGGAGGTATCTTTGAGAGTAACATTAGTCTTCTTCTGTTCGGGTGTTTTGTGGGTTTGTTGTTCCAAATTTGGAAGAAGAATCTGGCTGGTATTTAACAGTGGAATTTGCAGGGCAATGAACTGTGATCTTCACTTAAAACTCATCAAAACTGACTTACAGCAGGGGTGTGGCTTCACTTGGCAATGCACAGCATTCACATAAGCAAACAATCCCCTATTATCACACTGCACAAGCTTATCTTCAGTTATTTAATTCTATATAAGATTCAAACAACCCAATCCTAACATTAGTAATGGCTTAGGGGATTTCACCAGGAACTTGCTTGTTGATAGAAATCAGACTCATTATAATTGCTGAGATGTTACTACACTGAATGTTCATGCATCATATCCTAAATTGAAGATTTAGGATATGATGCATGAAGCTCCCAATGAAAAGTAAACAGTGTGTTATAAGTGAAAGAATATTGAAAATTATGTTATTATTTACTCACCCTCATTCATTTTGTTATTGTTAAAACTACGTTAAAGCACTGAAAACGACAAAAACTGAAATAAAAATCCCTAGTGTGTCAGATATTATTTTTGCCATCAATTGTAATAATCCAGTGAGATTGACAACAGCCAGTGCTCCACACAAAGATCTGATCTCATCATCATCAGTCTGTCTGGAATGACATGAAGAGACCTGCAAAGCTTCCTGAAAAACTATGCACAAGTGCACCAAAGACAAAATCTGTTTTATACAGAGGGCAAAAACTTTTCACAGTACTGTAGCTTTGCAGGTTTCTTAACATCTTAGTCTGTCTCAGTTTCTGACTCTTCATGTCACTCCATATATATTATCCTTTGCAAACTATCCTTTGTCTGTGAGTATTTATAGATGAGGAAATAGTGCATGCCCTCTGCTCTCTCATGTCACATCTACAACTACACTGCTGTTTAGATCTGAACTCCACCCTTGTTTCTCAACTGTGTTCTGTTTTGCTTGCTCCTTCCCCCTGAGCATTTATCACAGGGCAGGCGGAGACCGTCCTGTTTTTGGAACACTACGTGTCATGGCACACACAGTTTGCAGGCTTGCACTGGCTGCTTTCTTCATGGAGCAACTCTATAACACCATGTAGCACTCATGCCTGCTGGGTCACTTGTTTTGTATTTAAAGGCCATGCATATTCATGTGTAAATAGAGTATTAAAGTGCTACATTCTTTTAAATGGTGGGCTGACGTCTATATGGGAACATGCTGTTCAGAAACTCATGTCATTCAGCTCTGTTTGCACAACTACAAAGCGCTCAATTTCCTCATTCTGCTTCTGCAGAGCGAAATATTCGATTTTTAGCAATGAGAGATGAAACAGGAGCTATGTTATGCACAGGATGTTGCCTCTGGTTACAAAACCAAGATTACACAATATTCACATAAGAGGTGTGTGCAGTTAACTGGGTATATTGGCCAAAGACCATATGGTTCATCAAGGACTGCAAATGATGTATCATGTAATAGGCCTACATTAAAGAGGAAGAAAGACAGGAAGACTTTGTAGGACACTGCATGCATATGAAAGAGCAATATGAAAGAAGTGACCACAGTGAGTCAACTGAATCCATTTTTCATTTCTGGTGCGAAACTCTCAAATCCTCTTTTTTCTTCAACATTTATGTAGTGTCACCATAGACTGTATAAAAACGGAGTGCCACCTGTTATAGCGCCCCTGGTGCCGGATGTACATTTCTGCCGTTCATCATAATCACAAGATATGAATTCCAAAATATAATCGAAGCAGTACAACACTTGGGCCGCACCGTTTTAAAATACTATTTAAAACAACAACAACAAAAAATTATATATATAATATAGTATATTTTTTATTGTATATTATATTTATCATATAATATGATATTTTATTTATTCTATGAGGCAAATGTGTTTTTGAGGAAATAGACTTAATGTGAAGTTTTAGCTGTAGAGATACACATTTATCAGTCGACATAATGTTTGAATCTGCAGACACTCTAATGTTTTCAGTATCATTAAAATAATCGATTTTAACACATTAATACAATGTAAATACAAAATGCTATAGTTAACATATATATGTTAATGGTTAAAATAACGGCGTATATACTACCAGTTAAAAACTGAAATTATGTATTTTAACGCTGTTAAATACTTACAATAACTCACTTTTTGTGGATTTTTTTTTCTCTTCAGGCAGTTCGTCGGGCAGCCTTACAGCGCTGAAGAGCACGCTGTACCGTTTGAAGGACCCTTTTCGATTTCCGCCATCTAAGAGCTGGTGGTGAGTGACGGTAACGACCGAATAATGGCGAAATAAATATGATATTTGCAAATATAAATGCTTTCAAATGACCTAGAAACACTTACTTCTGTCTTATACACAGGTGGATTGAACATAAACATGCAGATCTTCGTGAAAACCCTAACGGGGAAAACCATCACCCTCGAGGTGAGGCGCAGACGAGCCGCACGAGACACTTCGACACTTTAATCTTCTATTTTATTGCAATGCGGGGCTAATTATATTGCATTATGTTAATCTATAAGTATAACTGTAAATGATAGGTAGAGTTATAACGTAAGTAAATGCTGTATTTTTATAGTTATACGGAAGCCCTAAATAATGCTAGCGAGAAGTCATGTGGCTCCGCTAACGTTACGTGCGTGCAGAGAAGAGATTGGAAATAAACGTGAAGTGTATGTAACATGTTCATACAACAATTGAATGCTTAATATACATTTTTTTTTGATTGTGCAGTTTTAACTGAATTTCGTTAAGTTCCCAGACTCATTATTATTAATAGGTGTCAGTTACAGTGTAAGAATTGTTCATCTAAGTTACATGTAAAAAAAAAAAAAAAAAAAAGATATCAGATTCATATTTTCAAAGACGCGTCAACGATATTTTAAATTCAAAATGTTCAACAAAAGAAAACCACCAAATATATCAGGATTAGGTTTGTGATTTGGAAAATTAAAGTTAGCTTTCCCCTGGTCTCCTGATAAATAGCTATTGGTTTAGATGCAGTTTACTGTTATTTAAGACAAATATTTATCTCTTCTACATGTTTTATAGGTTGAGCCCTCTGATACTATTGAAAATGTCAAGGCTAAGATTCAAGACAAGGAAGGTAAGTTCCCTTCCTTCTATCTATCTATCTATCTATCTATCTATCTCTCTCTCTCTCTCTCTCTCTCTCTATATATATATATATATCATATAATATATATATATATATATATATATATATATATATATATATATATATATATATATATATATATATATATATGAACATTTATTTATAAATATTTAATCAGAATTGCCCTAAGACAAGAACACATTTTGGCTTTGGGACAACTTTGATGAAAGGTTTTGATTCACTTCAAATGTTGACTAGTGGGTGTGTGTATATATATATATATATATGTATATGTATGTGTATATATATATATATATATATATATATATATTATATATATATATATATATATACACACACACACTTAACAGCATTGCACACATTATTACAAAAGGCTGACTGCTGCATGTATTGAATGCAGGAATCCCTCCTGATCAGCAGAGGTTGATCTTTGCTGGCAAACAGCTGGAGGATGGACGCACCCTGTCTGACTACAACATTCAGAAGGTTAGTGAATAATGGCACAGTCAAATAGAATTTCTGGTTTATTGCTTTTCTTATCATGTAATATACTTCAGCTAACTTCATTGTGATCATGCATTCAGGAGTCCACACTGCATCTTGTGCTGAGACTGCGTGGTGGTGCTAAGAAGAGGAAGAAGAAGTCCTACACCACCCCCAAGAAGAACAAGCACAAGAGAAAGAAGGTCAAGCTCGCTGTGCTGAAATATTACAAGGTCGGTTTTAACAGTGAAAAGCTGCGTGTGTTCTGGATTCTGCTTTGGGAGTTGCTAGTATGATTTCATTCATCTGTCTTGATCCGCAGGTTGATGAGAACGGCAAGATCCACCGCCTGCGCCGCGAGTGTCCTGCAGATGAGTGCGGAGCCGGGGTGTTCATGGCCAGCCACTTTGACCGTCACTACTGCGGGAAGTGCTGCCTGACTTACTGCTTCAACAAACCAGAGGACAAGTGAAGTACAGTCCTGACAACATGCTCTGTGTAATACAGGAGATTGTCTGTTCTGAATTTGTACTTTGTAAATAAAATTGGCCTGCCACATTGAAAATCAATCTCTTGAGTCTTGATTATCACTTTTTGGGGTTTTAACTGTATTAGGCATTCAAACTCAAATGCTAAAGTGAGAAGTTGATTAAAATTGATGGTAAATGATCATGTTAAAAAACAAACACTCATGATTCTTGGTAACAGGACATGCAGAATACAAAGTCTATTTTAGATGGGTTTTCTTTTTAATTTTGCACTGGAATAGTTTTTTTTTTTTTAACCTTAAATATAATTTATGCATTTTTTTTTAAATGTTCCTATTTTTATAGCTGAAGTGTTTGTTTTTCAAGGTGTACACCTTTAATTACCAATGAATGTAGACTGCTGTAAGTCAAATTTTCTAGTCTTGTCATTTTTTTCCACCTCAGAGTAGCTATTTCTACCCAATAAAACATTTTCGAGCTTGACATAACTAGAAAAATAAATTATATTTATTATAAAATGCACATGAATTAAGATTCTATACGTTTTTATAACTTCTGTCTAGACTTGACTAGAAAAATATAATGTATTTGTCAATGTATTACAAAAGCTATATTGTGCGATAAGTTTAAGTATATACAATGTATGAAGTAGGATGAAAATCATGATACTTTTCAAAAGAACAATTTTTGAAAATGACTCTTCCTCATTTTTATTTACATTACAAGATACATTATATGTACACTTATTTCAATCCTGATATCTAGAGTCAAAATGAAGACAATCAAATTTTATAATTTTTTTTTTTTTTAATTATCTGTTGGTGACTGTGTATGTTTGCTACAGCTAATCTTGTATAGCATAGTATACTGATGCGCCAAATGCAGTCCCTTAAAATCCTGGATCCCAAGAAATTTTCTGTTTTATCTCAGATTCACTGTAACAAATAATTTCATCCCCAGGTTTGTATTCAAGTTCTTCGTTATCTAGAGAAAGGCCACATTCGATGCCTGTCTTCACTGTCAGAACATCATCCTTCAGATGTTTCAGTGTGGTCACGGATCCTGAAGGAGGAAACAAATGCATGAAAAAAAAAAGAAATTACAATATATTAGCATGTATTTAACATGGCTAACTGGCATAGGTTTACCTTCCCAGAGAATGTTTCTCCCTCGAATAAGTCTGAATTTCATCTTTTTGTCCAGTTGGCCCTTCTGAACTCTACAGCCAGCCACTGGGATCTTCTTTTTCCCAACCGTCACATCAAACGTGGCCAGAACCGAGGCCTCACCTGAAGCGTTAGGGAGAAAACAACGTTAAAGGGCAAGAACGACAGCCAACCTTATTCTTACATTTACACAGCACTAAAGTTAGAGTCAGTGACTGGAATCTCCACTTCATTTCACAGAAGTATTTTGACTAATTGGTCATGTTTTCAGTTACCAATGTTGTCTGTAGCACTCTCAGCTCCACTTAACACATTCTACTATGTTTATGTTTCAATCTGCAGATCAAAATCAGTGCAGGAGAGTCTGTATATATTATATCTAGGCCTGGTTGTAAGGGAAGCACGACTGGTGAGGCTAAAGAATCAACTTTTAATAGAACAAATAGAGTTTAAAATCAACAATATGTGATATTAAAGTTAAACTCACCAATTATATTTTCCTCTGTGCTCGGGGTCAGTTTGCTGCTCAGCTCGTCTTTGAGTTCGTCTATGAGTTTGTAGATGACTCGGTGTAATCTTAAGGGAATGCCCTTCTTAGCAGCCATCTGCTGAACCGATTTATTTGCAGCGACATTGAACCCATATATGGTTCCTGAACAATGAGGGGGATCAAGACAGAATTCAAGAAAATGGCAGAAAGTCTGACACTTTGATAAAGCAAACTGAAAATTAAAACAATAGTTCACTAAGGGCTCTACATCAGTGGTAATCAAGGATGATATTTGAAGATATTTCTGGTAATTTTGCTGTAATTACAAAGCTGCTCATTTTCAAACTTTCATACTTGCAGAAACTATAAGTGGCAGCATATATATAAAAAATTCCATAACTCTAGAAGTAACTGCTCTTGTTTCATGCATTTTATTACTAATATATTTTCACATTTCTATAACTATAAAAGTCTTTTTATAGTAAGATTTATAACTTTTCTAGTCATTTGTAATTGCTTTTTTTGTTTATTTTTTTGCAAGGAGCTTGCAACTAGAACAATTTATATTCATTATGCAAATTTCCATTACTCTTTAAAATTGCATTAATATTCCAGAAATAATACATTAAACATTTCATCATATATCCAGCTTTTCTTAAGTTTGAACCCTGGTGCCTAAATAAAATGCAGTTGTTGAATTAAATAATAAATATGATGACGCTTTTATCTTAGCTGTCTTAGCTTATTTCAAATTATTTTATGCCATTTTACGGCTCTTGGAAGTGTGTGGAAGTCCCCCAGGGGGGTCTCTGGTTGAGAAGCACTGATCTGAATGACTTAAAGCAGTGATTTCTTTTCCATTGGCTGTTGTGGATTCCTACCTGAGAACGTCTCTGCCAAGTTAATGTCTCTTTCTGAGATGTCGCCCACACCGAAATGTACCACATCCAACTCACACTGGTCATCAGCATCGTAACTTTCCAGGATGTTCAAAATAGCCTCTACTGAGCCGTCAACATCACCTAAAAAAAGTGCAGCCAGTCACACAATACACACTTAGCACTCATTCTGATTAAAATAATATAGTGTGGAGCTTCATTTTGCCCATCATGATATATAAGTGGTCAACCATGAAAAGGTAAAATCATCTTTATCTATATATTAAATGCATGTTATTGATATCATTGTAAATAATTAATCGTGCATTTCATTTTGGCTTGAATGTTTTGCTGAGATGAATCACATCTGACCTTTGACGATGATGGGCAGTGTGAGTTCCTCTGTCTCGGTTTTCTCACTGAGTCTGTGGGAGAGTTTGTGTTTGTTGGCCCGGTACAGGGCCGCCCTCCTCTGTCTCCAGGAGAGATGGGCCATGCTCTCCCTGTCCTTCTTATAGCTCTCCTGATGCTGCTTCTGCTTGGCTTCGATGGCCTGCAGGTCTTCTTTCATCTTGTCCTGCTCTTCCATGTAGCTGCGCCACTCCACCACCTCACGGGCCCTTTGCTGAGAAAAAAAAAATCTATGTGAAAATCTGTCATAACATATCACACTACTGGTCAAAAGATTAGAATCAGTAAGATTTCTTAATGCTTCTGAAAGTAGTCTCATATGCTCACAAAAAAAATAAAAAAATAAAAATACAGTAAAAACAGTAATATTGTGAAATATTATTACAATTTAAAATAACTGTTTTCTATGTGAATATATTTTAAAATGTAATTTATTATTGTGATGCAAAGCTGAATTTTCAGCATCATTACTCCAGTCTTCAGTGTCACACGATTATTGTTTAGTGACACTAATATGCTGATTTACTGCTCAAGAAACATTTTTTATTAATAGCAAAAATAATTTTTGCTGCTTAATATTTTTGTAGAAACTGTCAAACTGCTGTTCAAAAGTTTGGTGTAAGATTTAAAAAATTTAATTGATCAAATGTAACACTAAAAAGATTTATAATTCTAAAAAAGATTCCTATTTCAAGTTCTATTCATAAAAGAATTCTGAAAAAAGTATAATGGTTTAAAAGAATTAAGCAGAATTAAACTTCTGAATTGACTTAAATTTCTGAAGGATAATGTGACACTAAAGACTGGAGTAATGATGCTAAAAATTCAGCTTTGCATCAGGAATAAATGACATTTAAGATATTTTAGAATGAAACAGAAAATAGTTGTTTTAAATAGTAATCATATTTCACAATATTACTGTATTTTGGATCAAATAAATGCAGCCTTGGTTGTGAGCATAAGAGAATTTTCAAAAACATTTAAAAATCTTACTGATTTCAAACTTTTGACCAATAGTATCACACAAAATGCTACAAAAATGTAGAATATGGCTCTCTGAAAAAGTTTTTATATACCTCTGATTCCACCTCCAGGATCTCCTCTCCAGCAGAGGGAAGATCCTTCCAGCCCACGATCTCCACAGGGATGCTGGGTCCGGCCTCGCTCACGGTCTGATTATACTCATCAAACATGAAGCGCACTTTAGCCCAGCACTTTCCTGCCACCAGCGTACAGCCCTTCCTCAGAGTGCCACGCTGAATGATGGCTGTGGTAACCGGCCTGTGGAAACACAACAGCTGATGGGAAAACACTTCTGATATAATATAACATGTAGTTCTTATGGTCTTGTTTACACTCACCCTTTGCCTTTGTCTGAGCGGCTCTCGATGACCGTCCCCTCCACCAGGCCTGTGGGGTCACCCTTCAGCTCCAGGACCTCTGCCAGCGTCACCGTGGCTTCAGCCAGCTCTAATAAATTGTCCCCCTGCAGAGAAATTACTCGCTAATAGCTGCCATATTCATATATAATAATTCCAATGTCATGTGGTGCGGTACCACGGTCAAAAAAACTACATACACTATTACTAACAAATATTAACACTGACAAATCCCTGTCACCCTGTTTTTTCGTTATTATGTGATTATTGATTACTGTTTAAGGGTGGCATAAGAGTCTAAATATTGAGCGGGACCGTGGTACCTTTAATGCAGACACATGGATGGCCTGTATTTCCCCACCGAACTCCTCACAGATGACATCATGGCCTACAAGCTCCTCTTTCACGCGTTGGGGGTCGGCTTGAGGTTTATCACATTTATTCACAGCAACGATAATCGGCACTGTAGATCAAACACAGAATTATGATAAATACACAAAACTGATACAATAATGTAATGATAACAATTTGTCATGTCATATATATATATGTAAAAACAATAAAATCAATATAAAAACATTTTTATAAAATAGGATTGCATTCATTACAATTGTAATTTTAATCATAATTTATAAACTGCATATTACCTTTGGCTTTTTTGGCATGCTGTATGGACTCGGTAGTTTGATTCATCACACCGTCATCAGCTGCAACCACCAGGATGACTATATCAGTGACCATGGCTCCACGCGCACGCATGGCAGAAAACGCTGCATGACCAGGTGTGTCCAGAAAAGTGATCTTCTCACCTGAGGGCAGCTCAACTGAACAGGAAACAGGCTTGTTTGATCACAAAATTTACTTACTTAGCACAGAGGATGCCAAAAAGAACAGCAGATATTACTGGGAAATTATTTCTTGCTTTCAGGAAATCTACTATTTGTCTTAAGTTTAACCCTCAGAGAGCAAAGCTTTGATATTCATGATGTACTCTTTTCTTTTCACTCATATTTCAAAATATTTTTAAAGGGGTCATTGGATGCTACATGCACTTTTATGAGTTGTTTGTACTGAAATGTGTGTTGGCAGTGTGTGTACACAACCGCCCTATAATGAGAAAAATCCACCCAGTGTTTTTTTTTTTTTTTTTTAATCTACTAAAATCTTTACCCCTTTCTCAAATCAAGCCGATGTCAGATGCCTGTCTTTGTGACGTCACACAGACAGGCCCCTCCTGCGATAGTTTGATTGACAGTCCTGCCCCGAGTGAGCTGTCATCAGTCTGCCATTGCTTCCACGCCGGAGCAGATGTAGACATGAATGACTCCTAAGCAACTGAGGTGTTTTGTTGTTGGATGTAATAATGAACATAGCAGTCGTCATTTACTCCCGACATCTGAGCCGCTGAAGACGCAGTGGATTAGTTTTTTTTTTGTTGGGTGTGAGAGTTAGATTTGCCTAAATGCGTCTATCTTCGCGCAAATCATTTGTGGTCCAGCTTCATCAACAGAAGAAGTGAATATAAGGTTTTTTAGTAAATCTCTGCAAATCGCCTTTCCTGATAATGTGCTAGTTAGCCAGTTTCACGATGAATGCGGCTGAAGTAAACAGTCCCTCAGAGAGCAGCTCGGAAGAGAGGGGCGGGGTCAGCAGAGCTCATTAACATTTAAAGGAAAATGCTACAAAACTGCCTGCTCTGAAAAGAGCTGTTTTCGACAGTGTAAAAAAGGTGTTTTTTTTACACTACCATTGAGAAATTGTAACCAACAGATTAAATTACAGACTTTTCATTAAGACCCTATTGAATTATATGAACTTGGAATATGGGCATCCGATGATCCCTTTATGAATTATAAAAATCTAAATTTGCATAGGGGTATAATTTGGTAAAATGTGAATTCACAACACAATTTAACACACAAATGCATTTGAAAAATAATACATTTCAGCCAGTAAGGATACAGTGATTACATTTTATGGCCGTTTAAATACTATAATACAAATTTATATCAAAGCATATAACAAAATAATCATTGAATACTACTTCATTTAAAAATATATATTAATGAGACAATAATGCCGAAACTTGTATCATTAATTGAATAAGCTCCATTGTGTGACAGCAGTAACAGATTTGAGTACTGATCTCCAGCGTTGCATTTTTGCTACACTTGTACCTACTTTATAAATAGATCAATTTGTTCCAAAAGCATTGAAAATTGGGTCCGTGCCATGTGCCATCACCATTTTGTGTCACTTCAGCAAGCAGTGGCAATGACATACACATTTTTTACAACCAAAACTTTTGCTTGATAAAATTCAGTGTCCGCTACTGCAATGTGAGTTTTTTCCTAATGTTTAGTGAAAATTATGTTAGCTTCAAACCAATTATATTCTACAATTCTGCTACACCGGGTCTCTGAGGATAAAGAAAATCTGTAAATGTATGTTGAGGTATGTTGAGATGTTCAGTACCCCGAAACGCTCCGATGTGTTGAGTGATTCCCCCGGCCTCCTGAGCAGCGATCTGACTCTTCCTCAGACTGTCCAGCAGGGTGGTCTTCCCATGATCTACGTGACCCATGATGGTCACCACAGGAGCTCGAGGAACTAACTGAGCCGGATCTGGGGGAGGTCTGACAACAATTCAAACAGAAATTACAGAAAGGGTCGAATGATACATACATAAACTCATTATTAAAATTGTTCTCACTGTCTCTGGATGTCTTTGTTTTCTCGGACTTTGGTTTCTACAAGTTTGGCCCATTTGTGTTTCATTCCCGATCTCTTTACTGCTTCCTTTATCCATTTCTCCTCCAGCATTGTGTCGGGCTCCATCTCGTCCAGAATGACATCTGTGTTGAGCAGGGCCTCATAGACGTGATCTAAAGATGGGATAACACAGATATACACTACTGTTATTACCATTTGTGGCCTGTAAGATATTTTATTCTGCAGAAATCAGTTTTATTCAGCATGTGTGGATGAAATTGATTAAAAGTGAATAACAGTGCTACAAAAGATTGCTATTTTTAAATAAATGCTGTTATTTTGTCATCAAAGACTCCTGAAAAAAGCATTGCAGTTTCCATAAAAATATGAAGCAGCACAACTCTTTTCAACATTGATGTGAAATTTTTCTTGTGCAGCAAATTAGCATATTAGAATGATTTCTGAAGGATCATGTGACTCTGAAAACTGGGGTAATGATGCTGAAAATTCAGCTTTGATCACAGAAAAAAATTACATTTTAAAATATATTGAAATTGAAAACTAAAAGCTATTTTGAATTTTAATAACATTTCACAATATTACTGTTTTTAATCCTGTTTTATTGAAATAAATGCAGCCTTGGTGAGCATTTGGCCATATCCTCGTAACACTCACCAATGTCTTTATTCATGGCCTTGGCGAGTTCTGACACAGTCATCCTCTGTTTGATCTCCACCTCCTGCTTCTGTTGCTTCTCTAGTTTCACTGGTTTGGATTTGATCTTCTGACCTTTGAACTGGCCCTTATTCTACAGCAGGACAAACAAAGCACATTCTGTGCTCAGCACACGCACACAAGGCATTCAAACTCTTCTGATAAGCATTAGCGAAGGGTTTGGCATTTTGAGACTGACCTGTTTTGCAGCCAGGTGTCGGATCTGCGGACAGGTGTAAGGAGGTCCAGGGGTCCAGGCCGGTAGAGGGGGAAGATGTGGGCTCCCATGATGCCAACAGGACACTGCAGTCCTGCCAATCAAAGCTGCAATCCGCTTCATTGCAGATTTTCTAATTTAAAAAGAATAATTAAGCTACAGTTTACATACAGATAATGTGCATTAATCCAGGACAATCAATACACATACAGCTCAACTTAGAAGACAAATTACTTTAAAATGACAGTTACAGGTATCATGAATATCAATATTTAAATGGCTTATTTTATGCAAATGTTTTGATTTGGCACAAATTAACCTATTACTAAAGATATTTGGTCCCTATGTACCTGTACATGGATGGTATCAAATGCTAACACCATGATAATTTAATAAATGCAATGGCACTGAATGATTACTGTATGTGCCATTGTATTCACATGGTACTCCAGCCAGTTCAAAGAACACCCTGGTATTACCATGGTACATGCCAAAAGACTTTGTATTACCACAGTAGATGTTTATATACAGTGGTATTACCATGATAAATGTAATAAATAATCATAAAACACACGCTAATACCAAGGCACTTGTGTCTTTACATACATCTATAAAGCTGACGTTATGTTACAGTGCGTTATATTACATTACAGCAGCTCAAGGCAGATTACAGCATGATTATTTCCCTTCATGTGACGTTTCTACTTACTAAATAAGAGGAAGTGTACTCAACACCGCTGAATTCATTCAGTATACAAACTTTGAAAGATAAGGTGTGAAGACAAAATCAACTTAAGCAAATAATATCTGAAGTTAGATGTCATTTCTGTTGTAAGGGCGCCGCCATGACAGTGTATCCCACGATGTATTGCGCAGAATGCAGTTCAAAACACAAACACGCGGTGGCGACATAATCACAAAGTCCATAGAGCTCTAAAATATTGTGAAATTGAACGAGTAAAATTAACATTTAGAAATATTTGGGTAAAAAATGCAGTGCCTAATAGATTATTTATAATTGTATTTTTAATTAACTATATGTGCATGCATATCTTGTCTATTGTGCATATGCGTAATGTCTAGTATTTCTTCTGTGTACTGGAAGCTTCACAAAGACGAAGCTCTTGTTTGTGCAAGCATGCTTTATTGTGTAGTTTTTGCTTGCGTTTTATGTGTTTTTGTTATTTTATGAAACATTATTTTTTAAATTGTTTAAAAATGGCTGTAAATATGAAGACGCATGGTACCTGTTACTTTTCTCAGCTCTTGTCAGGATGAACCAATCACAGTTGTTTGCGCTTAGTGGAGGAAAAACATTGGTTGCTGGGGTGGATTTCTATTTGTACTTAAGATCCAATTAAAATGTTACATTTATACCTTTAAACGATTACCTTTTAGTGTTCAAATGTCTCCTATATGTCAGAAAACGTCCTGGTATTTCACTGAATGAAAATTTCAACTTACTGAGCAACCAAAGTCACCAAAAACCACATTGTCTATAGTGAGCCTTTATTATTAATCAAAATCGTGGTCTTTTTATTTATATTTCAAACCTGCTTACAAATAGGAAACATGAGCACAAACCAGCACAACTAGAAGGTTTTATTACGTTAGAAGGAAAACATGATGAAGCAAGATACACAGGTACTCTTGAGAAATTTACTGGTTTTTAACAAACACAAGGTGCATTTCAGCTAAAAATACTGCTCTTCTATACTGCGAAAAGGAAAATGACTGTAATATACAGTATTCGGAACAAATTAACCACAGTAGTTTTGATGCTACATGCTCAGAGGGACACTTGTATTTAATTTTCATTTTTCAGATTTAACCTTCATGCATGTAATAATAATAATAATAATAATAATAATAATAATAAAAACATAGGATCAGTTAACACATAGTTAAAATGCAAACAAAAAAGATTAGGAGACAAAATATGGAGTGATAGGGGAAAAAATATACATGTGTCCTAACCAAGAAAAAAAAGGACCGTAGTTGAGGATTGTTCAAGGACGAGGATTGTTTCCTGGCTTCCTGACAGATGGCATAATCATAGTGCATAGTTGCCTTTCACATGGTCAGAATAAGATGTTTGTATTTATATGATTCTGGTATGATTTCAGTAAAGAGGTTTACATAGAAGCCTTTCTAACTGGAATCATTTCATCTTCACTCACTGAAAATTGTGTTTGTGAAGACCGAATCAATGGTGAATGGGGAATCAAAAAGCTGTTCTGGTTTGGGTTCTTCCTCCTCCAAGTCAGGGCTTTCTTTTAATACCTCATCACTGGGGTCAGGTTGAGGTTCAGCACCGGTCTTACTTGACACCGATCCCACTGACTTCACTGACATAGTGCTATGGACACTGGCACGTCGACTGTTGCCCTCTGATGTTGAGATGACACAACTGGCGCGGGGGAGAGTGGACAGAGCCTGGCCTGTTTTAGGGCTTCGCATCGGTGTGGCAAAGCAGTTCAAACAGCCCGATACGGAGGAGGACTTCCCCTGCATCTCAAGAGCAGGTTTAGACTCTGTACTTTGCACACTTTGAGTTTTATACAGTCCAATGCTTGCTTTGTCCATCTTTTGGGCTGAACGTTCTCCAGCGGATCTCCCACTGCTGGTTCTGCGTACTCCACTCGCTGAGGAGCTGTAGCTCTGCCTGAGATCCTCATGGTTGGGTCGGGCTGGGGAAGGGGAGTCACTGAATCGTTGCCGTCTGGACGAGAGTGGATCCGGAAGGGGGCTGCTATCACTGGACCAGGCCTCGTTCTCCAGGCTAATGTTGAACTCGCCACTGCTCACGCTTGGGGCACGACTCGATTTGCCATTCAGGCCTGGTGAAAATGTAAATTAGAGGAAGTTTAAAGGAGAAATTCATTTCCAGAATGACAATTTCCTGGTAATTTACTCACCCCCATGTCATCCAAGATCCAAGTCTTTCTTTCTTCAGTCGAAAATAAACTTTTTTGAGGAAAATATTTTTCTCTATGTAGTGGACTTCAATGGCGGTCAATGGGTTGAAGGTCCAAATTGCAGTTTCAGTGCAGCTTCAAAGGGCTCCACACGATCCCAGCCGAGGAATAATGGTCTTATCTAGCAAAACGATTGGTCACTTTCTAAGAAAAATACTTTATATACTTTTTAACCACAAATGCTTGTATTGCACTAGCTTGACCTCATGAATCATGAAAATCATGCACGCGTGACGCATAGGCAGAAGTACCAACTAGTGTTTACATAGGGAACGTGCAAAGAAAGTCAAACGGCCTTTACAAAAAAAAAAGTAAAATGACAATGAAGGACAGTTTAGTAGTTGGAGTAGAAAATGAGATTTTTCACCCTACCCTACCTTTTTGAACCAAGGTACACAGAAGTAGAACTAACCATGCATGAACTTTGCAGCGTGATTACGCAATGAAGCTTTGAAGCTGCATTGAAACTGCAGTTTAGACCTTCAAGTTGTTGGCCACCATTGAAGTCCACTATATGGAGAAAATTCCTGGAATGTTAAAAAAAAAAAAAAAAAAAAAAAAAAAAACTATTTTCTTTGCGACTGAAGAAAAATGACTTGGATCAGAGTGCATCTTGGATGACATGGGGGTGAGTAAATTATCAGGAAATTTCCATTCTGGAAGTGAACTTATCCTTTAAGTTCAACGGGATCATGCATAACTCGGAAAGTGTAGTCTACCAACAAATTCTTACCATTATCTTGGCCTTCAGTGCCATTTGCGTTCCTTGGTGGAATTGTGTCTCCTTGAAAATCTTTACCTAAAAGAAAAGATGTGTAGACAGGTAGTTAGATAATCTTGATATAAACTGTATTCCAGTTATTCTTTAAGACAGACGTATCAAAGGTGGATAATTACTAATAAGCAGCGAAGCACCAAAGCGATGAAATGGTGCTTGCCCATGCGAAAGTTGTGGCTGCAATACAACGTTATTGGTTGGCAGAATGTTTCTTTGCTGTTGTTAAGGTGAGTGGCTTTTAGGATGTTGCTAGGGTACTTTTAGTGGTTGCCAGGGCATTTCTATGGAGTTGCTAAAAGGTGCATCTCAATTCACATAATTGTGCACTATTCTATGCCCTACAAGGTTGAGTGCGTAAGTACATAGTATATAGTGTGTCATTTGGGACACAACTTTAGTGTTTCTTAGCCTGTTGTTATTGTGTTCTGGATTGCCAAGGTGTTGCTATGCAGTGTTCTGAGTGGTTTTTGTCCTACAGTATATTGATTTATAGTTGCTATAGTTTTCTGGGTTGTCAAAATGTTTCATTGCAATTAAGGTGTTTAGTATGGTTTTTGGCATGTTTCTAAGGTGCTGTGGATGGCAGGATCCAAAAATAGGACAGATAAATGAATAATGTGCATTTTGACCTTGTACCTTGATTACAGATTATTGAATGATTGTCTATGGAAGAGTAGTGATGAAATAATGATGATGATGTGGAGTGTTTTTTTGAAATGGCAATGGCGTGCAGCATTATTTGCTCTTCTGGCTGATCTCCCTGCTTCCCAGAGTCCTCATCCAAACATCCCTCCGACTGCAGCAGGTCATTCATGGCTGAGATGGAACATGACAAGACATGAAGATGACATGAGATGAGTTTTAAGGGGCTCATTTGTCTTGAGGCATTTTCTCTTCACTGAAGAATAAAAGGCGTTGATTTACTTCTAAAATGATAAAAACAGTTTTGCTAATATTTAAGCTCTAATGGCTGATGATTATTAATCTTATCATGTATTCAAATAAAAAGCACTGAGAGTGAAGGCACAGCTGTTACAGGAAAGACAGGATGTGAGGTCTTACACAGAGATCGGCGGAAGAGAGACTTGACTTTGTCTTTATCCTTTGGTTTGTTACGCTTAACATGAAACATTTTCAGGGTGCTGACTATCACCACAATGGAAAATACGAAGACAGGAAATGAAGGAGGAAAAACATGACAATAAGAAAGTTTGTAAAAGAAGGAAATACTTTTGAAGGAAAAAAACATGAAAAAATCACAAAACAACCACAGACACATACATCATTCATCTTTTTTGATACCTACTTGGAATTTTAAGACATTTTGCTAAATTCTATGATTTTATTACACATGTATTTCTTGTTTTAAAGAGGCCACTTCATTAAAAATATATATATATATATATATATATATATATATATATATATATATATATATATATATATATATATATATATATATATATTTAATATGATTTGTTTGTTTTTGTGCTTTAAACCCTATTGACTTGCATTGCTTGACTGAATTTCTGACATCAGAGTTCAGAGTTCTGAAAAATTAAAGTACAGTATGTTTTCATAAAGCTCTTTTATCTCAAGCAACATTTGATTCCTCATGATATGACCCCTTTAAAAACAATAAATATTGGTTACACTTTTTAAGGTGTCCTTGTACATCAGAGTGTAATTGTACATTTAAGTACTGAGTAATATTAATTAAGTACATGTAGGACCATGTAGTACATGTTAGGGTTACTTGCATGTAATTATGCATAATTTATTGCAATTATAATTGTAAGTACATGTAACGTGTAACAAGGACACCTTAAAATAAAGTGTTACCGAAATATTGTGTGGAAAAGAATGGAGGACCAAAGCAGATAATAGACACACAGACTTCACATAAATCAGGAAAATCAGGTAAAATAAGTGTTTATTTTGAAGAACTGAACTCTTCTTTTAGTTTTCTGTGGGAGGTTTGCTTAGGGCAGAATTTGAGGAGTTTTTGAATCAGCAGAGGTGAATTACTATGGTATCTATCCTTTGCTTGGCCACCCCATGACAGTCGTCTGCCACAAATTGTTCCTTTCTCCTTCTCCTGACCTTGGGATGTTGGGATGAAGGGTTTGCTGCTGACCGAGTGGCTTGTATCTGGATGTTCCTGGCTGGAATGGCTGGACTCTGACAGTTTCATGTAACTGAGGTTATACTCACTGCTGCTCCTCTTAGGGGACACGGTGTCACCATTAAGGGAGTTGGAAGCAGATTCCTCAGAGCCCTGGGAACCCACAGAGGAGCCGTTGTCGTTGCAGCGCAGGTCATCCAGACCCTCGCATGACTCGGAGCGGAGCTGCGGAGTTGAGGAACGAACATGCTCCTGATCTCGAGTCCTCGTCTTCATCAGCTTCCTCATCTTCAGCGTTATCCAGTTGCCCCGTCTACATTGATTAAGTGTTTAAAGATGGAAATATTGTTTGTGTTTTTTTTTTGTAGTATTCTTCTGTTTACTTATCTTCATGAGATGGTACCTGCGTGGTGGTGATGGGTCATAGAACTTGTACTGATCCATGATTTTCTCTTCCAGCTTTTCCTTCTGCCTTCTGAGTTCATTCAGTTTGTCTCTGTCAAAAAAAAAACATTACAGTTAATCTAGAGCTTACATGCCATAATGTGCCATCAAAAGTTTTCAGTCTTTTTGATTGAATTTAAATTTTCCAGCTGATAACGATTTACTTTTTACAGATATTTTTACTTGCATTTTCTACCCAATAAAATATTGTTAAGCTGTTTTTTTATATATATTTAGTTTTTTACATTTTTATTTTTTCAGTTTTAATTCATTTCAATTAAAATTTATGTTTTCGTTTTTTTATAATTATTATTATTATTTAATCTATATTATCTATAGATTTGTATATCTATATAGTTTTTATACATTTTTTATTTACATTTTAATTTTAGTTATTCTGGTTTGGCAACTAGCTGAAAATAAGTTTACTTGTTTAATATTAAATTTCATTGAAAGTTTATTTTATTTCATGTAACAGATTTTTTTTATGGTTTTAGTTTTAGTTAAAAATACTGATTTTTCAAAGACAAAAAAGTTTGTTGAAGGGGAACTCTATTGATTTTAAGTTGTTTTAGCTTAATTTTAATGCTTGTTTTGTCTCATTTTAAGTCATCTTGAAGCCCCAGTTCACTAGTTAAGAGACCGCTTTTTCTTTCTTTCTCAGATTTTGCATTCAGTTATGTTACTTATTATAGAAAAATATACAAAAATGTCATGCTCCTAAAAAGTTCATGCTCTTATTAATTCGCTGCACAAAACAAATGGTGGTCAGCACACACCATGTTTATCTGCAAGTCAACCCATATTTATTGTCGTCTGGGTTATGTTTTTTGACCTTGCATAGTTTTGTTTATGGTTTTCGAGGATTAAAGGAATGTCGAAGAACCTGCCCATGTTGGCATCTACGTAATTTGATTGGCTTCAACCAAGCAGCAGATAAATTTGTGCTAAATTTCTGCACAGGCATTGATGTCAACAACTAAAGATATGGGAATTGTTTTGTCTTCCCTTTAATAATTTATTTGTTGTGTTATCCTAACTATGCATAAATAACTTGGGTGATAAATCATAATGTGAGAACCACTGCTATGCAGATTTTTCAGAATATTAATAAGCTGTCTTTAACTGCTTTCTATGCTGCACAGACAAAACAAATGTCTCTCACATATATTGTCTCTGCTCCACATGGAACAGGTCCTTGCTCTCTATGGTCTGATCTAGCAGGGTTCGGTTCTGCAGCATCAGGCTCTGGATCTGGTCCAGCAAGTGACGGTTCTCTTCCTCCAAGTTTGCCTTCAGCTGGGTCAGCAACTGAACGGATGCACAAAAGAAGACGATTCATCATGAACTTATTTAATCAGTAGTTTTGTTTGAAATGCAACAAAGTTCAGATGGCAAGACTTTGTCCTGTTCCTATCAGTATCAACCAGCATAAACCAGCATGGATGATGACATGATCTGCAGGTGTGTAAAAGATGGAAGTAAAGTCTTCCAAGGACATTCTGCTCTGGTTGAGTGAACTGCTACGCACCTCACACTGGTTGACCAGTTTAATGCTGGTGATTTCCAGCTGCTGGTTCTGCTCCTTGAGTTTGGACAGCTCTGACTCCAGCTGTGTCTGCTCCAGTTTGCAGGAGTTCAACTGGCTCTTTATGCTCTTGTGCTCAACTTGAAGTTCCCCATTCTCTGCCAGCAGCTTCTGGTAGGTTTGATTCAGCCTGGGATGAGGATAAAGCACAGTGCTTCAAAGATGTGGAACCCTTTTTTCTATTCATATATTATACAACCTAATATTTATATTTATATATTAAGGCGATTATATTACTGTAGATTAACACTAGCTCTAAAATAGAATGTTTGCAATTTTTACACTGAAAATCCTCTATGTACGTTGGTGTTCCCTTTTAAAAAATGACTGCCTTTTTAACAACTGCTTGTAAATTTCTCATTATGCTATATTATCACCAATTCTTGGATTCTATCTTTTTGTCAACTTGTTTTCTTTCAGTCAGTACAGGTTTTGTGATTCTTTTTGGAACTGACTGAAGAGCTATGCACCTCTTTTATTTATTTATTTTAGTAAAAAAATTAAAAAACATTATTTGTGGATAATGTTCACTCGAAAATGGATGTGCATAAGCTAAGATTAATGAGGCCTACAATCAATCAGTTCCAAAAAGAAATAGTAAAACTGTGCAAATTGAAAGAAAACAAGTTGATAAAAAGACTAAATTCAATATTTGAAAATAATATAGCATGATAAAAGATTTATAAGCAATATTTTGTAGACTAGTCTGGTAACACCAGTAAAAGTGTAACAAGTTGGGGGGAAAAAATCACAAAAATACAAAATTATAAAAATTATCCAGTTTTAGGAAGGAAATTGTTTTAACCTGTATAAGCAAAGTCAGTAAGTTTTAGTCCAATGCGATAACATTAACTAGCATTTTAGTGAAAAAGAAATTCCTCTGCAGGCCATGACCATAAGGGGTTAAAACATAATCAATCCCCTTTACCCTCAGTGTGACAGCTGTTTTCTGTACTGTTGTCTGTACTCTACACCAAGGAATCAAACAAACATATTTGAAGACACACAACACTGACCAGTCTTTCTCATCTCGGAGTCTTTGGCACTCTGCTGTTGTGCTCCTGCTTGTGCATATCTCATTCTGCATCTTCTGCTGTTCTTCTCTGAGAGCTCTCTGTAACCCCTCCAGCTGAGCGCGCTGCTGAAGTAGCGTGTTATACCTGGAATCAGGCAGACATGAACAGTGTCGTGGTTTAATAGTGCTTGTCTAAAGCAGCACATATATAAAACACATATGTGGTATTATATCTCTACACAGAACTTGGAATCATCATCTTGTAAAAACTAATCTTATGGTGTATGTACTAACCTGTCCTCCAGTGATCTGTGCTCTATCTCCAGGGTTCGGTGACTGTTCTCCATCGTGGAGTACCTGTGAGAGAGCACCTCCAACTCTGCTGCCTGTCTCTCATGCAGGACGCTCAGTCTCTCATGGTCCCGGAGAAGAAGCTCATTAACCGTGCGCAGATCTTCTCTCTCCCGTATCGCGGCCTCCCTTTCAGCCTCCGAACTCTGCCGTTCCCGCTGTAGCTGTGCATTATGAGCCATCAGAGAGGAATTCTGGGAAGTTACAGTGGATTTCTCTACCTAAGAGAAAAAAAGAAATTAATACTTTTATTTAACGCATATGTTTATTATAGAATTTTTAATGGTTTAATTTAGAATTGTTTAAGAGAAAGTATTTTTTAGAAATTGTGTTTATTATTGTTTTTAATTGTATTTATTTTTATTTGAATATGTGTAGGAATAACTTACATTTTATAATATATTTAAATAGGAAACAGTTATTTAATAATATTTCACAATTTGTCTTCTACTGTATTTTTGGTCAAATAAATGCAGCATTAGTAAACCTAAGAAACTTTCTCAATCCACACCAAAACTTTTGAACGGTAGTGTATATGCAACTTTTATCATATTTTATAATACCAATATGTGCAATATTAGCAGTGCAATTAAGGTGATAGCTTTAAGTTTAATGTGACTTACCTGCAGTTGTGCATTGTGTGTCTGCAGTGCTGTATTGCTTTCCTGCAACGAAGCCGTCTGCTGCTGTAATGCAATTATTTGTGCCTGCAACCCATCTGACTGCACCTGCAGTGTCTGCAGTTGTGTTTGCAGTGACTGTTTCTCGGCCTGCAAAGTTGCATTCTGCATAAGAAAAACCAAAGGCATCTATGTCTGATTTCTGTAGCTCAACTAGTACAGCATGATGCTTACAACACTAATGTTGTGAGTTTGACTCCCAAACGTTCATTTACTGACAAAAAATGTAGATCTTTAAAGGGATAGTTCACCCACAAATGAAAATTTGATGTTTATCTGCTTACCCCCAGGGCATCCAAGATGTAGGTGACTTTGTTTCTTCAGTAGAACACAAATTATGATTTTTAGCTTCAAGCGTTGCAGTCTCTCAGTCGTATAATGCATTGCAAATGGTAACGAAATCTATGCGAGTAAAAAAAACATGCACAGACAAATCCAAATTAAACCCTGCGGCTCGTGACAATACATTGATGTGTAAAGACACAAAACGATTGGTCTGTGCAAGAAACTGAACAGTATTTACATCGTTTTTTTACCTCTGATTCACACAATGTCCAAACTGCTAGAACTCACAGCAGCAGGTGCCTGAGGCATCATCTTCTTCTTCTTGCTTTATGACAGATCGCAGACTTATAAGTACATTACCGGCAGCCACCTATCTCTCAAGTGGACCACTGACACTCCTAACTGAGATTGTAGATAGAGTGTCAGTGGTCCACTTGAGAGATAGGTGGCAGTAATGCACTTATAAGTCTGAGATCTGCCATATTTACAGCTTGCTGCTGTGAAGCGCGTTCACAAGAGTTCTAACAGTTTGGACATTACGTGAATCAGAGGTAAAAAAACAATATAAATACTGTTCAGTTTCTTTCACACACCGATAGTTTTGTGTCTTTTTAGACATCAGTGTATCGTCACGAGCTGCAGGGTTTAATTTGGATTTGTCTGTGCATGTTTTTTTTTTTACTCGCATAGATTTTGTTACCATTTTCCATGCATTATACGACTGAGAGACTGCAACGCCTGAAGCTAAAAATCATAATTTGTGTTCTACTGAAAAAACAAAGTCACCTTCATCTTGGATGCCCTGGGGGTAAGCAGATAAACATCAAATTTTCATTTTTGGGTGAACTATCCCTTTAACACAGCTTAAATTATGAAGGTGCTTAGCAGGAATAAAACATTATTTCATGCTAAAATCCCTCCTTAAGTATTTAAACAGATTGTTGTCACTGGCTCCTTCATGAGACTCACATTTCTCTCCACCTCAATGAGACGATCCTTGAGCTTAAGCAATGCCCACGTGGCCTCCTGACTCTCTCGGTGCAATGTCCTCTCTGGTGGAGAGCACTGTCCTGCCTCTGCCCTTTCCTCCTCATCCCTCTGAAGCAATGCCTCATAGTTTTGTTTGACCTGCAAAAAATCACATAACAGTCTACATTTAGACTGTTTTGGTCTTTCCCTATTCAAGTATGACTACCAAGTAAACTATCTTGCTTTGGACTTGGCTTCTACTCACAGTTTTAAGATCATGTCGCAATTGCTGGTTTATCTTGGCCGATTCTTGCAGACGAGCCTCGAGGGCAGCCATTCTCTCTTTCTTAACCTTCAGGGATTTCATTAGAGAAGACTCCAGCTCTGACTCCAACTGCTTACAGTGACTGAGACTGGGAGAGAGAGTGACGGAGACAGAGACAAAGGTGCTCATTCGACATTTCTAAGGAATCTGACATTTAAAAGCATCACCTTGGGCTTCTCTGAATGTATAAGTGAATGTCTGCATACCTCTGGTCTCCAGCCTCGTGATCTCCCATTCGTGTCTCCTGGTTTAACCTCATCCTCTCTAGTTCATAAGTCAATTTCTCAAGATCAGATTCTTTCTGTTGCAATTTCAACCTCTGGTCCAGCAGCTCCTGGAGCGAAAAACAGTAAATTTGAGAAAAAAATAAGAGAATATTGAGAAAGTGTAATAATCTACAAAGCATTCGCTGTAGTGGTAACCTCTCTTAATGTCATCAACATCCTCTTGTCCGCTCCAGCCTGATGAATCAGCTCCTGGTTTTCCTTCTCAAGCTCTTTGTTCTTAGCACAGGATTCACTAAGATAGTTAGTCTTTTTAGCCAGGGTACGGTTCTCCTTCTCAAGAACCACCAACTTCAGGTTGCTACTATCCAATGAGGCCTCCTGGATCTTCACTTGCTGCCGCAATCTCCGATTTTCCTTCACCAGACAACTCTTATCTTGCTCCAGTTGTCCGTTCTCATGAACTTGGTTTTCTATGTTTCCTTGTCCTTGGTTTTGGTTGAAATTGACTTGAGGCCTCTGGTTCTCAGTCTCCAATTCATGGAGCTCTACTTCAAGGCCATGAAGATTGCCATTTGTACTTTCCAAAGATGCATGCAGGTGTTCTGTGTCAAAGGACTGATTGCTGGTATTAATGATAACTCGGTTGTTGTGCATGTTGGCAAATGCTGGAGTACATTTTTCCTCAATATGTTTAGATTCAGAGATGAACTCATCCAATGGATGACTGGTTCCTTGAAGTTCTTCCAGGGTCTTCAACAACTTCTGGTTTTCTTTCTCCAGTTTTAGCAACCTGCTACACGTCTTTTCAGTTACCTCTTGGCCCAAAGACTTCAGCTCTACAACCATAGACACATTTTTGGTTTATTCAAGTTTACAGTTTTTTGCAAGCTACTGTGTGCTTCTATGTAATAGCAAGATCTTGGTTTCATGGAGTAGCATATGGTCTTATTTAATGGCACAATGGTCCACGAGCATCACATTTTTAAGATGCCTTGTCAAATTGCCAGAGCTAATGTTTATATATACCTGAATTCTGTTGAGGGTTCTTGGCAAGTTCTAGCTCCCAGCCCAAACGTTGTGATTCTTCCATACTCCTTTTCTGAGAGAGCTCCAGGATGACGTTCCTTTCCAGCAGCTCCTCTATTCGTCTTCTGTCCACAGTTCTTTCCTAAAACACATTAGACAACCAAGTCAAGCAGAAAAAAATAATAATTTGGAATGGCAAGAACAGAAAATGATACATAGTAATACTGTGGCAGACCCTTTTCATGGAAATCATTTCTTCTTCCTCACCTCTTCCATGTCATGAAGTTTTGAGTCTAGTAGGAGGTTTTGTTTCTCCAGATGATGCAGTTTGTCAGATCGTGCTTTGACGCTCTGAAGCTCTTCCTCCAGCATGGCCTTACTTTCCATCAACACCTGATTATCCTCCTTCAGCTCCTGTCAACAGCAAAAAGAAGAAAACATACGCATATGCACATACACTAGAAGCTTGGGGACAGCTTTTTATCAGCAAAACTTTAAATAAATGCTCTTTTTTAGAACTTTACATTCATCAAAGAATTCATATTTTTCAAATAATTATATTTTTTAAGCACCAAATTCTGAAGGATCATGTGATGCTGATAACTGGAGTAAAAATTTCAACTTTGCTATCACAAATTATGATTTTATTTTAAATTGTAATATTTCACAGTATTAGTGTTTTCACAGTTTTTGATCAGATAACTGCAGCCTTGGTGAACCAAAGTGACTTCTTTCAAAAACATTAAAAAAAATCTTACCAACCCCGACCTTCTAAATGGTACTGTATGCACACATAAAGATCGTTCTATACACACCTCCAGTTTGACTTTATAAAAGTTCATGTTGTGAAGTTTATCTCGGAAACGAGCCACTTCACTCTCCAGTTTGTCTGCTCTTATGGCTCTTTCTTTCATTGAATCCAGCTCATCACGGTACATCCTGGCTGCTCGTGCATCTGTCAACAGCTGCATGTTCTGACCACGGACAAAAGTAGACGGGATAGAAAGAGCAAGAAAGAAAAAAACAAACTTTAAAAAAAATTAGCTATTTATTAAGAAATATGACTTTATCTTTTGAAAGTTAATGCTCTGAAGTTGTGCATGTAGCAAAATATAAATTCCAACAAAAGTGAAAGTTCATTGTTGGAGCTTTAGATCAGACATATTAAAATATTTTATTTTTAGTACCTCTTGCTGAAGTCTTTTAAGCTCCGCCTCCACATTGTCCAGGTCCTGCCTGCAGTCTAAGAGCTGTTCACTTTTCTCCTCTCTGTTGCAAGACAGGAAACAGATGTTTGGAAGATTTAAAGATTCAATAATCACACAGGTTCAGAAGAGTGATTAACATGCAGTCACTCAATCAGAGAAGAACAGGCAAGTACAAAACTGCACACCTAAATATGTGTGCACATAAGCATAAGTACGTACATGTAAATATAACCAATGCAAGTGTGTACACAAATGCACAACTACTACAAGCACACACAAGCCAAACAAGAGGCACCTATTGATACCCAAAGATAAAAAAAATATTGATGAACCGAACCTGCAACTTTGACATGAAAAAACTGCACAATGCAAATGCATTTGCATTCTCACTAGAAATTATAGCCCTCATAAATGCTGGTTCATTAATAAAGAGCATTTCCCATTGTCAAACAGTAGGTGCACATGCTCTTGTCTAATCCATATAATAATGTCACACGCTATACATTTTACAGTGCATATGTGCTTTTACTAGCTACACAAAAATCAGAAAGTTATTTTAAAATCATTGTGATCTGTTTTCTGCATAGTGCTCTGTGTTTTTGTTAGATTACAACAAAAGTCAATTGCATTTTACACATAACATCAGTATATCACATTTATTAAAATATTAAATAATGTTTTAATAAATTAAGATTTTATGTTATTGTAAACTTAAACCAGAAAGTTAGTATGATCACCTAAAAAAAAAATTATCGGATCGTTGATTTTCCAAACTCAGTTATTTCATAGCTCAGTATGCCTAGAATTTTCACTGCAAAAGATGCTTTATCCCCAAATGAAACTGACTTTTGACTAAACTGAATTCTTATTTTTATAAATGATGATCGAAACATCACATATTCACTTTGAAACATTGAGAAAGCTGTGCTGTTTTTGTTCAGACATTAACACTCAATTGCTGCTCGAGAATACATTTGAAATAGAAGCTGAAGAATGCAGCAGTGTGAGCAGTACTGTACAGTGGGTTTGTGGATGGATGGAAAAAAATAGATGGATAGAAGGCTGGATGGGTGGAAACGAGGGGGGTTGTTTGTTTTTTGTATTATTACACTAAGATGATAGTAGTGTGTGAGGAGTATGGGTGTGGACTGTACTGTGCCAGGGTCTATTTAATCTGGGGCAAGCTTCCTACAAACATTTTATCGTAACCAGAGAACCAGCTATTACAGATTAATCAGTGAAGCAAATCAATGCAAAATAAGATAATGTACAAGATGACATTTATTTGAACTCTGGTGTAGTGCGAATGATTATTAATTGCATGAAGAATGTTGAAGTTATATATTGTATATATATTGTTTTGGACACCAATATTATAAGCTTTCAATATTAATTTAAAAATTTAAAATAAAATATAATAAAAATGCTCAGTCATGAATGTTGACGAATGCAGATATGGCTGCCAATATATTGTCTATCACTAACTGTTATAGACCCCAGGAAATGTCTTGATAAAAGTGCAGTTTTCTTTCCCGTGTTGACATATTTTCTATTGAAACAGGAAGACACTGTCATGAACCATGATTTTCTGCTTGCTAAAATGATTGCAATCATATACTACCCATATAAACAGTTTGATCATACATCATATCTGTGCATGTGTAGGTCATTTTAGTGTGTGCGCATTTGCTCACAGCTCCTGTCTGAGGCGTTTGATCTTGGCTTTAGCATCCGTCAGCTCTAGTGCCAGATGCTGCTGGGATAAAGGGAGCCGGCTGCTGGTGGACTCTGTGAGGGAGGAGTCATCACCAAACACTACAGACTTTATTGTCTCTTTCCCCTGCATCAGCTCCACGATGGCCTACCAGCAGAGAGAGCGAGAGAGGGGTCAGACAAGAGAATCAATTAGTTAGCCAACTAAACGGTTTTGGCTTCACCTAATAGCCATTTAAAGTTGAATGCACTGGCTGTTTATCATTTCATACACCAGCTAATACTTCTTTTCCTTCATACTGCAGCCAAGCACAATAAAAAAATTTGAAACTGAATGACCATCTCCTAGAAAAGTGGGGAATAGAATTTCTAAATGACTTTTGAAGATACCTCAAATTGGCGGTCTCGCTGGTCCACTACCATTTTGAGGTTAATGCTCATGCTTCTGCAGAGATTTTCCCAATCCTCTGGACACAGACCCTCCATCTCCAACCAATGCAGATCAAACACGTTCTCCTGACAATGAGTCACCTGGAGTGCAAAAACATGTCTCAACCATCATTTTGTATAGGTTTATAAAAGTGCAGCATTTTGTGTCATCTACCTACTGCTCAATTCAAAACACCTCCTGGCAAGAAAGTACATAAAAGATCATAGAAGTTACATGACAATCTGCAAACAAAAGGGCTTCTGATGTATTATCTTGTTAAGGTATTAAGACACTCATTATGCCTGTAGGTGGCTTCTTTCAGGCAGACATGATTTTAATCAGTTCTCCCTGAGAAGTCCAATCAAATATAATTACTAACTGACTATACAGATAATCAGCCAGCCCATATGTGTCATATTTGCCAAGCAATTATGTCTCTTGTAGTCTATTCCAGTACCTCTTGGATATGAGATGCGATTGCTGCTTTTGTGTCAAAATCAAGACTTTGTATCTTCTCAATATACTCCTCTTTTCTTTCACACTGAAAACAGCAACAGAGAGTTTTAGGTCTGCATATTAAAAGTGGCACTTCTTCATTTTGTTGAAAATGCACAATGAAAAAAAAAGAAAAGAAAAGTTAAATGTATTGTCAAGTGCTCGTTTTAATAGAATTGATGTGCACACAGTGACATATTACCTGCACTGAACAGCCAAGCAACAGTAGCAGCAACTTCCTGATCTCTTCTAGACCTTCCTCTAGAAAAAAAAAGTTTCATTCGTCAAAACAAGTGCTTTACAATGGAATAGAAATTATCCTGAATCTGCTTGATCACAATTATCTGGTTCACTCCAAGATGTTTTTCTTATGCTTACTAAGTCTGCATTTATTTGATCAAAAATACAGTAAAAACAGCAATATTGTGAAATATTATTATAATTTAAAATAACTGTTTTGTATTTGAATATATTTTGAAATGTAATTTATTTCTGAGATGCAAAGCTGAATTTTAACACCATTACTCCAGCATTCAGTATCACATGATCCTTCAGAAATCATTCTAATATGCAGATTTCTATTCATGAAACATTTTTTCTTATTATTAATTTGGAAAACTTAAAAAAAAAAAAGATATATATATATATATATATATATATATATATATATATATATATATATATATACATATATATATTTGTGGATATATTTTTATATTTTTATGGATTCTTTAATGAACAAAAAGCATTTATTTAAAATAGAAATCTGTTGTAATAAATGTCTTTACTGTCGCTTTTGATCAATTTTGCTAAATAAAGGTTTTCGCAAAGACAAAAAAAATATTTTGTGACTCCAGACTTTTGCATGGTAGCATACTTAGATGAGGGAAATACTGTCATTCAAAATAAATGTTTATCAATATGCACACTTTTTATGCTGAAGAAAGATATCACAGATATCAATTACAACTGAATCTATAAGCGCAAACCTCTTGGGTATTGGGAGGGATAGGGAAGTATTTTAAAAGTCGAAGGTAAAATAAAAATGTACACAGCAGCTTTATGATTTCTGTAAGAGCTCCTGATGGATTGCTTATGTGCAGGTCATTAGATTCAAGCGTCTTGAACTATTCTTCACTGAATTTGTTTTTTTAAAGAGCTGACGTACCACAGAGCGGGTTCCTGCCCAGCAGCAGAACACTGGGAGGAGGCGTCATAATCAGCTGATGCAGGGTGTCCTACAGTAAATAGGAGATAAGAGAGAGGAAATATGCAGAATCTTGTCCAAAAATCCACATCTCTGAGTTTCATTCAAGAACAAAAACAACCACAGCTGCCATCAGTTTCTTTGCATTCAACCGTTTTAAGCTGTAAATTACAGGCAGGGCCAGGGACTGGGGTAATTGTTCAGAGACGTCTTAAAGACTTCAGGAAACTTGGGGGATGGTTTAAATCAAGATAATTCTTAAACTTTGAAGTGGTACTTCAGATGAACTCAAATGTTGTGGTCACCGTCATCTGCAATCTTATTAATTTCTAAAAAAAACACACACATTAAAGGACCAATGCAGAGGTAATTCAAGAAGTTAGATTACACTGCACTCACTAAAAGATTTATTAGTCCTTCTTAAAAAGCCACATAACCAGACAACCACAGTGTTTGAGAGAATTCATTACAGAGCATTTCAGACTAAATCAGTATGACAATGTGTACAGTACTATTACTGTAATTATTAAACAGCATTATTTAATAACGTCCCCTTGTGGAAGGCAGATGTCCCAGAATGTCCAGGGCTTTTCAATGTGTAAGTTATGCTAAGACAAATCAACAAGGGTATGGGTGGGCTTACTTTGCCTGTTCCTTTTCCATATGGGAATTGGTTAATGCTGATTCTTCTTGGGCAAAATCGTTTTCAGTTTTGCTGAATAAGCTAGATCAGTGATTGAATGCTCTGAATTTCCTCAGGCTAACAAAACTCAAGGGAAGATAAAGTCAATTCTGAAGATTCAAGATGCTGAGCACAAACAACTCTGTCACACTATTTTACATTATCTTAAAAGTATTTGTATTTATTTTCCCACCTTTGCTTTGAATTTAGATTTGCATTTTGAAAATGTGACAAATTACAATGCCATAATTTCCACCAATTAAACTAGTAAAAAAAAAAAATTATTTGGCCATTATTTGGCTTGTCTGTTTTTTAGGGTACTTTCATAACTTTGACCGCTTTAGCCGGCACCATGAGAGACAGGTCTCATGGGATGTAAAATGGGTCATTTTCCAGCTTTGCTCCGGGCCATTGCTGTTTCCTAGCTACTGATTACACAGATGTTGGCTTGGCGCACTGATATCTAGGCCAGCCTCTCTGAGGGGAGCTTGTAGGTCTGGTGGCGAGGCTATTTCCACAAGGACAGATGTGCAGGATGCAGGGTTGGTAGCAGGAACTTTAGGGTATGACTTCAAATCCTGCCCTTCCACCCGGATGGCCTCCATTTGGGAATATGCAGAAGCCAGTATAGTAAAAAGGGAACTTGACATTGAACTTGCATGTAGCAAAAAACGTATTTGAAAGATACAACTTTTTTAATGTATATAGGGTACAGAGAGCAATACAGTCCATTTTAAGTGGTCTTGGTTTTGGTAGTGTTTCTCTCTTTCATTCATTTCCAAAGATTCTTCAGTATATATCCTTTAAACAAATCTCAGAGATGAATCACAAATGGGGAAACAATGTACAAAAAATAAAAATACTGTATTTATCTCTTTATCTCTATTAGCTGTAAGTATTAATTACAAGTAGACATTATGTTTGATGTTTATTGCAAAATATTCAAACAATTACAGACCTAACATTTTTTTCTACTATAATGTTAACTATCTGATTTCTTTTCAGGAATTATGGGTAGAGCAGTTCTTAAACCGGAATTATTTTTTATTTTTAAAAATATATATTTTAGTTCTTATTATTTTATTATATTAATTATATTTTATTTTATTTATTAATAAACGTTTTTAATGTTTTTATATTTATTTACTTTATTATTATTTATTGAACTATTAATTTTCTCTGTGCCTTACCTGGTAGTATGATTTGATGTGGTAAATGAGAACAGAGAGGTTTTGCGCTCTCTGGCTGACGTCATTGTTCACTTTGTTTAAACCTTGAACAGTCCCTTTGGGATTTCTGTGAAAAAAAGACATGAACTTATTCCTGCAATATAAAATCAACTCAGCAAGAAGCAACTGAGACGTCTTGTTTCTGAAGACCTGTTTAGTACATTAACCTGGACTAAGGGGCACGAGTAATAATAGCAACAAAACACAATCCGTTCATTCATTCCCTTTTTTTTTCCACATGACTTCATTCCTCAGAGAGCCAACACTAAGGCAGACACAGAGAGAGGCAAAAGCAGCAGAATTCAGTTCAGGTCAAGTCTTGAGACTTTAACTCTTCTAGTTCAGCAGCTCAAGGTCCGAGTCTTGACACAGTGACCTTAAACGCTGCTCTCCCTTAATAAACTCCAGTCTTGGATGTTGTCCATGCCACCATCAAAAAATAGTCTACAATCAAGCTCTAATCCATCAGCCTCCCTGAATCTGTGGGATTACTGTGGCCAGCTTGATACTATACGGTTTACTCCCTCTGCATCTCTACAGATTATTTTGTTTTTGAAAATACATGTTCTGGACATTAACTATCCTTTAAATGGCAACGAAATGCATGTTTAGGTTTTAACATTTAAATACAGCTATGGATTTTTGTCTGAGATGGAAACAGAATTTGGGGCAGAAACAACCCATCCATATGCACCCATCCAAATTCTGTCCAGCCGAACAGTTTGACGGACCGACTACAAAGTGTTCCTTCATGACCATGAAAAAAGCATACAGTGTTTTGGGTCTCCTGCATGGAATGAGTCATTTAAAAGCTGAAACACATGCTGTCTACAACACTGCACGATATTGCATGCAAACGACACCGAAGGGTGGTGGTAACTTCACAGTATGGGGTCTGGAATGGGGGCACACAAATTTGATCGCATGTAGAGACAACCTGTGAACTGAACAGTCACTGAGAGAACCCTTTCAACAATATGCCCTTACGCAAAGCACTCAACTAGTGTTAAATTGCTTTGGATGAATAATTTAGGCTCAACAGCTAATCAAATGCTTACTATTCTGAGTGTTTGGATAATATAACTGTGCAAATGGATACTTACATTTGATTCATGACCTTGTTCAAGAATATGCCATCCACTAATTCAGTGTATTCAGAGAGCATGTTCCCCTCTTTGTCACCTAGCTGACCGAATGTCTTCACCTTTGGAACACAGATACAATAAAATGGCATGTCATGAAGTGACAGCAGTGTGACATGCTCTTTAAACAACAATTTCCCAATTAAACAAGCAGTTTTGTGGCATTTGTGAGACTGAGATATATCATATTGAGAAACTACATGGAATGTTCATACTTTTAAGCACTCATTAGTCACAATGTAGGGTGATTTAAGGACAGTGCACAAATATAATTATCAGTGAAGTCTGGGCTGGTCGCCACACTTCATTTGTGTGAATATTTCTTGTGGCAGGTTTATGACTTCTAATAAAGAGATCAGTGGTAGAGACATACTTTAAAGTCTTGGCTACATAAATATGCTCACCATTATATAGTTTATACTTTCTTGTGACAACATGCCCCAATCATGGGGAAAGCTGTTACAGTAAATGGAGTAAGCTGTCAGAATGGAACCTTCCACTGAACAGATTATTATAAGCTTTTTAGATAAATATTGAGATATCACTTGAGTTATATATTATCTTCATTATATTGTTATATATATGGGACATCCCACATCAAATTAAATTTACTAAAAAAAGTGATTTTATATTCATGGAAAGCTTATAAAATGAAAGTAAAGTGTCTACTTTGATGTTCCAAATAACTTTTGTGAAAATAAAATGTCAAAATATAGGTAAAATAATGTTTCATCGTCATCTGGCATAACAGACATATTTATGAAAAAAATTATTATTATTATTATTTTAATGTTTGACAACCCCTTTTCATATTTGACCTACACAAACACACAATATTTGTTCGCATCCATTAGAGTTTGTCAGTTGTCATGACAAACACAGCTTGATCTTCCACAGAGATTATTGTCATGATAGCTTTTGTTCTTTGACTTATACATACAAACAGAATCTGATGTTTGCTTAAAACACAATGTTAAAAACTGCAACTTACCCAGGTGACAAGAGGGCTGCTGATGAACTGCTCTAATATGACTGGAATCTCACCCTCCATATTAATATTCCACGATCAGAGCGATAGAAAGAAACACGCTTGGAAGAAACACATAAAATCCATATAAATCCAGCACTGGAGGTTTACCCTTCTCCATAAGCAGCTGAGCAGAGGACATCTAGCTGCATCATTGCACAAGGGAAAAATCTGCAGTTCACGGCGATGCAGGATTTCACATTCACGTAGCTCGTTTCTCGTCAACAAACTGTTATCTGTTATTAGATTGAAAATAAACGCAGAATGTTGCCTTTTAAATGTTCCATCAGTACTGCAGCATCCTCCGGTGCCGCTCACACATCACGCCGAAACTGCAGTGCGCGTGCAGGGTGTTCACTACTGGAGAGCCATCCTCACTTACTAGTGCATGTGAAGTTTTAAAGTAAAACCACCAGCCATTAGAACCCAAATAACACGGGATTTTAATAACTAAATGTAAACTCGAAACATTTAGCGCACTTTCGTGCTTCCTTCATCAAAGCAAGGCTAAATATCCCAAAAAGATGTAAGGCCTAATTGAAAAAGTTTTAGTAGGTATTTATGTATTTTCCGTCCCACAGCATCCGCCCGATCTGGACAGCAGTAATTCCATGGCAACTGTGGTTTAGTACATCTCTGACCTTAATCTGTTACCATAACAACAGCCGTCAACCCCCTAAATCAGCAGTTAAAATATCATAGCAGGCTTATTGAGTGTAATCTGCCCCGGTCTGGGCTTTACATCGTCACCAATGAGGGATGAGTAGAATAATGACCATATCTATTATCCTTCTGCTGAGGGGTGGCCAACATTAAACTGTACTGGCAGAGCTATTCGTGTAAGGGGGTGGGGGGGTTAGTTAGTCAGTGATGTTAATATCTCATTATATAGATAAATTGTGTTGTTAATATCTCTACATACATACATACATACATATATATATATATATATATATATTATATATATATATATATATATATGTATGTATATGTATATATATGTATGTATATGTATTATATATGTATGTATATGTATATATATGTATATATATGTATATATATATATATATATATGTATATGTATATGTATGTATATATATTATTTGACACGCTCCCTTAACATGTAATGTAAGGCTTTGGCGCCACCTTGCGGAAGAGTTAAGAATTAGAAATAATTTGTTTTCGAGCGCTTTTCTCTCAACTCCCCCCAGCGGTAATATGGTTTTTTGTTTTTCTTCTTCTTGTTCTTGTTCTTCTTCTTGTTCTTGTTCTTCTTCTTGTTCTTCTTCTTCTTCTTCTTCTTCTTCTTCTTCTTCTTCTTCTTCTTCTTCTTCTTCTTCTTGTTCTTCTTTCTTCTTCTTTCTTCTTCTTCTTCTCTTCTTTTCTTTCTCTTCTTCTTCTTCTTCTTCTTCTTCTCTTCTTGTCACGGAACACAAGACTTCAGTTCCGCGTCCCTTTAGTTCGTTTTTTTGTCTAATTTGCTTAGCTTCTTTAAGTTTTCTTTTTCTTTTTCTTTTTGCTTTTTTTTTTTTTTAGTCTCTTTATTCTCATCTGTCCTATTCTTTTTAGGACATCTTAACTAACTGACTGATAAGAAATCGTGAACATTTCACATTGGCACCCTCCTCACTAAAATCACTAAAACAAATTTAAATAATTAATCTATCGTGCGCTTAGCTTCCGGTTTACCATATATGGACTGCCTGTTGTGAACGCGCAAAATGATTGACAGGCGCCCCAAAAGTATACTGGTTATATATATATACTGGTTAAGTAATATATATACAGATTTGTGTATTTTTGTAGATGTTTAGTCCGCTTGTCTAATGGATTTTGATGTGTTCACTGAGATGGATGAGAAGAATGAAGGAAATCAGGCAATTTGTTAGCTATTGCTTTGCATGTGCCAAATAAATTGCTCCCCCAAGAGAGGCTTTAAACTGATTGGGTTTTGAGAGATGTTTACTGACAGTCTGACACAAATTACTGAACAACAGCAGTGAGAAATCAATGGGACATATGTTGCCTATTTACGACTGGTAGTCAGTTTTTAATGAACTCTTTAATATTTAATTATAACAGTAGGTTAAGGTGCTATACATTTAATCACATCATAAATTGTGCATTCCATGTAAGAAAATCAGTATTTATGTACATGGGGCTATAACTCAGTTCAATATATGACCCATGCAGCAGCAAGCAGTTTTATTATATATGATTATATGTATACAGCATATCATAGATGCATTGTATCATAGGAGGTAGTCATCCAGAAAGCAACAGCAGCTACAGTTAATGGCAGCATATGTAAGGCAAAACATGCTTAAGCATCAGGCCACAAACTACTGATAAATGCAACATACTGTATGTGGCCTGTATTATAAGATCAGCAATCAGCAATGATTGTTCCATTAAAACGGTCAGTTTTATATATATATAAGCTACTCTTTAAAGCTACATTTAAAGGGTGTAAGCTTAAGTGAGTGTTCGATAAGAAAAACAGTCTGTTCTTGTGTGTACGATTGTACATTACTTCAAGGCTGTGCATGCTGCATCATGTAAACATTTTATATATATACACAGTGTCAGATGTGCCATAATATCTAGTCATTCAGAAAGTAATGATAGCTACAATATGAGGCCGCATATGTAATAAGCAAGTTTGTTGGTGTGTTTATGCAAATTTCCCAAAATGTCTTTCAGTAAAAATGTGCTTGATTTTAAAAAAGGATGACTAATGAACATCTTGAGAAAAGTAATTTACACAATGATTATAAAATTTTTGGCAATGTCCTTTCTCGAAATTTTTCCATGAGCAGAGTCTCTGAATAATTTGGTTGAAAATGAAAAAAGTCTAAATATTGGAGTAAATGATTTCCACAGTTCTCAGTTAATGGTACTGAGTGTTTCTTATCCAAACAAGCATGCATTATATAATGGTTATGAGTATTTCTTCGAAAGTGCTGTACTGTCATTTTTAAAAAGAAAGCATACACAAAAATCGTTTCCTTCACAGAAGTCCTTCAGAGATTATTATTCAGTTCCATTGACAGCATTTGAAAATTCAAATGGTAAGAGTCATGGCGCAGATGTTCTGAGGCACAAAGTCCTTGGCTTATTGGTCCCGCTTCAGAGAGAAATTCAAGCCGCTCACTCATGCTCTCTGCTCTCTGCTTTTGTCTTTAGAGCTTGCAGTTTCTGCCTCCCATGTTGGCTCTCCTGTAGGGTCGTGCTGCCAGAGAGCAGGCTTATTGTGTAGGGTGAAAACCAGTCTCTTTCAAAAGCAGCAGTCAGCTGCTCTACAATCGAGTCTTGCCCTTCCCGCTGGTTCTCCGATTCTTGAATCACCAGCCCTGCTCCTGCATTGAAAGCCAGCTCACTGCCAACCCAGTCCAGATTCCCTAAGTGACAGAAAATTAGAATAGTAATGTGCGATATGATAAATTGTACGCAAATTAATATAATACAAATGACAAAGAAAGACAAATTAGCCTCATTGTGTATATTTCATTTTAGAATTATTGCATATTTAGGTTTATTTTATATTTATGTTTTGTTTACTGCTATCCCTTTTAATTAAAAAAAAATGCAATTAAATATTGAGTTCATTTGATTTGTTAATACTTTTCCTTTTACACATTTGCACTACTATTATTAGCTTTTTAAAACTTATTTTGTACTGCTTCGGCAATACAAATATACAGTTTTTGTCAGGGCAACGAACCACACTACATTTAAGTGTGTGTGTGCAAGAGAGAGAGTCTTACCGATGTATGCTGCGTTGTCTGTCACCATAAATTTATTCTCATTTATTCTGTGCTGAAATCCTTCCATCTGATCCTTTCCTCTGTAAAATCTCTGATTCAAAACAGAAACACATATTTAAAATATAACCTTTATTGTAAAATATATAAATGTGTGTGTATATAAACAGATCAATCAAATAGATTCTTTCCGCACCGCTTCTATAGAGCAGAATGGCAGTCCTGTGCATAGGGCCTGCATTGATGTCATAAAGTTAAAGATCAGTGGATGTGTGCGTGTCCACAGACTGATTAAGAGACGAACTTTGACCTCTCGGAGTACTGCAGCCTCTCGGAGCATCTCGTCTATTGGCGACCAGTACCTGAACCAAAAAATATAACAAGCCAAATGAGTGTTGATGTAAGGAAGTAGCATACAGAGAAGTCATAAATCTTCAAAAAAGGAAAATTTGTCCATTTATAAATATCAAAAAAACTATTTTTAATCTCTTTGTCTTGTTTTCCAGTGAAAATATCTGTCTTTTAAGACAAATTAACTTGAGAAGCAAAAATAAGACCTTTTTAAGTTGAATATTTAGATGCATAAGGAACATATATATGTTTCACAAATAATTCAGTGAACATCTTGATAACAAGAGCAAGACTCGATTGAGGAAACTTGTAAAAATGGGTAAACTTGATTAAAATGTTTTATTGTATATCAAACTGAAATAAATAAATCACCCAATTGTCTTAAGATGGCTAAAACACATTATACATACATTTTACATAATAGAACATTTTGAGATTCAATTATTTTTTAAAAGCAAATTAAAATTATTTTGAAAATATAACCAAAAAATCAAGTTAGTTAATATTAAATAATACACAAAAATAGAACAATAAAAGCATAAAATATAGCAAAAAAAAAAAATCTTAACACTACACAAAATGTGTTACAGAGCTTTCAAGTTTTGGTGATTTTTCAAATAATTTCAATGTATTTTATTTTGAAATGTGTAAATCTGTTTATGTTTTTTCCCCTTTTTTCGCTAAATTGATTAATTCCTATATTAACAGCCATTTTTCAATGCTGAAACATACAAATGACCCTGTGCCTGTGAAAACCAGTATTACCGTACGATTGGTGATCCTCTGAAGCTGCGGTTGACTAAGGGCAGGTAATCAGTTACAGAAATGTAGATGAATCTCTTGGCTTCTCGGATCACATGTCGTATGGCATCTAAATCTCTACTTCTACCCTTGGGGCAAAACAGCTCTGGTGATGTCTATGAAGAAATGTTGGGGAACAAAATTTAAATCAGCAGTTTCCTTTTTAACGTTTTTTTTTTCAGCTTCAATTCACATTGCCAGTACACCAGAGCGAGGTAATGAGATGGCCGTCTGTGTACATACATCATTGTCAGGAGAAGAATTTTATCACTGAGCTAGAAATGTCTCCCAGCAGCTTATAACATTACAGCACAATTCATTTGAATGGGATAATGGATGTCTCAGATGTGTCGAGTAAACATCCTGTTGCTGGAAGGGAATCAAGATTCATTACACTCAAATTAGAATCCGATGGCCAGTGTCTTCACATGTGATGCAGCTTGACGTGGAACAGAGTCACTGGGATAAATTACCTGCCGAGTGAGTGAATTTACCTTAATCAAATTATATCCCATGGGAACCAATGAAAAAGCAAATAACATAAAAAAATCTTTGTAATAGGAACAGACATAGATGTAAACACATTTCAATGTGCATGGAACTGGATAATCGATCATGACATGTTTATGCAATAAAATGTCAAATGTATTATTAAGTACTGTAATGAAATACTTTTACACACACACACACACACACACGTTTGTTTCTGTGAATTGTGGGGACTTTCCATAGACTTCTATTAATTTTATACTGACCAAACAATATTTTTCATCCCCTAACCTAAACCTACCCCATTTAGAAAATCTGTTTGCATTGTTAAACTTTCAGATAAACATCATTTACTGTTTTTACTTATAATATATAGAATTTTATCTTCCCACAATGTCAAAAATTTCAGGTTTTACAATTTTTGTGGCACCCCACAAAGTAGCATAAACAAGTACACACACACACCATCAAAGGTTTGGGGTCTGTAGGAATTTGTAATGTATTTTTAAAAAGTCTCTTAAGCTCGCACAGGCTGCATTTATTTGCTCAAAAATACAGGAAAAACATAAAAATTTACAGAAACCTTTGAAAATGACTGTTTTCTATTTTAATACATTTTAAAATGTAATTAACTCCTGTGATGCAAAGCATCATTACTACAGTCTTCAGTGTCACATGATCCTTCAGAAATCATTCTAATTTGCTGATTTGCTGCTTAAGAAACATTTCTGCACCATAGATGTCTTGACGGTCATAGAAGTACTAATTTCTTTTTAAATAAATATTAACCTTAAAATGTTCAATTGTATAGCCTTGAAATCTATATTTCATTTTGCAGGCATAATGCCATTTAGGGGCTAGTTGTCACACAGGGAAGTTGTCACAAGGACTGTGTCTCAGTAACTAAAAGATTTACTGTATAGTCAGCATTAAAAATTAATCTGCCCTGAGAAGTGGGTAGCAGGATACGGAAGATAACAGAGGAAAATGTGTGGCAACTATCCCCTGTCTTCTCTTTTTATTTTAAAAATAGATGTGCACTGGCAGATCACCAGAGTCAGGCAAAGACTAGAGAGATATATGTATTGATCTCACCGACACATAGGCAGAAGCATCTGTATTGTTGAGTCTGAGTTGAAGCGGCTTGTCTCTGCTGAACACGGCCGTGACTCTCTTGGACCAGATTGAAGGGATGTAGTCCCTGTACTGAAGCTGCCAGTAGAAAGAAAAGATCCTGTGCAGGTCCAGAGCCAAACAACTACAGTCATACACTATTACTCCGAGCTCCTTCAGCTGGAAAAAAACAGGAACAAGAATCACAATTTCTCAATATGAACTGTGAAAAGTTTTACTTGAAAAATACGTTATCTACTTTGGTCATGGATGACTTCTATGAATGGAAGTCACTTGAACAAAGAATTTACTGTGACCGGCCCGTAAATGCTCCCAGGTTTCATTCATTTTGATAACTTTTACAATAACTCTCATATATCATCCAAGTACATTTCTAGGCCACAGTAAATGGTCAAAATTCTTTACCTTGGAAAGCGCTTTCCAGTTCATGCCAGCACTGCCAATGTAAACGTGCTTCCTGTCCACCACCCAAAATGAGGAAAGCAGTCTTCCTTTGGTGAGGGCTGTCATGTTGACGTAGTGCACTTCTGCATCTGGGAGAGACCAACCCATGTGGGCAATGGTTGGGGAACTGTTAAGCACTCAACCTTGACGAGAGATCTGTCTGTCATTCAACTCTGGCATAAATAATATTGCACATTCGTGATGTTTTGACCTTGTGTGTAGCCCTGAGGGATTGGAGCAGCGAAAAGCCCAAAGAGTTATGCCAGTTTATGACAGACGGATGCCTGTGTGTGTGATATTACACTGTTTGCCTCGAGAGAACTGCTTTAGTACTGTATTCAGCACCTCAGCAGACACAAATCAATGCATCTCTTAACATTAACGAGAGAGATTAGAGTTCACTTACAGCGGTCAGACATGCTCTTCAGCTCAGTGGAGTTGGGTTGGTCACTGACGATCTTTAATTTGACACCTCGAGACTTCAGGCTTAACAATCTCTGAAACAAATACTGACCCTAGAAAATAGAAAATGATTGTAGAATATTAATTCCATATGCAATATATGCCAGTGGCAATAAATCAATTTTAGATGTATTAGTACAAAATCATAAGTAGGAAGTAGGTATGAACAATATATACGTACACCAGTTGATTGCCTACTGTTTTACGGTTTGTTTTTTTTTTTGTTTTTTTTTTTTACCATAACTGTTTAGTTAATTTTTGCTATTTATTTATTTATTTATTTTTTTCACTTTAATGAAAACTCCAGTACACGTCTCTATAGGGCCGGGCCATATGAGCAAAAATTCACATCTCTGTATTTTTTGGCTGATTTGCAGTATACGGTAGCCTATATATCTCTATATTTTGTATTTGGATTAAACAAATAAAGTGAATGTAAGCATGTAGGCATATATTATGTGCAAAAAAGGGTTAAAATCACATTACATTGTAACATTCTAACATTGCATTCCAACATTACTTTACAGTTAGTGCTATCATACAAATACACTTACTTGTAGGTTTAAAAATCCTACATATGTCACATTTATTGTCCAACTACAAATATTTCAGCAAAATGTATAGTTTAGTTATTGTGCTCCTATTTCATTGAGCTCTGTCTGTTTGGACAGCAGTGCTCGTTCTAAATGAAGTCTGTGGAGTTTAGCGGAGAATCGCAAAGCAAAAGCTCATGCACTTCTGACAGAAAAATTGAAATATTTCAATGGCTTTTTTTTTACATTTACAGATGGAGAATTTACCTGTGAAATGTAAGTTATGCATCAAGGAAAATAGCACATCTCAAACACATTAAACAGTGCATTTCTGTCAGCCTCACATGCAGCCTTTCTGTCAGAGCATCTTACGGGGCGAGTGTGAGCCACTTTGGACTGAAACTATAAAGTATAGGCTACTAAGAGAGAAATAAAATGCAGACATTATTAAAATGCAAAACAAACAAACAATGCTCTGATTGGTTGGACTCTTCATCTTTTTCTGTTGCTTGTTTTGAATACTGCGCGTGGACAGAGGTGTCACTAGACTTTTGCGTAGTTAGAGTGACAAATCGTACCAGCGTACTCTGCGGTCAAAATGTGCAGCCGCTACGCAAAATGTGTACAGGTTGGCAGGTCTGCATAAATGACATTGCCCTGTAGAAGATTTATACAGGTGGAGCTGGGGGAGGTGAAGGGTTGCACTAGCCAATTAGCTGAATGTTGAGCAGCAAGCTTATTGGCTGATGATGCAAAAAGAAACCAATCAGTTGCACCATGCCAGTAATGATGTGATTATATCAGACTGAGTTAGAACCTATCGACTTTTGCCATCTAGTGTTGAATCATGACAGAATGTTGTTTAATGCAGCATATCAATAATAATAATAAAAAATCACTTTAAGTGTTGACAGTGCATATTTGACGGGTAACAATATGCCAACTAACCTGATAGGAAGAATAAAGCCGTGACCCCTGATCGGTGGAGGTCAGAGCCCAGAATGGCGACACTATCTCAACTGACAGTTTTGCTTGGTCCAAAAGGTGGTTGAGACCCATGGCAAGTGGGAGATGGGCTGAACTATTAGGGTTGAAAGACAGCTCTCCTGGGACGTTCTCCACAAGGACAATGCTAAGAGCACATTGATGTAAGTTTGGTTGTTTTAGTTTGTGGTTTATGTTCATAGTTTTATGTACGACAGTTATATTGAAGTCAACATTATATTGGGATTTTCTCCACAAGGACAATGCTAAGAGCACATTGATGTAAGATGATTCACTGTTGCATATTATTCTTAAAAACCGTTGGGCAAGCAGTTAAGTCTTAAAGAAAATGGTATTTTTTACTTGTTTACATTATGCTACAATTATTCATCTAGTAGATATGTTGCCATATGGATTATTTTCTTTATAGAACAAGAAAGGTGAATCTGGCCACTCTTTTTATTTTACAGTACAGAAAATCAAATGAATGTTCCAAAATGAATATCCTGAAACAATGCAATTTATTTCAAGTCCTGTGTGAGGAACAGAATGAATTTTAATTGATTAAATGACTGAATTAATCATTTCACCTTGGGATGTTCATGAGGGAATTATTGCTTTAAGTCAGATCTTTTCTTTCAGTCAGTCACTTCAGTTCTGAATGATTTGTTAAAGAGTTCAGCTCTCTGACAGAATGAATGAGCAGTTAACAGCTCACTAGGGAACTTATTTTTGATTAAATTTCAGTATGTTCTTCACAAAAAGCTACGGTATTGTATGGCTTTAGGAACACAGCAATGATAATTTTTGAAACACTGTGTAATTTTAAGTATGAAAGCTCCAGTCCCCTATTTATTGTAATTTGATAAAAAAATAAAAAAATAAAAAAATTAAGTTGAGTCGAGTTGACCTGTTATTCAGAATTTTCTTATTGTTCTACAAAACAATAAAAATAAAAAAGTCATTTAGCTTGGATGAGATAATAACACAACTCTCATTTTTCAGTCAACTATCCTTTTAAGTCAGCCATGAAGTCTAAAACTATTCCTAATCAAGATGATAAACTGCCAAGATACAATTAGCAAGCTCATGTTGGCTAAAGGTAGAAAACACAGAGCTGAATAATTATGCAGTGCTCCCTGGTGTACTTTTTGGTTCGTTATACTGTATACAATATGTGCTGTAGAAAATATCATTACCAGGGTATGATCTATGAAAACTGCTTCTTACCGACAATTTTTGCTGCAGTTCTCCTCAGTGACACCATCCTCATCCTCTCCCCAGACATCCACAGCAGAGAAAATCAGAGCCACCAGGACAGCAAAGCAGCAAACCAGTGCAAACACAGCAATACATTTCTGCTGGGACTGCATAAGACATACAGTACAAAGAGAGCTCTGCCAGTTACATATGCCAGGTTTTAGATAACTTTGTCTTGACTTATTTGTTTAAATTATTAATATAGGGGTTCTGACTTTGGTGACAGTTTAAATATGCAGGGTCAAGATTCATTGTATTCAAAATTGTACTTCTCTGCTCTGGAGCTATAATTTCATTTTACGACTGAGAGAATGATAGAGCATCTCTGTCAAACTTCTGCCTGAATTCTATTATACAGAGGGATGGATTTTTTTTTTTAAAAAGAGCTTTCCTTATATGCTTGGTGTTTTTTTCCAAGGTTTTAAGGTAGATAAATCTGTTGTTGGTGAGTGTTCTCACTATGCAGCATTCTTTCCAATCCACTGCTGTAAACAAGCATCAGCACGGAACTGAAGAATGTGTCTATAAATATTAATGTGGTCAATGGATAAAATGTGGTGTGTGCTGCAGGGCAGTAGTTCTCACATGGTGGGTCGCTAATAGGGTCATAGACAGCTGGGAAAAAACAATGCTAAATGTGAATAATATATCAAATAATTATGCACTACTGTTCAAAAGTTTATGATTAGAAATGTTCGGGATGGGTGCATTAAGTTAATTAAATGTGTCAGTAAAGACATTTGCTGTTCTTTTACTTTCTATTTTTTAAAGAATTTAAAATATATATCACAAAAAAATACATATCATATTTTTGTTGGCATCAGAGGCCTTGTCCTCAAAAACAAACAAACAAGTCTACACAATGTAAAAGAAAAAAGACCTCTACTACACAAATACAGAACCTATAAAACAGGCATATTCAATTTATGGAAATAAATACATATCTATAGTGTCTATTAAGGAGATTTTGTTTACATTTGTAAAATGAAAACGTATGGTGTTTTGTCATCATTTGATGACCAATATGGGTCCTGAGGCAATACTACTTGAGAACAAGCACTGTAATCAACTCAGAACTTTTGATTTTCCCTCCAAAAAAAAACACTAGTGACTTGATTTTTGCTTAGCGCTGCACTTCCCTGAACATATCTCCCCTGAGAGAGATCGTCTGCCATCACATCTGCTGGCCTCAATCAGAGTCCCAGCTTTACAGCTGTCTGCCGAGTGACATATACATCCTATATCATTTTCCTCTGAAGGAGACATGCAAAGTGAAGTTTAATTAAAGAGCAGGGAGTACACGACGCAAGCAGATTAATGCACGGCATTAACCTTCTTATAGTTCAAATGGATTTGGTCAATTAGTGCCCCTCTATTACCCTTACACACTCATGTACAGTACAGTCATAAATTACTTTACTTTATGTTTGGATTTTTACATTATGTTAAGTTTGACATTCAAGATATTATTGAAGGTGTTTCCTTTTTATTTAGAAAGGATTTTTGAAGCTTGGTTTGGTTTAAAATCAGTTTAGTAGCACTGGGGAATATCATTGAATACAATTGCACTAAAGCATCTATGTTTATTTCAGCCATTACAAGTTATTGGGGTGTTTCCGACCTTTAAGAGAATGTGATATTTTGAATCCATTAGTGTTTCAGTATTTTTTTGTTCTAGAAGCTAAAAGCATACACTGCACGATATGTCAGATTTCTTCCACTGAAATAAAAATTTAATCTGTGTCTTGCCAGGGGCAAAGGACGGATTAAAGTTGTCTGTAAACAGAGACTTTCTCCGCCTGAAGGGAAATATGTCAAATAAATGCTGTGTTTGCATCGAGCTGTCTGTGCTGACGGATTTGACTGACAAGACGATGTGCTGCTCCTTACAACCTTATATGTTACTTTTCAGAGTTCAGTCTTGCCGAGTTAAGCGTTCTAACATACAATCAAAAAAGGCCTGACATGCAGCTTAGTCAGACTGTAAACCACCATGCTGTACTTGTGAATAAACGTGTGAGAGAAAAATTAATTTAAACCACATTCTCCTCTCAGGCTTAATCTTATTTAACAAAACAAAATAAACCAGAGAAACTGACAAAATTTAATTACACACATAGCATTTTCATATGTGTGCTTGTATTAAATAAAATAAATTGCATATACAACATACACAACTGCAGACACCACTGAAAATAATAAAAACAAACAAACAAACAAAAAAACCTCACTTAAATTCTCACTTATATATTTTCAGGCCATATTTCTCATTATTATATTATATTATATTTATTATATTATATTATATTATATATTATAAAAACAAAATGCATTTAAAAATATTGGGATTTTTTCTGGATTTGTGAGAAAAAAAATGGATTTTTGTTTTAATATAGAGACATTTTTTTTATCTTTTTTTTGAATAAAAATCTTTTTATTGTTATTTTTTTAAAAAAAATATTATATATACATACATATATGTACATTATACACACACACACACACCAACTTGCATATATACATAAAATAAGTGCTAAAATAAGTTTATTTCTGCAAATTGTAATTTACTTTTTTTTTTTTTTTTTTTTTTTTTTGGGGTTTTTTTTTTAAATTCGACCCAATCATTTCTTGGGAATTTTATGAGTCACCCAATATCCAAATCCCATTCGGTGCAGCCGAGCAAAAAATCAATTCATTTCAATTGAAATGCAGACTTTCTGCAGAAATATTCTGATGGGGCTGAAAAGAAAGTTAAGCCTCACCTTCATGATGTTCTCCTGAGTGGCAGAGCCTGGCATAACAGCTTTTAAGTTCCTTCAGACTTCAGGAAACAGGGAAAACGAGACGCTAGTGCATTTCATCATTGTCGTCTCCTTGGTAACATGTCCCGCTCAGCCTCTCTCTTACGCTCATCACTGTAATGGATGTGCAAGTCCACGGAATGATATAGTGGGTGATAGATAGTGTGCCTTTTGTTTTAGCACCCTGAGCTCATGCATGCTTCCTCTGGCTGTGTGGTTTCCTCGCCTTAACTCCATAGTGATGGAGACAGAGAAAGAGAGAGGAGGAGAGAGAGAAAGACACGGTCCACTCCCTCTCTCGAAACATCCAATGCTGGGCTAACACAGAACAATCCCCCTCCCTTCTGCATCTTTCTCACCTGCCCTGTGAAGCAAAACTCTCCCGGAAGAGTGCAAATGGATTTGGCTTCAGCAGAAGAAAGACAAGGGGGAAAAAACATGTTATAAAATGCAACCTTCTGACTCCAAGCATCTATTGTCTCTTTTCGTTCCAGCATGGCAGAGGGAAGTTCAGCGCAAGCATAAATGAGCTTGACGCGTTCACCCTATAAATAATTCAGCATCGTTAGAACTGGCAGGCCAGACCATAAGTTGTTTATTAGAGTCTCCGGTATGCAACTCAGGCAATCTCAGAGTCTGAAGTACCTTCCCATAGGAAGGAAAAACCCCAGAGGAAATCTTATTAATACCTGTCTTCTCTCAGACAACAAATTACATTCAATGGAAAGCAAACTGAGACTTTTGTTGAAGTCTCCTGATTATCAGATTGTTCTCAAGAGAAAAAGTGTTCCAGAATAGATGTCTCAAACTGAGCTTACTGGGAAAACACAAAAGTCTGCAAAGGTCAGAGAGCTCACATACTTTTCATCAAAGACCAATTATCCAGACTAAGCATTCTAGTTCAATTTAATAGCTCTGCACTCATGCTGTAATGTCTCATTTTTGCACTCATCCTGAAAGGTCCTCGAGTCGGGATGAGTATGTCGGTGTGCTCCCCATTAGATTATTGGTGAAGGTGAATATTTATTAACATTTTGATTTAATTTTTTTTATATTTTGATTTTTTTTTTTGATTTTTTGAAGTTTTAGTAATTGTGCTTTTGTTATTTTTATTAGTTTTTATGTTTCTAATTTGCTTTAATTTATTTTTATTTAAGTTTTAGTCATTTTGCTCCATCAACTTTATTTCAGTTTCTACTTTAGTCTAAGTGACATAAAATAATATCAATAATATATAATAATAAACTATATATATATATATATATATATATATATATATATATATATATATATATATATATATATATATATATATATATATATATATATAATTAATACAATAAAATAATGATTACAATAATTAATAATAATTACAATGCTAAAAAACTAAATAAAAAAAACTGTAACATATATGAAAATATTTAATTACCCCACAGTTAGCCACAACATAACATGAATTGTGATTAATTAATTTATTGTATATCAATACCAGTAACCTATATCGACACTAATATCTATATTGTTCAGTGGATATTATATTGTGTTGGACAGTGGGGGACCGTTGAGTCAAAAAGGTTGAGAACCTCTGCATTAGAGAAAAGGAAAAGAGTGTTGTTATGTCTCAAAAACAGTTAGCTGCTGTGAAGCATGATAGATGCAAAAAAAAGGACAAGAGATTGAAGTTTTCACTGGAATCATTCCGCAGATGTTCCTGGCACACTGTCGTAATGGAATGGAGCATATGCTGCCTACACCAGGAGACTCCTGCTGAATCTCACCTCACTTACAGACTGTTAATTACTGCCTATACTCACGAGATACAGACAACCTCCTTCACTGGGATTTGTATCTTTGCTTAACGAGATATCACCTTCTTAAATCAGTGCATATACTCTTCTCAGTTCTGTGATTACAAGTTTGTGGAGTAAGCGTATTTAAAGCAACTAATTCCCATTCTTGACCACTTTAGAGTTAGCAAAAGCTGTCTGATAAAACTAGACATTGACAGACCGCAAGACTTGATTGCACTTATGATGCATTGAGGAGAGCTGGCAGGACGTTAGACAGGAGATATATGCACCTGTGTTTTGGGACATTCGTTGCGTAACTTTTCATCGAAGGAAACGAGAGCAAAACGAAGCGGGAATGACCCTGTCCATATAACCACAAGTCAGAATAGAGGTCACTGTCAGTGTGACATCCATTAGTTACAGCTGAGCCTCTCACCTTAAAACGCCAAGCACTCCATCACTGAACAGATGCACTTTGTACATACAGTAGAGCGCAGGAGTAAAGTGTTTATTTATTATATGTTACGGATGGATGATTATATGGATGATGATTAAAAAAAGTGCAAACACCTTAGCAGCTGCACAGCACAGGCATGGAACCACCAACAACACTTTAGTATCATGGCAAAGAGTTTTGCACAAGCCAGCAGCACTCATGATGTCTACAGAAAATGTAAAAATATATTTTATGGCTGTTCCTATGAGTTCTGTGTTGATTAAATACTTGCAAAAAAGTGTTAAAGCAATAAAATGTACTGAATTAAAAACTGAGAGGGTGAAAAAGAGAGAGAGAAAAAGAGGCTGATGGCCCAGACAATGCCAGGTGAGTCATTTCTCCAGGGAGAGGTGAAGCAGACAGGGTGCAATATATAAAATACAAATGAGGAAAGCAAACTTGACTGTGTCCTTCTCTGACAGAGGACCCTATATAGCCACGAGGAAAACTTATTTTAGGCCTTGGCACTGTACATGCTGAAATGGTACACAAAAACAATCATCTATTACTCTTATGGTTTAGAACCTAGCAGAAAGATCCACACATGTCAGCAGAACTGAAACGCCAGTCACTCGCTTCAGTTTAATAAATATTTTAGCTAGCTCTGTCCAAAATTATAATCAAATTAATTGAATTAAATGCAATGAATCAAATATATCAATATTTACTAAGAAAAGCCACAAAATAAAGTGAGTGAATAAAGCATTAAAGGAATAGTTCATCCACAGCTCCATCATTATGATGTTTTTTAACTTAAAACTGTTGCTTCCAGCTAAAATAGGAGTCCTCTATTCATAATATTGCTTGCTCCAGTGCAAAAGTCACCTTGTCTGAATCAGGAGAGAAATATGCACAGATCAAGTACTGTTTACAAGAGAAAACAGTACAAAAAAAAGTTCAAAGTGATGTAATGCTACATTTCTATATATCTATTCTGATGAAGAAACAAACTCATCTACATCTTGAAATGCCAGAGAGTGAGTAAATTGTTTTTGGGTGCACTGTTTCTTTAAATTCACTGTTTTACACATGTAAACGACTGCCTAGCACCATGTTTAGTTGTTTCTGTCCTACAAAGTGCAATAAATAATGTAAGTGTGTATTAATACGATGTGCTGCCTGTAGTAGCAGATGTGTCTGCTCTGCATTTAAAACATGAATGTGATGCTAGCAAGAAGATGAAGGTGGTACTTCTTTGTGCTTTGAAAATGCTGTTGAAACACAAATAGGTACTTACCAAGTAATAGCAGAACCGTCACGCATTTTAAAGTTACACAGTAGGTGGTATTCAATTCCTGAGTGATCCAGTCTCACTCAAATGCAGTCACTTTCAATGCTGAACAGATCAGTGTTTTTGAACGAATTGGTTGAATAGATCATTCAATCTCATGCATAAAGACGGTTGTTTGTCGCCACCTACTGGTGAAACAATGTAACCTGCATAAAAAGTCACTGAAACATATTTAAAATATAAAATACATGGTTCTAGAGCATTCTCAGTAACCACAAAAGTAAGGTAACAAATTAGTTTGGTGGGCTTAATGCTAAAGTAGTACATTTCTATATATAATTTTAGAATATATTTCAGGTCTTGGTTAAATAGGTTTATAGTAAGGTTAATGTTAAATATACTGTATGGTAAACTAAATTATAGTTTAATGTCATTTCTATTGAATCTTGTATTACATGTTTTTTTATATATTTGTAATTTCACATTTGTAATCATGATGTTAAAAGTTAGTCTATTCAGTTGTAATATTGAATAACACACTACAGTTCAAATTATAATCAAGTACTTGCACTTTAGAATGCTAGTCAACAGATCAAAATAACTGTACTTTCACTACAAAATATTATTAAAACACAGATTTTACTTGTACTTTAAAGTAAAACTTTTAATTTTAAATTGTTACAAAGTGCACTTTTTAAAAGCGTATTTAATTTTTCTATATATATATCTATATATACAGTTATACAATTTGAAGTACAAGTGTACATTAAGTACAATTAAGTGCACAATTTCCACAAATGCTGCTGACTGAAAAGTTGAAATAATATATAGAGTCTGCTGGGCCTGATTATAGGAACAGTCCACCTGAAATAAACCAATTAGCAGCTCTGAGCTTTAACCCAATACATCACACAGTCGTCTAGTTTACTGACCAGAGACCAGTTTCAAGACTCCATCTTTCCCAACAGCTGTCAAAATCCAGGCAGGTCACATCCTCAGCATCCTTACAGAATTTATCCATGACAAAAGCTGGGAGCTGAAGCATCTGATGCTCAGCAACACTTTGGCAGAAGAGCACCATTAGGGGACAGAACTGAGACAGTCTTTCTCCCACAAGACTCATTAGGACCGCTTTACCTGACCTCCCTGTCCACTGTAGGTTGAGAGATCCCACTGCATGATACATAGTGTTCCGAAACCCAATCAGAGTGTAACAACACAAGCTTCCATGCATTATTAACCAATATGAACATTGGCTGTTTTCATGAGAGCCTTTTCTGGGATGTCAGAAATATTGCCGTTGTAATGCCTGACTCATTTGCCCCTGCTGTGTGTGTGTGTGTGTGTTTTAAGGTCAGCGAATGTGTGTGGGCGTCACACATACTGAGGGTCACATCAGTGTATAGTGTGTATGCTGTGCTCCTGTCTGCAGGATGTGGCTTTTTAAACCCCGGGAAACAGCAAACGGTCAGGCTGACTTTGATGAAAGGGCAGAATTCACCCGGTAAGTTGCTCAGGAAGATCTTGAATGAGCAAAAATTGATATAAATGGGGGTGTCCACATGAGAGACTCATAAAATCGCTGTGCCTGTATTGAAAAAGCAGGCCCCGCTGAACAAGGTCTCATTATTTTTATCTAAAAAAACAGCTGGAGATGGCAATAAAGTATGCTTATTGCATCTTATTCTGGAAAATGCTTTTCTTTTTCTTTCTTATAATGTATCATGTTTTTGCTTTTAAGAACCACAGAAAGGAGGATAATCAGCATGCATTAATTATAATGTCTCATCGGTTGCTGCTTTTAAACCCTTATTATAATATTTAGATTGTAAAATCTGATTGAATAATCTCATATGAAGCCATTGTAAATTGCAAATAATCCAATTGCAAGTTTATGTTAATGAACTGTTACTGTTATATATGGAGATTAAAATTAGAGAACAATCTATAAATACTATTGGGCTGTCTAAGGACAAGATGTCCCTCCTGAACAGAATACTTAAAGCATCCGAAGCTTTATCTCAAAGATTTCAGTCTGAACCCAAAGGCTAAACAGAGCTCATTTAAACAGCAAGATCTATAGAGCCAGGAATGAAACCTCTGCTTTGATCAAGCACTACACTTTTACAACAGCCAAAGGTGCTACATTCACAGGTATAGTGGCCTGGTTATGTAATTGGGTTTTAGGTTGAAGGAGAAGTCAAATATTAGGAACTGAGCATGATTTATATTTATATCAAAGAAATACAGGGACAAAAAAGCAGAGAAGGTAATCTCTTCTTATCGGGGAAGGCACAGCACACTTCCCTCCACACAACTCCCGAGTGGCTCATTCCACTAAGAGAGAGAAAGACATATAGAGACCGACCCGGCAAGCCAAGTGAGAGTGCCTGCTACAGAACACAGTTAACAGAGAACATGAAGAAATGCTCTGGTTTACTGCAGCGTGCTAGCATCATCCAGATATACAGTATCTCAACCTCCCAAAACTTGCTCAGGCCACATATCACCCCAAATTCAAAAGAAATAAAAAAAAGAAAAAGAAAATGAAGCCTATTTTAAGACCATTCTGATTTTTTATATTATCAAATTCTCAGTAATGAAAGTTTTGCTTCTCTTTTTTTGATAGTAATTCTCATCATTGTTATTGATTCTTTCTAGATCCATACAGTATCACACTCATGTTTATATATGTACTGTATTGCATATTTTACCCTTTTTTTGCAAGTATAACATTTTTGACTGCTTAAGCCCTGTCACCTAAATGATTTACCATATGTTTTGAAGTAATGTTTTAAACATTCCTTAAATATAATGAATAATGCATTTAATTACTTATTTTGTATACAAGTATAATATTTTGACTGTATTTTGAAATTTTACATGTTGTAAAATGGGGAACAATAGGTAAGATCTACCAATTCTTTCTCATATTGACCATAGATGAAAAAGATTACATGCCGAGATACTAGCAATCTTCTTTGTTCTTACAAAGTACAAAAAAGTGCTCAGTGCATGTTAAAATCAACAGAAGATTCGGTCACGTGGGACCTTCCTCAGTGTTCACATTCTGTTGAAAAGGTTCAATTTTATATTCAGTTCCTTTTTTTCCCCATATGTATTCCATGTTGGCGATTATTGTGACTGACTGTATGGAGATGTTGAATTACATTTTCTTTTACATCTTCTTCTGTATCTCCTCTGGAAATATTTGGACATTGCCAATGAAGTAACTGTTCTGTCACCGATTCATTAATTGAACTGATACTCGTTAGGGTTAGTGTTGATATGAGAGGAATTTAATATAAAAATGATTTTTTTTCAATAGAATGTGAACACTTAGGAAGGTCCCGCGTGACCGAATCTTCTGTTGATTTTAACATGCACTGAGCACTTTTTTGCACTTTATAAGAATAAAGAAGAATGCTAGTATCTTGACACACATAGTAAAAGTTTTTTGCTCTTTGGTGGATAATTATAGATATTGACTTGAAGTCATGTTACAAGTGAATGGAACCAAGCACAAGATCCTCCTTCTTTCTCTTTTGACGCAAAATCTCATTTAAGCACATTTACTGAACAGCTGTTTCATCTAAACATCAACATGTGTGAGATTTGTTTCAACAAACCAGTTTTGATGTTAAATGGTCTATTTTAAAATTGCAGCCTATTTATAATGATAATAATAAAATAATTATAATATAAACAATTAAAACTAATAAAAAATAGTCAAGAATCAGAATCTATATAATAAAATAATATTTTGACATTGCATATATTTCATGTTGAACATTAAAAGATAGTATGTATGTTGTCACAGAGAGATAGTTGTCAATGAAGATTTGTGGGCACAGTTACATATTTATAATTGTAGCATAAAAAATATTGTTTGTACATTAAAGTAAAATGGTCAGACCTTTGAGGTTTAATGATCCGCTCTGGATTAGGGAAGACATGTCCTCAGTGGTATGTGGTTTTGCATGTTTGCTGGTGTACAGTAAGTGTTATTTAATTTTATTGAATAATTCCAAATTACATTACAGACATTTTCATTATTTTCCATAACTGAGTGGAATCATTCGATCTAAATTGATTGTTTGTTACAATAACATTAAGACATCATTTTAATTAACATATTTGCCTATATTGATATTCATATCTTTCAGATCTATTTTATTTTGACAGGTACATGATAAAATTGTCAAAATAAATAAAATGCTAAATTATACAATGCAACCTTTAAATAAATCAATCAATTATGATATTAGATGTATGTTTACATTGTATATATTTACATCATCCTGTACAAGTCATTTCTAAATTTGTTGTATTTAAATAGTAAATTATAGTGGCGTATGTTTTGCATTTTTTTGTGTAAGTAACATTTCTATGCTAATAGTTTGAACCTCCTATTATTCCATCATACACAAACCCTTAGCAAATCCTGGGTTACAGTAAAAGGTTGTGTATACATAATGTTCTAGATAGATAGATAGATAGATAGATAGATAGATAGATAGACCAACATATAGCCTCAAATACTTCAGATAACATTAAAACTGAAAATGTTAGTGAATGAATTGCAGTTGCACAGTGTCAAAAAACAATATATTCTCCACATAGACCTTCCCACTTTACCCTGTGTGCTGTTTGTGCCTACGTGTTTACAGGTGGAGGGTTTCTGTGCTGAGGGGAAAAGGGCAGCAGTCAGCAGTTACTGTCAATATCAGCGGTCAGCCTTACCCGTTCCATTCTATCTCTTCTTCTAAGCCAGATCATAGCAGAGTAGTCCTGCTGCTGAACGGCGCCGAAGATGCTGTTACCCTGCCGGGTGAGAGGCGTGGAGAAGAACCCCGTTTCGGGTAGAGCCTTCATCACTGGACCCTCTGAAACAAACCTCCTATCTTGCATTTTTATCCACTTTGTCAAATATCCATATACTCTTTTACCTCCATAAGATGTTCACCCCAAGTAGTTCAGTCCGCGAGGAAAAGACTCTAAGCCAATGCTAGCAGCAAACACTGTTGTCTGTGCTAGACTGAGACGTGTCTTGCAGAGAGCCTGATTTCTTTGGATTTTATCCACACACAGGCAGAAAGGGGTCTCCCTGTCCTGTTGGGAGGGGCTGGCAAAGTCTGGGTGGGCACAGCGATTAAGAAAGTGTGTGGGAGTGGATGCATAGACCCCACATCCGGCACCTGGTACACTCCCCTCCGCTCAGTGTGTACTTGGTGCTGTGATGCATGACTATGAGTCCAACACACTCACACACACGTAAAGGCATCAGTGCATATTAAATCAGAAGTGCTGTGGGCAAACTAAATAAAGTATTCATTTGACATCACCCAGAAGTTCACAGCCGTCTGCCTGCGTGCTGCACACTCATTCAAAAAACAAATACCCATCCGTATTACTGGGTGATGAGAGGAAATGATTTTGTAATAAAACTCTACACTGGAGGAAGCAGTTGTGATTGCTTTTGATTGCTTCATATTTCCTTGTTTGCCTCATGCACATTTATCCCCAGTAATCAATGAAGAACTTAAGTCTACTCTATTATGATCCTTGAGATATATATATCAATATATCAATGCAATACTGATGAAACTCATAATGTAAGCAGCAGCTGTGTTGTGAAGCAGAGTCTGTCAATAGAAACAGATAAAAACAAACAACACTGACAAAAATTGGTGTATGGACAATTTTCACTCAGAAACTGCCAGAAGATTTCACACATAATTACAAAGAAATGACAACATGTAAGAAATTTTGTTTGTTTGTAAAATGTAGGCTACTCCGATAATCACAACAATAACCTGAAAAATCATGTTGTACCATTATACTGATAGAAAAGACCAAGAATGTTTCTAGAATCATAAAAGGTAAGTGTAGACATTCTAAAAGTTGATCTTTAGGAGTATTTATCATTTCAGGCCTTTAAACAACTGAATTTAAGTTCCCCCCTTGAAATATAAGTTTCAAAATCATTCTGATGGTAGACTTACTTTTAATAAAGTGAATGGCTTCACTTTCTTTCATTAGCTCCTGCCAAAACGTTCTGAGAGTTCCAAGTTTGGTGAGCGAAGGAAAGAAGTGGTTATCTTTAACAGAATATTGCTAGGGCACTCAAATTTAAATAGCACTCTTAAAATAATAGGGAAACATCCAAATGGGTTATGTGAACAATGTCATGTTGAAGAAACAATACCTCATGTATTACTTGAATGTAGTAAGCATGAATGAGAAAGAGGAAAAATTATAGTAGAAATAAGAATTGGAATGGAATTCAGGATCTTCATTTTAAGGTTTCAATAAAATGGGCAAGTGAAATAAATAGTAAAGTATTCTGTGATTTTATAAGATAGACGGGGTTGTTATATAGAATTTAGAAATCTGTTCCACACTCCGGAGCAGAAGGTGGTGGTAATGCACCTATTTGCGTTGGTGCCAGCTGCCATTAAAAACCAAGAAGAAGAAGAAGAAGAAGAAGAAGAAGTTTTGTGAGCGGTTACGAAAATCCGTAAAAAGGGCGGATTGCTTTACGGCAGCAAGTGTTATATTTACGACAATACATTTCACTTAACTGCACTTAAACTACATACAGTTGCTTAAAATCAGCATTAAGTTGCATTCGCAACCGACTCAGTTTCGATAGTGTGGTGTGTTTCTGAGTGAAACAGAACATTCAACAAGTGAAATGTATAGCGGCACGGTAAGTTGTGTATTAGGAAATAAATAATAGGCTAGTTCATTTTCATGTCATGTTGACTTGAAAAGATCAGAGCTTATATTTTCTGTGATCTCTGCTTTATGGCCTACTTTGCTTTCTAACTAATTTCTCCAGACTGTGGTCTTTCCCACATGCTCTCTAACATGAATAGTAATTCCTCCTCCATCGGTCCGTTAGCATAATTAAACCAATGACTCAGCACCTTGTTTGTATTTTTTTTTCTGTTTGAATGTTTTTATACCTGTTTGTCAGAATATGTAAATGTGCTGTCCCTCTGTGTAACCGTAATCCTCCGGGAAGACGTGTCTTTCTAAACTGCTGTCTGAATGATTTGTGGTGATTATCAAACACTGTGGGAAAGCTGTTATTAAAAAATAAAAAATAAAACATACACACGCACAGTCCGTTTTCACACATTCCTCTTTTTAAATGTAAAATAAGGCTCTATGAGATACAGTATAAAGGGCTATGCTCTAGGTACTCTGAGATAAGTCAGAAAGTAAGTTAACATCCTTTTTTGCTCTAGCACTTTTCTGTTAAATGCAGGGCTAGTATAGAACAAAAAGAGAGGTATAAGGATTGCTATATATCAGGACTACATTACCTGAACTAAAGCCTCCTGGGATTTTAAACTTAATTTATTTTAATAGTCTTCATAGAGCACGACGTGCAAATCAGTTTTGCCTTATCCTTGAAGTGAATGTGTGTGTGTGTGTGTGTGTGTGTGTGTGTGTGTGTGTGTGTGTGTGTGTGTGTGTGTGTTTATAGGGTCAAGACTAGGATAAAGAGGACAAGCAGCTTTATGTGCCACCACATGCTTTAACCCATTCAAACGTGACTTAGTTTTAGGCTATGCATATATATAAGACTGTTGTCTAATTCATTAATAGGTTAATTATTAAAGTCAACTTATTTCCTTAATGCAACAGTTCCAAGCAAAACAATACATATATACATGTGTGTGCATGTGTAAAATTCTTTAATTAGGAAAAGGGTAATCTTATATAAATAAATTATGACATCAAGCCTCCAGGGATATGAAAGTTCTTTATTAAATCAATATTATTAGATTTACATTCATGTGTAAACACCACTGGTACGAGGCAGCCAGAAGCTAAAAGGAGAGAAAAATGACCATGCTACCTACCTAACCAGATGGCCTGCAAAGACATTTGACATAAAATGAGCCGTTTTTCAATCTGTCAAAAGTACCCAGTTCACAACACTCATTTGAACAGGTTGATTCATTGGCATGTGCAAAATAACATGATGTTTAACATCTACATCGTCAGATAATGGGCACTTCGTGACACAACAAACTTGATTGGCATCTGGGTAAATCCAGGCCCTCCTATTGGCTACAACTTGTTTATTCCTAATTGGTTATTATATATTCCCATATATGAAGAGGGTATCGGAGGAACATGGCAACTGTTAGAAGAACTACAGGTAAGAGGGTATCGGAGGAACATGGCAACTGTTAGAAGAACTACAGGTAAGCAGTAACATTATAATGAAAGGTGTGCAGAGGAATGTTTTACGATTAAATTTACAAAGTTAAAAAAGGTTTTGATGGGGTCCCCGGCGCCACTTCCCCCACTATGGAGGCCCAATAAAAGAACAAGATTTTTTAATTTTTGGAAAGCATTTTTCAAAAAATTTCCTTTCTAGTACATTTTTCCCCCAAAAAAAAAAAAAAAAAATGCCCGCAGGGTATTTTAAAGGGGTTGGGGGTACCAGGAAATTATCTGGCATTTTGGAAAACGCTGTTAGTCTTGTTTGGGGGACTGAAAACAGGGGGAAAAAGGCCCCGCTTAGAGCGGGGGGGCCAACCCGCAGTTTTGCTTTCCGGGGGGGGGGGGGAAAAACCCCCCTTATCTTCCCATGTTAGTTTTGGAGTCATGGGAGTGAAGGAGGCCCACTGGGGCCCTCCGGGGTGGGAAAAGGTGCCAATTGAGAGAGGTCCTGCCCCCACCCGAAGGCCTCGATCCCAAAAACGGGCCCGGGGGTAAGAGGCCTCTAAGCAACAGACATTGAGGGGAAAGGGGCCAAGTCGTGTAGAAGCTTCGCCCATTCGGCCGGCGGGGGGGAAATGCCCGTGGGGTTGGGTGGGGAAAAGGGTGGTTGGTTTAGGCTGGTGGGTGCAGGATTTTCCCCCGGGTGTTTTGCTCTCGGTTTTTTCCACTTTTTGGCCTCCCTTAGACCCGGGTATTTTAACCCGACCCTGAGGTCGTTTCCTGAAGCGTCAGGGGGTTTAGAGAAGAGCTAAAAGTCATCGTTCTGCCCGGGGTCGAGGAGTCCAAGCCTGGAATTAGAGGGTTGAGCTTTCCCTTTTTTCGGGGTGTGGTTTTTTATTTTTGTTTAAACGGCCTGGACCTCCAGTGATTTTTTCCTTTGGGGGGTCTTACCCCCCTTTTCTCCCCGGTTTGGGGGGGGACCGTTTCCCTTGTCGTATCAATGTCAGATTCGGGAAAAAAAGGGCCCCCTCCGGGAGTGGGCTCGGGGGATCGGAAAGGTTGAAAAAGGGTTTTCCGGAAAAGCGCCACAGCCTCTGAGTTTTTAGCATGGTGGCACCTCAATGCCCCTTGATGACCCCATTTCCTGGGGGGGTTTGAGGTTTGGGGCCCCATCATGCCAAGGTATGATTTGGGGGGGGACATTTGAAAATCGGCCCCCCACGTAAAGTCTCTTGTTCGGGAGGGGCCCTTCCTGTTTTCTCTCGGGCCTCTTAAAATTTTCTTTGTCTCTAAATCTTGTTTTTCTAAACCCTTTTCTAGCTTGAGCTCCGGGTTGACTGACTTTACTTGGTTTCTGGGGGGGGATTTGGCCCTTGTTCATTTTTGGACCGATTAGTCTGTGCGGCTGAGGTCTTCCTAAACTTTTTGGTTATTTTTAGAAAAATTCTATTAGCTTATACTTTCTCCGAAGTTCTGCCCGGTTTTCTGACGAAGGGATTTTTCTGCCGGGGGGAGGCTCGGTTTGTCAGGACCCAGGGGGTAAGCAGAATCTTAAGAGGGAAAGCTGCGGGGGGGGCCTTTTTAAAAGTTCAGATGAAAGATATCAGTGTTAAAAAAAAAAAACTGTCAAAATCTAACTGTAATAAAAAACCAAAAGGGTTTTTAAGATTTTTGACAGCCTTTAAAACCTTTTTATCTGGGAAAAAAGTTTGGTGGGTCACCCCGGATCCCCCCAGGTCAGTCCGTATATGCCTTGCAAAAAACTAGCCCACTGTGAGCCCCAACCTTGGCCCGGGCTCCCTCAAACAAGTCATTTGGTAGCCCCTTAAAAATTAAGAAGGGAGGGAAAAATTTAGTTTTTTTTTAAATCGGAAAAACAAAGTTTGAGACCCCGGGAAAAATTTTGTTTTCCCAAAGAAGCCCAAATAGTGTCTTTTGAAATGAAAACGAGGGTTTACAGAGGTTTTTATAATGTCTTCGGGGAAACGTATCCCAAATTTTAAGGGTATACCTCTGCCCCGACATAAAAAAAAATTGTTGTATCCTTTCCCCCAAAATTTTGGACAGTGGTTCCTTATCTCTCTGGTGTTTTTGGAAAAAAGGGAATTTTTGTAGGGTTGGTTTCCCTCCCCCCAAAAAAAACCAAAAAGAAAAAGCCCCACCAGCCATTATGGCATATCATCAACCCCCCCCCCTGACTGCTTTTCCCAAACAAAGGTTCCCAAGTCTATTTTTTTACATCTTAAAGCATAAAATAAACTATTTTAAGCTTCGGGCGGTCACCTTATCAATCTTAGGGCCTGGTTTTCCCCTCTCAGCATTGCCTTTTTCCAGCTCAAGGGGTGAGTCCCTCTATCACTTGGAAATTTATGTCCCTTTTTGGGTCTTTGAGACCCGGCTTTTTTGGGATGGGGGCTTTTTTGTGGTGAAAAAAGGTGGGAGCTTTTTCCCAAAACTTAAACCCCTACGGGTGATTTTTTTAGCTTCAGAGGGGGGGGTTTATGCGGAAGGATTTCCCTCCCCAAAAAACCCCCTTTCTGTCCTCTGAAACCCCTCCCTTTCCTCGGTAAAGCCCGGCGGGAACGCCCCCGGTTACTAAATGTTCCCCCCAGTCCCTTATTGGTTCACTCTTTTGTGCCTCCTCTGTTTACTGCCGGGGAAAAAAGAGGGAGAAAATAGTTAAACAATGAGGGTTTGAAGCATGTGACCCCGCTTGGGAACTGCGGCCAAAAAGGGCCTTTTTTCGCATTCATAGGTAAAAGATTTTTCCACTTTTTTTTGTGGGTCTTTTAATTTAATAAAAATCCCCCAAAATCCCAATTTTTTATTACAAAAAAATAAATTTTTGCCAAAATTTGAAAAAAAAATTAAAGGGCCCCTGGGGTTTGGGCCCCAGAAATTATGTAAAAACCCCCGATTATTTAAAAAATAAAAGTTTTTTAATTTACGAAATAATTTTAAAATTTTTCCCAAGGGTACCTGACAAAACAAAAAACCTGTTTTGTACCAAAACCCTTCATAAAAACCCCACCCCAAAAATGGCAATGATGAAAAAGTAACATGAAAAACCTCTTTCCAAATTCAGAAGGGAAATAAAAAAAATATAGAGGGGAAAACAGGTTTTCTTACACAAAAACTAAACCCCATCATGGAACCCCGGTTATGAAAAAAAATCCAATAAACAGCTTTTTAACAACTTTAGATGAAAGAAAAAACCCCAAAAGTACCCGGGGCTAAGAAGGGGAAAAGTTTTTCGACGGAAAAACTTTCAAATGTTTTCATCCCGGAAAATTTGTGTAAATGAAATTTATGGTTTTTAACTGAAAATTACAAGGACTTTTATTTTTCCTTCTAAAAAAATTTTAACCCTTAAACGGAAATTTTCTGTAAAATATTTTTAAAGAAATTACAGTTTCACTATGGAAACTTTTTTAAAACCAAATTTAAAATTTTTTTTTTAAAGGAGATTTTTACGTCTTTACTTTTAAAAATCAACCCTTTTTTTACAGGTATCAGATAATTTGATTTTTTTAATGAAAATGCAAAGTTTTTTTCGGGCGGAAAAACCCGTTATGTGGTGAAAACTATCAGAAAGGTTAATGTATTTATGTATTTAATTGGTTATTTTAAATTAAATAGGTTAGTTTAATTTATAAATCATATTTTTTTTCTTGAAATAGTTTTTTAAAACTTTTAGAACTTTTTTTTATTCTTTTCTGACCCTTATACACAGCCTCATGCGAATAGACAAAAATAAAAATCACCTTATTCCCCTTTAAACCTCTACTTTTTGCTTTAACCGGCAAACACTTTCACGCTGTCTTTCTCTCAGCAACCGATTAGAGCAAGTAATGGCAGTTCATTCTGTGCCAGCCAGGGCTGCCACCTTTACCCCGCTGCACCATGGAGCCTGCAAGGGCATCAGTTCCCTGCCCCCCTTTTTGGGCCCCGTGCGTGATCTTTTAGATTTCCTTTGAATTCGCTCTTTGCCCCTTTGCTTACATCACTGATTGCATGCATTATTGTCCTATCATCCTATATTCTAAAATTAATAGCACTGAATCATGATCTCTTAAACCATCAACATGCCAGCACACATTTAATTAACTATTGAATTAATTCTGTGAACAATGCACAGTATGCAAAACCAAAGTCCTTCACAGCCTTATCGATATGTATTGACATAAATAATCGTCCATATAAATATATAAAAATAAATCGTCCACATAAATATATAAAAGGCTCTGGTAATGATGTTGTTGTATTCTCACTGAAGCTGCGGGAGCAGAGGAAGGACTAACAGAGTCAATCTCTCCGGCAACATCATGGATCTCACGCGCTAACATGGCCAGATCTTTAGCCAGGTCTTGACTGATTCTGTAACAATCAAAAGAAAACCGAAGATTAATGATCTAAATCAATAATTTAGTATATCAGTTCTTTGTATTATGAGTAAAAGTAGATTGTGCTTGTAATACAAAGATAGTTGATAAGACTTTTAAGGCATTAGCATCAAAGATGAAGAAGCTATAAGTGGTAGTTGGAGAGGAGAGAGCAGAACAGGATCAGGAGAGGACCTGCAGTGCGGATGCACCATATGTCAGATCGCTACCCACAAGGCTACAGATCTGATACAAGCTATTAGTTTGAGTTTGAATTATAACTATATCACCTCAATAGACAAACATGCACAACAAACTGCAATACTATAATTTTACACCTCTGTTGGGCATGTTTTTTTAATAATAAGGCAATTGAACAAATCACATTTTAGCTATATTTTTGAGTAGCCTGCCCAGCACTTGCTGTTAGTCATTACCTGGCGATCTCCTCACTGTGCGCGGTCCAATCTCTCATGTAATCATCCTGTTCTCTGCTAGACTGGTGTCGTAACATGGAGATGCCTCCAGGGCTGGGTGTTGCAGGGGCTGAGCCCCCTAGCTGTGTCACCCGTGTAGCCATTGGACGGGGTTGAGTGGGGTGACGGTTGGCTCCATATTCATCCTCTGAGGTAGAAGCGTATTCGATAGGTACCCGGCGCCACCTTCCACCAGCTATAAGGAGGACATATAACAGAACAAGATTGTTTAATTGAAGCATTTTTCAGCAAATTATCCTTTCTAGTACATTTTTACCAAAAAAATAAAAAACTGACCTGCAGGTGTACTTTGAACGTATGGAGTACCAGGACACTTATCTGGCAGTTTGGAAACGCTGTTAGCTCTTGCTCTGGGGACTGCAACAGAGGAAGAGGCCGCTATAGAGCGGAGGCCAAGCCGCAGTGTGCTTTCCGGGGCAGGGCGTGGGACAAAGCCCCTGATCTTGCCTGATGTAGCTTCTGAGTCACTCCGAGCTGAAGGAGAGCCCACTCGTGGCCTCCGTGGCTGGGCAAGTGCTTCAATTCGAGAGAGTGTCCTGCGCCCAGCCGAAGGCCTCGATGCAGAACTGGCGGTAGAGGCCTCTGAAGCAACAGACATGTGATCGACATCGGCATTGTCAGTGTCAGAAGCTTCGCCCATTCGTGCACGGCGGAGAAGGGATGCCCGTGTGGGTCTGGGTCGTGGAAGGGTGGTTGGTTTAGAGCTGGTGGGTGCAGGAGCTACAGTCGTCTTTGCTCCTCTGGTTTTTCCACTTGTTGGCTCTGCCTTAGAGCTGGTATTTTGACCCCGACCCTGAGGTCGTTTCACTGAAGCGTCATGGGTTAGAGAAGAGCTCAAGTCATCGTCTGTCAGGTCGAGAGACGTCCAAGCCCTGGAACTAGAGGGTTGAGCTTTGCCTTTTCTTTCTGAGGCGCTGGTGTTTTTATTAGTTGTTTCACGGCCTGGACCTCCAGCTGATCTTTTCCTTTGGGTTGTCTTACGCCCTCTTTCTCCTCCGGCTTGGCTGACCGTGCTTGTCGTATCAATGTCAGATTCAGGTGATACAGACCCCTCCAGGGAGTAGCTCGGTGGATCTGCAAGGTCTGATAAAGTGGTTTCCAGAAAAGCAGCCACAGCCTCTGAGTCTTTTAGCATGGTGGCAGCATCAATGCCCTCATTGATGACTCCCATTTCCCTGGGCTGGTTTGAGGCATTGGGCCCATCAATGCAAGGTATGAGTTCTAGGGGGACATTTGCACTCGGCCGCTCCACTGTAAAGCTCTCTTGTCTCAGTAGCGGCTTGCCTGTCTTCTCTCGGTCCTCATCTACTTTCTTTCGTCTCTCATCATCTTGTTTCTTCTCAACCTGTCTAGCTTGAGCTCCTTGTTGACTGACTTTACTCTGGATTCTGGGCGGAGTTGGCTTGTTCACTTTGGACCGATCTACGTCTGTGCTAGCTGAGGTCATTCCTGAAACTCTTTGTCTAGTTTTAGAAATTCTATTGAGCTGATCTACTTTCTCCTGAAGTTCTAGATCCTGTTTCTCTGACGAAGGGACTTTCTGCCTGGATTGGCTCTGTGTGCCCTCAGGAGCCAGTGGATCCATAGCAGAATCTTCAGAGGGAAGCTGCGGGAGGGTCCTTCTTTTAAGTTCAGATGCACTGATATCAGCTGTTAAAAAAAAAAAACTGTCAAAATCTAACTGTAATAGAAAACCAAAGTGTTTAAGATGTTTGACAGCCTTTGAACCTTTTTCATCTGAGGAAAGCATGGTGGGTTCAGCCCCGGATCCCTCAGGATCAGTCCGTATATGACTTGCAGCTAAACTAGTCCACTGTGAGACCCACCTTGGACCGTCTACTACAACCAAGTCATCTGGTAGCACCTTAAAATAAGAATGGACGGTAAATTTAGTTTTTTTTTTAAATCTGAGAAACAAATGATTGAGACACCTTGGAAATATTTGTTGTTCCAAGAAGACCACATAGTGTCTTTTGAAACTGATATCGATGGTCTTTACAGAGGATTTTATAATGTCTTCAGAAACGTATGCCAATTATTACTGATATACCTCTGCACCGACATAACCAACTTGTCTGGTATCCATTGCCCCAGATCTTGGACAGATGGTTCCTATATCTCTCTGGTGTTTTGGAAAACGAAGTTTTGTCAGGGCTTGGTTATCCTCCACCCCAAAAACCTAAAGAAAATAGCACACAGCCTCATTATTGCATATCATCAACTGACTGACTGCTATTTCCACAAAGGATTCCAAGTCTATTACTTTTGACATCTTAAAGCATAAAATAAACATACTTTCTAAGCTTCTGCAGGTCTACCTTATCAATCATACGCCTGGCCTCTTCCTCCTCAGCATTGCCATTTTCCAGCTCAATGGTGTAGGTCCCTCTATCACTTTGGTCATCTATATGTCCCCTATTTGGAGTCTCTTGAGACCCAGTGCTTTGCTCTCTGGGCATGTTGTCTTTCTGTGGTGAAGAACGGTGAGCTCTTTTGCCAACTTCACCCCCTACTGGTGCCATCTTTTTAGCTTCAGATGATGGTTTATGCTGGAAGAGATCTTCCCTCCCACAGAAAGGCCCTTCTGTCCTCTGCACGCCCTGCCTTCCTCGGTAAAGCTCCTGCAGGAACGCCCTCCGGCTACTGAGCTGCTCTCCCAGTGCATTCTCTGAGTCACTCTGTGTGCCATCCTCATGTTTACTGCCTGAAAAAGAGGGAGAAACATAGATTAAACAAATGATGGTTGAATGCATGTGACCAATCGCTTGTGACTGCAGCCAATGGCATTTCGTCATTCATAGGTCAAAGATATTCCACTCATTTTTTGTCAGCATCTATTAATTTAATCAAAAATACACCAAAATGCAATTCTTTATTACAATAAATCAATGACATTTACAATAAAATTGAGGCACCTGTGGTTGCCAGAACTTTACTGTAAAAATCAGACTTATCTTAAAAAAAACAGTATTTCATTTACTGATATAATGTTAATATACCAACGTACTGAAGAACTAAAACCTGTTTTGTACCATTATACTTCACTGACAACCACCAAAAGATGGCAATGATGAAAAAGTCACATGACAACTCTTTTACAATCTCAGAAGGGAAATATTTATATATAGAAGGTGCACAGTGTCATTCACACAAATACTAAACACCATCATGGTAACACACGTGATACTGAAATAATCCAATAAACATGCATTTAACAACATTAGATGTAAGACAAAACCCTAATGTACACCGCTGATAAGAAGGAAACAGTTATTTCGACGGAAAAACATCAAATATAGAGTGTCATGCAGGAAATTGTGTGAATGTCAATTTATGGTTTTTAACTGTAAATTATACAATGACTTGTTATTTTTTTTTTCTTATAAAATTTAGTTTTTTTGGTGTTTTTTTTTTGTATTATTTTATTTGTTGTTATAGTTATTCACTATGGAAACTTACTGTTAACCAATTAACAGTTTTTTTACTGTAGCATTTTTACAGTCTTTAACTATTAAAATCAATCTTTTTTTACAGTGTATCAGATAATTTGACTTTTTTTAATGACAATGCAAAGTTATTTTCAGTCGTAAACTGTCATGTGGTGCAACTCATCAGACAAGGTAATGATATTTATGTATTAAATTGGTATTATGTATTATACATTATGTTACGTATTATATTTATAATTCATCATATTTTATTTTCTTGAAATACGTGTTTTAAAACATTTAGACACTTTTTTCTTATTCATTTCTGACCCTTATACACAGCATCATGCGAACAGACAACAATAACTCATCACTACTTCACCTTACCTCTAAGACTTTTCAGCTGAACTGGCACATCACTCTTCACGCTGTCTCCATCATCCTCAGCAACAGATTCAGAGCAAGCTAATGGCAGTTCATTCTGTGCCAGCCAGTCTGCCACCTTTACCTCCGCTGCCACCATGGCAGCCTGCAAGGCACTCAGCTCCTCCCCTGCCCCCCTTTTCGGCCGCTGTCGATGATCTTGAGATCCCTTTGAATTTCGCTCTTTGCCTTTCCCTGAAGACACCATGTCAAACTCTATAGTGAAGGAGGCATGTCCATGTGCTCCGCCCTCCGATGCAGGGATTGTGGAAGCTGAGGCATGTGCCTCTATACTAGTAGGGAGGCTTTCGCCTGTGTCTCCCCCTACTGGAGGAGTCTCCTTACAGGGGATCTCAAAGTAGCTTGGTTCCTGGGTCCCTAAATTCTGCGTTGTAGATCCTGGCCCTACCTGAGGATTTGTTGCAGTGTCCTTAAGGCCTGCATGAATGCATAGTAAAATTAAATTCATGAAATCTGACCAAATGAACTTGACAACAATGTACACTCTCAGAAAAAAGATACAACTGCTGTCACTGGGCCAGTACCTTTTCAAAAGATGCACCTTTGTGCCATATGTATCCCTAAAAGGTGCATATTAGTACCTCAAGTGCACATATTATTATCTTAATACTACATATTAGTAGCTTTTGAAAGGGTACCACCCCAGTGACAGCTTTTGTCCCTTTTTTGAGAGTGTATCTTACCTGCTTCACAACTAGCTTGTTTTTCCTCAGAGGCCTTTGCATCGTGCTTCCCAGAATTTTCATCATCTGCGTCCCCGTCACCCCACCAAGAAGGCTGTCCATAAAGAGGGGTTCCTCTGTGGAGCACTGCTATGTCTCCTGTTGAAAATTTGAGATACTTTGAGTTTGGTAAGCTACGTGTAACTATTTGTAAACTCCCATACAACCCATCTTCTACTCACCTGACACTTTCTCTTCTGGTTTTGGTGGTGGTTCTGGAGGTCTAGCCTCAGCATCTTTTCCTGCCTCTGCCCCTTTGACCTCTGGCCTTTTAGTGGTTTCTCCTGATGGCGAAGGCTTCTTGGTTAGCTGAAGCTGACTGGTGAACTTTTCGTGCTGTCCATGATGGTGAAAGTCAGAAAGTCCATATAGAATATTAGATACTGTCCCATAGGCCTGCCTCATATTAATCGCATATTGACAGAGATTATATCAACTCTTAAGTCGGTAAAATATTTTGGAATTAAATTTTATATGCTCACCAAGGCTGCATTGATTTGATTATATACAGTAAAAACATTAATATTGTGAAATATTATTACAGTTTAAAATAACTATTTTGCATTTTAATATGTTTTAAAATGTGATTTATTCTTTTGATGGCAAAGATAAATCTCAGCATTATTGCTCCAGTCTTCAGTGTCACATGATCCTTCAGAAATCATTCTAAAATGCTGATTTAATGCTCAAGAAACATATCAATGCTGAAAATAGTTGTGCTGGTTAATATTTTTATGGAAACTGTGATAAATTGTTTCTTTTTTTTGGATGATGATGATGATTTTTTGATTAATAAAACTCCCCCAACTGCCCACATACAAAAACAACATTTATTTAAAATAAAAATATTTTGAATATTATGTCATAATGTCACTTTGGATTAGTTTAATGCATCCTTGCAGAATAAAGTTATTAATTTCTTAAACTTAAACCCAAAATTTTTGAATGCTTCTGTATTGCTGCATTTTTATTACCTTCAGTGCTTCCTCTGGAACATGTAACTCTCCACGCATAACGTTGAATAGGTTGGTATGTAAGATGGGTTAAGGAGAAAAAAAAAATATATACAGTATATAGAAATGCAAATGCATCAATAGAATTGGTCCAATCATTATTACATAGTACACTACATACTTTTGTCTTTGCATAGCCAATATGTTATATTGTGGTTGTATAAACCAACTAAAGTGTAACAAATCAAACCAAACAATCAAAATCTGATTTATTTTGCACATGAAAGGATATCATAGCCAAACCGTAGCTTGTCACCCATGTTCAAAGTAATATACTGCTGTTCCTGTATACGTACATCATTAACAAATGTCTACAGAAGAGAAAAGGAGGTCAGCTTTCACTATATGGTTTTCATCATACCAGCAAAGACAAAATTAATATCTATTATGAATGGACACATTTCTCACCCCATTCAAGCTACCCAGGTCTTTAACTTTATGTTCATCCGTAGCTACTTCATAATTGATGACAGCGTGCTGCTTGTCTACACTACGAGACTGGAATTTAAAGAAAAGATAACACATTATTGGAATAAATAAAACGCTGTAGAACAGATTAGTGGATGCTGGTTCTAGGTGAAGGTGGGCTGGAGGAAATTATGTTGGAATTCTGAGCAAATTTCTGCATGGCACTTTACACAAACAGTACAAAATAAGTGATCGCTTAACTTGTTTGGCATCAGTTTTCTCATAAATTAAAGAAAAAATGTTTTGGTAACAAGATTGATTTAGAGTGCATGAAAACATTCGATTGGTTTGCCTACTTTTCATGGTATGTTAATGTTATGTTAGATAATGTGATATGTTAGATAAAAGCTTCAGAAAACAAAAGATGTGGGTGACACCAAAGTGTACCCTGTTTGTGGAAAGTGCCATAAACAGTATGTACAGTTATGGATCCAGGGAGAACTGTCTCTAACATTGAAGGAACAATGATTCTCCTGCTTGTGTATGAGTTACAGTGATCAAGTTACCTGTAGCATAAGCTCACAGTCATCCCGTCCCACAAAGATCATTTCCCGGGGAAGGCGGTGCCTTGTTCCCCCACCACTCACCAAGAACCAGGATGTCAAACTCATCTTGACTTAACCAGGTCTCCTCTTTTCGTCCTGATCTCTCTTTAGGTCATTCTGTTGAGAGGTAATAGAATAACCGTTGCCAACATTGACCAGTAAATGAATTAGACAAGCTCAACCCAACTTGCGTTAGGTGAATATAGAGGAAATAAAGTATCTACTGTACAATGCCAACACCATCAACACATGAGCCTAGTCTTAACTACGTATAAGACAATAATGGAGCCATACAGCTTAGCATGAGCAACGCTTTTAATAAGTTTGTTTTATTTAAAGAGTAGTCCGTGAGGCTAAATACACCCTGTGGAAATGAATTCCTCCATTCCTGAAAAAATTGGATAATTTATCGCCCAGCACCAGACAAGCAGCTGACTCCTCTAACAACTTAAACAATGTAGCTCTCTCTTCTTTAAGGCTTTCAATATTTTGAACAATTATAAATGTGCCTTTTCAACCAGTGAAGGGGAACGAAGAGAATCTAAAATTATTGTGGTGCTAACCTAAACCTATGCCAATAACAAAGTGCTTAGTAACAAAACCACCCCGAGAATCATTTCCCCAAACAATAGGCCTATTTCAGCAATCACCTCTTTGCTCGTGATGAAGTCAAGATCTTTGTGGCTTGTGAACGACTCTGTAGCCTTTTAAAGGTAATGACATATCTAAATATTTTGGTATTAATCACCAACAGCAAACAAAAATGAAAATGGAATTACAATTGTTTTTTGGTACCTGGTAGTATTAAATACCATCTGACTAGGCTACCATGATGAATGTTTGCTTGACAATATTGGGAATGGAACTTGTGATGAAATTGCAGTTGATTTTAGCCTGCTTTGCCACAGAATTCTAATTCAACTTCCTGTTGGATGAGGCCAGTTCAATTTAAATTCCAAAATCATGTTTTGAAAGGGAGTCACCAATCCTGCAGGCTGCATGACCGGGACACTGCATAGTGAAATGTGATATGACCCAATATGACTGTAGCAATCCACAAGAGACAAATAAGGGAGCATGTCAAGAATATGATGCATCAGAGAGAGAGAAAAAAAAGACCAATTATAAATCTTCCCGTTGCTGTAACTTCCATTCTCATTTCTGTAATGCGAAAAATTTATAATTTCTAGAATGCATAAATAAATATACATATAAAGAAATAAATATAAAAAGTTTCGTACGCCTGCTTTTCTTTTATGGAAATTTAGCGTGGTTTGATAACGAATCACCTTATATGTGCATATGTGCATCATCATCGTCCTCAAAAAAAGCAGCGCATCATTTGCGTGCGAGTCTCCGCCTCCGCCTTCAAGCACTGGCCTTGTTCTGCACCGGTAATGACAGATCTGATGTTTATTCTAAGAGACAGTCACTCAATACACCTAGCGCATATTTTAATAGAGCCTACACTTCTCATAACGCTGCGCTTTTATTTACACTATAATGCTCGTGAAGAGAAGTAGCCCATAGCTTATATATATCGAAGCATGTATAGGCCTAAATGTTTTTAAATAAGCGTGCTGCTGTTTTCATCACGCATCAGACGCCTTTAGAGACTTCCAGTCCGTAATAGGCCGAATCGGTCGCCTCTAGAGCTTATGACAGCCAATTACTAAATTCCATCATGCAAAATATTTGCTCTTAAAATTAAAACCGTATATGTTCATTAAAATTGTGGTTAGTGTATAAAACACGGTGCATCACTTACCTAATAAATCCCAATGTATTTATTCCATAAATGACATCCGTCTGCTCTTGTGCGCGGAGCAGCGCTGCTCTGCCCATCCCAGTCTGAGGTGCAGCTGCCCGGTTTGACGCACGGTGGCGCTGCGGTGTCAAGAAAGAACAAGATGACAAGCGCTCCTTGTGGTCAGCATGGAAGATTTTAATGGTTGCGCTCACTTGTGTGTATGCGTTTATCAGTATTGAGACATAAGAAATGAATGCAGAATTATAGACTTTTTTATTATTATTATTTCAACAATTTTTCAGTGCATTAAAAACAAGACCTAGATACTAGAAAAACAACGACAACAAAAGAAAAATAAATATGTACAATTAAACAAGTAGCTATAACACGTTTATAAATAAAAACGAGATAATTATAACATGTAGGTACAAAGCGACAGCGTGTTATTCCTACTAGTTGTTAAAAAAAAAAAAAAGATTTGTAAAACAACACAACACAACAGCACGGAATCAACAACAACAAAAATAATAATAAAATAAAAAATAAAGATTAATGGTATGTTTATTTGGTTTTACTGTTTATAGCCTATATTAATAGGTCATTCCGATTCTTCAGCTATTCTCTATTGGTGAATTAGACAATAAATTAATACTTTTTTATTAAGTCACCGAACACTAGATGGCGAAGTTGTACATGACACTAAGGTTGATTTCCCCAAACGTCAACAATAAAAGTGAAAGTGAAAAAAAAGTGACGTGGCATCTTGGTGACCCATACTCAGAATTCGTGCTCTGCATTTAACCCATCCAGAGTGCACACACACAGCAGTGAACACACACACACTGTGAACACCCGGAGCAGTGGGCAGCCATTTATGCTGCGGCGCCCGGGGAGCAGTTGGGGGTTCTATGCCTTGCTCATGGGCACCTCAGTCGTGGTATTGCCGGCTCAAGACTCAAACCCACAACCTTAGGGGTTAGGAGTCAAGCTCTCTAACCACTAGGCCACGACTTTCCCACATTAAACCCTATACTATTCAACATGAATTTCCATTCATTTATATTTCTTTGACACTCCATTGTTTAAAAATTAGGTTTGTAATTTCTTGTAAATTTCATATTTTGTGTTCACATTTATTTATTTGCAACAAAACTAAGTAATTTCATCACATCAGGCCTCTTTCATACAGTATGCAAAACCTGATTTAATAAACATTTCTAATGATCCAAAATACGATCTAAAGGCTTCTGTTTAAATGATTTAAGTATAATTTTGTGGCCAAAATATAACTGTGCCTATGGACTGAAGAGTAAATGAAAAGCAGTCAACAAGTGTCCAGCATATGTGGGAACTCCTTCAAGACTGCTAGAACAACGCCAAGATGCAGAGTTTGCAAAACAGCAAGAACAGAGAGATTTGTTAAGGATTAGGCCTAATACCCCAAATGTTGAAAATAGTAATAAGTTAGAAAGGCACTGTTTCTCATTATAATATTAATAATAATAATAATAATAATAATAATGCACAAGAGAACGGAAAGTTGAATGCTTTTTTTTTTTTTTTTTTGACTTGTTGAATGCATGATCATATACATCTGCAAAAGTTAGAAGCAAATATACATTTCTAACATGGCATGTAGGCTATTATTAAATACAAATTGCAATGTTTTATATTATTAACAAAAAAGTGCATTTTATTTGAAGAAAACCGCTGAATACAAAAGGGTCATTTTGACCCCCTTTATCCTTCATGCATTTATGTTTTTGGTTCTATTCTAAACAGACACCCGTATCTCTCTCTCTCTCTCTCTCTCTCTCTCTCTCTCTCTCTCTCTCTCTCTCTCTATCTCTCTCTCTCTGCCCATTGGCTGCTGGGGTCTATGGTTCACATGCAGCCCATCATTGGTTTTTATGAGTCTCACCCCCTCCCACTCGCAGCCGTCCTCCTCTTGCCTGTGTTCAGCAGATCCATGTCCATCATCTACCTCTGGACGGTCAAGTTCGCTAGCACGTCACGTCCGCACTTGAACTTGCAGCAGCTCAGGGGGCTTCGCTTACTTTCCATTCCTGTCTTGAGTTCTTCTCCAAGAAGCCATGAAGCCCAACATATGCGTCTTGTCACTGCACTCGCGCCTTCTGTACTATTCTCTATAATTCATGTGGGATACCCGATGCATCGCTGAAGAACATTTTTACTCTGGACTCTCTGAAGACTCTGGCTCTTCCCAATGTGAACCCAGCTGAGACCGTGTCCAACATGTCTCGCCGCAAGCAGGGCAAACCCCAGCACTTAAGCAAACGGGAGTTTTCGCGTAAGTTCACGGGGAGTTCTTCTTTTTCTTTCTTGATGACTCAAAATGCATTTAATATAAATAAGTTTTTTTATGGAGTTCACGAAGGTGCGTCTCTTAAGATGGAACGAAGCGCGTTTTGCTGTTGAGTTGCGCTTCGCAATGATTCGCAGCGCGTGAAGGTTGATTATGCATTTGTGTGCATAGCTATATGTGTGAGTATGGAGTAAATTAAGCGTAATTTGTTAGCATTTAAATTATTTTACAAGGAAAATTCAGCTCTAAGTTCACGTTCCCTTGAAATATTTTAACAGCCCAAACTAGAGCTTCCCTTGGGCTGTAGCTAATGTTGGGCTTTAAATTAACTGTTAAATTTGTTTTGCTTGTGTATTAGCCTACGATTATTACTATTATGGGTAGACCAGCATGTAATGTTTTTTTAAAAAACTAAGCAAGTGCATATTAATGCTGATTTCAGAAAGTGTTTTTTCTTCTCAACTTCCTCCTTCGGTTCTACGATTTTCAAGAATTGAAACGGGAATATAAATAACGAAGGTTTGTTATTCAGTGAAAGAAGTTTTACTATTAAGTGTAAACACAGTTTATGTTAGTTTTATCCTTGGCATTAGATATTCAAACCTGGTTTTATGCATTCATCATGTCAAACCTGTTAGAACCCCCCTGCGACGCTCTCAAAGCACCTCAAAGTGTTGCGCGTCAAAACCTTACAACATGAAGGCCATTATAAATGAGAAAATCTACATGCACTCCATGGGAAGTTTACACTTGATCTATTAGAGTTTGGTTTTGTGCCTTTGTTTAAATCGCGTTTGAACGTGTTCATAAAGCACCGATACGCATCGCGTAACACGAGTTGCAATGTGTATCCGCTAGGGGGCAGAAAATTAACAAATGATGCTCCATTCAAGATGAGAGACACTAGGTGAACTTGAACTTGAGCCCAGCCTTCTCTCGTTTATTAAGTGTACCCACGCATCTCCCGTTCAATATACATTTACAGTGTTTTTTATGAAAACATTGGTTTAAGGACATGTGGGTCAATGACAAACCATGTCAGAGATGATAAAAAGGAGAAATCTGTTTAAGATCTTGTTTAAAACACATGTGCCATGCTCTTAGATATGTATTCTTTGTATGCATGATGATTAAAAAATTGTTTTAAATCCTAAGGATGTATTAAAATACCTTCCTTGTATGCACAAGGGTATACAATTAAAAAAAAAAAAATATAAAAAAAAAAAAAAAAAAAAAAAAAAAAAAAAAAAATATATATATATATATATATATATATATATATATATATATATTACATATTCATTAAAAACGGATGTCGTTGACCCATATGTATTTTTGGTCATTGTTTACCATGTTGAAAAAAGTATAAAATATTAAATCATTTGAAATAATCTCAAATGGTTTAACAGTGGTAGTGATTTTGATGTTTTATTTTCCAAATGTTATGTTTGCAAAATCTGATGCTTCGTAAGAGGTTTGAATTACACCTGTTTGTCCAGTGCACAGTCTGATATTAGGCTTTGTTCCAGTTCATAATGATAACACAGAACTGTGCATCTTCAAGCATGGCTTGAAAGATAAAAAGCTGTAAAAGAGGATTGGTTATGTTTTTAGTCTTCATAAGAAACTCATGTATTGTCTCCCCTACCTTTTGTCCCACATGACCTGAAACAGAATTAGGGTTAACCTACCACCGATGGCAACAATCGCCCTCAGCCCAGTTCAGACGCATGATGTGGTTTTGATTGCTCTTTCATATGTTCTGGCTGTCCTTCTGGGAACTACCCCACATACTCCCCTCAATAGCTAACCTCAGTTCAGAGGATTCCAGCACTTTTAACTAAATGGGTTCCAATCATCTTGAAGTCAAATTAGAATCTATTTTTTGATTCTCCGAGGTGTTGGGTTCATTAAGACGTGAGATTGGCAGGATAATGAACAGGGTCATGCAACTAAAGCGAGCAACCCCCTCCTCTTTACCATTACTGGGCAACCACTGTTTTTCTCTCTGTCTTTGGTTTCTCATCTTCTCTGCATCTGGATTACACTGACTGTCAGTATTCCTCTGATAGAAGTGTCAGCATTTCAATAATAAATAGATATCGTTGTCTCCTGGCACAAATGTTGTGCCGATGTATTGTAGCACTGGAAAATGTTATGAATATGAATATTATTGCATCTAAATCAGCATCCCAAATAACAGAGATCTTTCTCAGAACTTTAGGTAATGTTCTGGAAAGGTTTTCTTAAACGATATGAACAAACATTCTTCCAGTAACATTAATAGAACATTTGTTATGTAGTCTTTAATAATGTTCTCAAAAATTTTAGCACAAAAGCATTGTTCGTGGAACCTTTTTTTTCTGAAATGTTTTAGTTGGATGCTCGTCTAATTCTTATTATTTTTTTAAATACTTTTGCTTATTCTTAAGTAATTCTTAAGTAACGTTATAATGTTTGCAAATATAAAAATGTGCATTTATCTAACCAATAATAATAAAAAAAGATTCAGAAATAACATTTTTATTACTTAAAGGGATCGTTAGCAAAGCGTTTATTTTCTACCCAATTAAAAATCAGTCGATATATATCCATATGACATATAACACCTCTAACACTACTGCAAATTTCAACACCTCTTCCATTTATATGGAAATGAATATAATTATCTCTTAAGGTACATATATAATTAGCACTTATCAAGTCATTAACAGGTTTCAGTATGGATATTACAGGAGGTTGTTCTTCTGTCTCTCACATGTCCCTTTCTGCATTTCTCCTTCCACAGCCGAGCCCGTGACGGCAGATATCCCAGAGGACGGGGAAAGCCATTCCGGATCGGAACCGTCCACCCCTAAAGGGGATCAGGACCTCCTCACCTGTGGTCAGTGCCGCTCCAGGTTTCCTTTGGCTGACATCCTGGTGTTCATCGAGCACAAACGCAGGCAGTGTCAAGGCCGCCTATGCATGGACAAAGGTTCAGACCTGCCACCGTCGCCTCCACTCGCAGGCCTGCGGCGAGCCTGTGTCCCAGTGGAGGTGGCAGTTCAAGTTTCGCCCCATGGAGAGGAGCATTTAGCCTCCACGCCGCATGGATTACGGCCCAAGCAGGAGAATTTAACAGGTAGAGTACCAGATGTTTGGGCTGGAGAAAATCTATGGGAGGGTTTGCAAAGTCGAAACTTCTAATTGGAAGGCCTTGATGGATAACACGTTTCTACCGATAGCTCATGGTTTTACAGCTTTCCCACTTTCCAAGTTTGGTCCATTACAGGAAAAAAAAAAAGTACTTGACTATATAGTAGATGAAAATAGTGTTCTTGGTGTCAGTATGAATAGACATTCTCTCAGTTCTCTCATGTTGCTTTCGCAGATGTTGCTGCGTTTAGTGTGGTTTTCACAAGGTCATATCTCACTCCAGTAAATGTATAGCTGCAGAGGGGTACATTCATGCTGATAAAAAAAGAAAAGAAAATCATTTTCAGCTGTCCAAGACAAGGCCTGCCATAGATTGTTAGTAATTCTAGTCATTTTTAGAATTATGAGAGAGCGTTTCCCTTTGCGCTGACCGCAATGTATCCGGAAAGAAGAAAATATGCAGCACATATTATGGTATTATGTAGCAGTTATGCATTTACAGTACCTCTGCTAGTATGCAAATTAATATTTTAGGCTTGCACTTTAAAATTGTTTCCATTGGGATGCTGTTATCAGCGGGGATTGTGTGCAGACAATTTTTTTTAAAATTACAATTGCATTATAATTTTTGCACGTTACTGTTTGTCTTGAGGTCATTTGAGGATGAGGTTTTTTTTTTCTTTTACATTTGATGGATTAAAAAGTATGGTATTTATTTTACAGTAGGTATATTTGCATGCATAAATTTTCATCAGACGGCATGAATCCAGTCCAATTTCTGATTGTGAGATTCTTTTTTATATGAAGCCTAAACTTTCACATATTATCATTTACATGTCCATTACATCTATTCTGAACAAAACTTTGGCACATGCAAACCGGAGAAAGCAACTGTGATAATATCACCAGATCTGGCATGAACATAATTGTCATTTTTGCCATGGTGTAAATATTCATTCTCATCCACTGACCTCACATTCGTATAACATAAAATGTATGTAAACATATGCATCACAAGGAATTTTTCAGTTTCAGATCGAGCTCAGTCAGTCAACTGAGGTTTATACATAAAGCCATTTCAATCTGATTGAGCAGTCAATTTGATTATAAATGTATAATTTGGGTGCATGTGTCCTTGTTTCATGTTCTATAGTAATAACAGTAAATTATGCATAATTGCATGCAACTAAACCTAAAACAAACCTTAATCTAACCCTTTAGTAAGAACATGTTGGTGATTAATAGTACTTAATTGCATGATTAATTACACTGTATCAAGGTCAACATAAAATAAAGTGCAACCAAAAGTATTTTTTATGTACACCTCGTAGTAACTCTCAGGACGTTCAGTGTTTGCCCGTCCCGCTCCAGACAGGTCACACGCTTTCACCGTTACATGTCAAGCACATGCGTGATCTCCAGTCTGCGGTCGCGTCATGCAAGCAGATGTCCGTCACAACAGATGGAATTCTGTATCGGCTGTAAATGGTGAATCCGTTAAAGGTTCACGCTTGGAGAAATTTGCATGATAAACAATTTAAGATATGCATGTGGTCACAGCAGCTTTTAATACCCCCCTTAACAACACCCCATCACACCCCAATTTTATTCAAGTCTGAATGCCCCCGAGCAGCCAGACGATGAGCTCAGGCAATAACCCCCTTCTACAGACCTCCCTCCCCTGCCCCCTTATCTGCTATCTCTCTAGGGTTATTTTCTTAAGTACATCCATGTGAAGCCATTTTCTCTGAGGCTGATATAGGTGATCCCGTCTCCTATTGTTGTTTAATAAGTGTTGTACCGTCTCCTGGTCCCTACAGACTCCGGCTCTTCATCATGCAAACACAAAGAGAAGAGCTTTGATGTTATATTTTGTTAACTGTTATATTTTATCGTGCAGATCATATTTACATTGCACCTTAACTGCATGTAACTACTAAATTGTGATGAAATGGTCTCTTTCTGTTATGTTATCCGGTGTCTTCTGGTGTTCTTGGCCTTGGTGTCTTGATGTCTTTGGCACTGGTCCACTATTCTCTTACCGGAGAGAGTTATGGATCATTAGCTGGAGGAGAGCAAGTGGAACGGGAGACAGGAAGTTTGGGGATCCCCAATAGTGCACCATTACTGAGGAGCTTTACAGGCTTAGCTCAAAAAAGAAAAAAAAATCAGAAATGACAAATCTTTTTAATATCTCATTTTTTTTGTCCTACACAGCAAAGAAAATAAATGGAGCAAATAAAGACTTGAAGTCTCCTGAGAAAAAGACCCCTGTTTGGCTGAAGTCGAGTTTTTAAGAAGAGATCTCAACTATGTCTTTAATTGTACTCAAAACATTTCTCATTAAATTTTTCAAGATCTAATTATATGAGCTGCTATCCACATTAATTTCTTAGTTTGTCTTAAATGGACTCATTGATCTCAAATTTGTTTTCTCTAAATTATTTTTTAAGAGAAACATCTGAGACAAAGTTAATTTAATTGACAACTAAACTCACCAACATTTAGCTTTGTGCAGTTACGTTGTGTTGAGTAGTTTGATGCTGATAGTGATTGAATATTATTTGAACAAAGTTGCTGATTGGTTTATTTGTTGGTTTCTTTTATGGGGTTTTGGTGTATGTTGTTTGTGTGTGTTTTTGTGAGTGTGTTTCGACACAACATGACAGCGCGTTTGACTTGGCAGACACTGCCAAGGGGTTCCCTTTCAGTGGGCATATGGCAGGACATTGGCACAGAGCAGGCCGGAACATGTATTGTGGTGAAGTTTATATATTTGTAGCTGACATGGCATTTCAAGAACTAACAGCAGTGTCCTGCAGTGTGACATGCATACTATTTTGCATTTTTACATTCTTGTATAACTATTAAACATGCAGGTTTGTGAACTTATTAAGTGAAGAACTACGTTGAACATTAGTAATATTAAAAATTCCATTTGCCACAACACAATGAAGTGCAAAAAAGCTAATAAATGCTTAAAATAGTAATACAATAACATTAAATGAAGGCATTTATAGCATGTAAAATATACAGTTTACCTTATTCATATATATACAGTGCATTGAAGCTAATTTTGTGTGCATAATAGAGCTTGCATGAAAACACATTTATTGCAGACACACATGCACACATCTCCATAAGGTTTACTGACTGTGTTTTGGCACACAGCTCTTTCAGCATTAAGCTATGCAATCATCAGATCTGTCAGGAGCATATGATATTCTGACTCACCTGTGTGTGCGTTTGTGTACAGATGTGTTTGTGTGTGAGTGTGGCCAGCCAGCTGAACTGTAGACACTTCTATTTAGTGTTTGCCGTGGGAATACAAAACTGCCTGCAGCACTGTGTTGATATATTGTAGGTAATATAAAATTTACAGTGCATGCTTTATACTGTACTACCTTTGATTTGGCTTTATTGTTCACAAAAACATCAAACATGGGTATAAAGCCATTGAAAAATGTGCAAAGTAAATTAGTTATGAGAAATGGGTAAATGTGTTCTTCTAATAATCAATTTTTTTCTTCTAAAAGAAAATATTTTACCCATGCATTCATGTGTTTTTTGATGATGTGCAGATCATTAAGAGCAAAATGTTTTGCTCTTCTGATTCTGGGTATTTCCAGTTATTGTTATAACATGGTGGACTCAATATATGTGTGTGTGGTCTGCAGCTGGTGTGTCTTATCTGTGTTCTATAGAATGAGATAAAGACCCAAGAGGCCCCTCACTGTCTGAGTCTAGGGTCATGGTTCCCTGAAAGTCTCTCTCTCTCTTGTTGTCTGTCTCCATCTAGATTTTATTTTTTACCTCTTTATTCATGCTTTTGCATGCAAACTCAATTTCTTTTGGGTCAGTTGGTTGCAGTGGAGTTGAATGACATCTGTAGTTTTGCTCCACTGTGAAATGGAACACAATTTTGATGCAGGGAGGAAAGTCAAAATCAATGCACATCTGTAAAAATACTTAAGACTCTTAAATCAGGTTTGACTCTGAGCGTTGGACTTAGACAATGAATGGGAGGGCAAATAATCATTTAATAATATGTCGAGACATCAGCTGTGTAAAGCACAATTTAAGTAGTTCCGTAAAGAGCCCGATTAATTTGTTCAATTCTTTGAACTTGAGTATTTAATTTTGCTCTTTTACTGCAATAGAAGCAGTGAAGTGGAATGTAACAAAATGTTTAGTCTTTTATCTTGGGAAACATTCTCTCTCTCTCTCTCTCTCTCTCTCTCTCTCTCTCTCTCTCTCTGAATCTCAGTGATAATATTCTGTGGCTCATTTGAATTTGAAGCACTTCTTTAATCTTCAAAGCCTTGATTGCTTTATGAATATGCATGGTACATGCAGACTTTAGTTCATTACCTTGTTGTAAATTCTAATGACCATTAGTCCCTCTAGGTAATTGCCAATTATTTTGCATATTTGATTAGCCCATTATGAGTTCATTCAGTTGATATGCGTCAGGCGAAGAAGGAGTGAGTCGCTAGAGAAATAAACAGAGCAGAACAGAGCTGTGCACCATTAAAAGATTTTAAGAGTCTTTTAGTCTCACTGTTTAAAATAGCAACTTTATATAACAATGAACATTGCATGAAATGTAAACAAACAAACTGGATTCCCATGTGTCAGTCATGAGCCAAGGTCATAAATGATTGACCGCTCCAAACAGAATGTAGTTGGATTAGTGCTACATGATGCCACATAATGGATTATTTAGTGATTCTAAAACATTAGCAACTGAAAGGAGATTGAGGTAGCTTGTTGACGTGTAATTCAATGTGTGCCATGATGAATCTTTCATGTGTACATTTGGTCAACCATGATAAATTTGTTTGGGTTGAATTGCACGACTATATTATTTGAATTGGAATTTAAGACCACATACATACTCTATGCAAGTATGTGAACGTAAACGCTCTTTACTATGCAAGTTTAATTTCATGCCGTAATTTGTTGCGAAGGTTTGATTTTTTCTCTTTTTTTGTATCTAAATATAAAGGATCTTTTATATTATTTTTTGCTATAGTAGCTACCTGAATCATAACACATCTGATTTAATGTCACGTTTATAGTTAACTCCATCGCCCCCTTGAGTACTGGAGCTCACAATAATGCAAAAACACATTAAGTAAAGTTTGCTGTCAAAGCATTTGCATTTGCGTACTTGCATGAAGTATTTAAAGAGTTTTATAGACAAAACATTAGCTTACTTTAAGTTAATTCCTTCACTGTTATTGTGAGACAGACTCACAGTACATTTAAGAAATCACCACCTGTGTTTCATTTTCAAGTGAGATGCACTGCAGCTGGCAGTACCTTTATCTGCCCCATCACAGGTGCTGGCTCTCCTCCGGAGCCTGACTTAACCCTGTGTCTATGTCATGGGGTGTGAGAAGAGGCCGGCGGGGACACAATGGGGGGATTGTGCTCAGGGCGGGGGCTTGGAGGCTGAGGCAGCCCTGACTGTGGCCAAACAGGTCGGGCCAGACAGCATGATAGATGGCTTTGTTTAAGGGTCCCGGGGTGGGGCCTGAACTTGAGGCACTTTGTTTATCCTGAATAGAGCAGGGGGGAAGATGCCGGAATGATCTATGTATCGCTTGCTGAAGAGCTTTAGAGGGAAGGAGACAGGAACGGAGAGAAACATTCACAAAAAAAGTGTCCAAAACAAGTCAGAAAATCAGACAGATGGAACGAGAAATTCAGTTGAAAAATAGTTGGAGTACACCATAAAAACCTTCACTTACTCAACTGCATGTCATTCCAAAGCTGTCTGACAGACTTCACACAGCTCTCTTCCATGTACTGAAAGTGGATGGTGACCAAAATTCTAAAACACTATAAAATTATCATAAAAGTAGTCCTAACACACACATAACTTTGTGCATGTTATTCACCTGCACGTCCTTCTAAACCTGTCTGACTGACATCTTTCTGTGAAACACAATTACAGAAGCTTAGATCAATGTTCATGCTGTGCTTTTTCATACATGTAATGTAAATGGTTACCAAAACTCCAAAGAGGGCAAGATATTACCAAGTAGCATAAAAATAATCCATATGAATTATCAATATGATCATTTTGTGTATGTTACTCACCCACGTCCTTTCAAAAACCCTTCTGTCAAACAAGAATATAGAGGTTTAGATCAATGTGTACGCCACTCTTTTCCATACAGTGAATGTGAATGGTGACCAAAAAAAAGAAAAAAACTGCTAATAAGGCATCATAAAAATAGTCCATATGAATTATCAGTATGTTATTTTTGTGCATGTTACTTACATGTTTGATGAATGTTCATGCTGCACTGTTCCATATATTAAACATCAATGGTAAAAAAAAAATACAATAAAAAGTAAAAAAAGGATACACATTTTGTTGCTACAACCATGGTCACTGTTCACTTTTATTAAATATTTATTGTTCATTACAGCTTGAATTGTCTGCAGTAAATGTCTCCTTTTGTGTTCTGTGAGAGAAATAAAGTTATACAGGTTTTGTTTGTATTTTTAGATGGACTGCTCCTTAAAAATGTAACAGTCAGTAAGAAGGAATGAGGTAAGGGAAGAGAAAGTGGCTGAGGGAGAGCAGTGCTAGCTGAGCATGTGTTCTTTAGGTTAACGGAGGGTCAAGTTGAGAACTGCTGGAGGGGGAAGGGCCGTCCTCTCAGCCTGATGGTGGCTGTCCATTTCTAGATCAACTTGGCCGAGCTCCAGGTCTTTTAAATCTGACTAGACGTCATGCACACACAGACGCAGCCCTCATACCTGCTGCCTGTATATCAAATACCACTAGGTTTGGTTTTTTTTTTGTTTTTTTGGGGGGGGGCCAAAGGCAAAAAGAGGCACTGACTTTTGGACTGGTTAGAACCGGTTGGCTGGCCTTGTCTTCACTTGCGTGCCTCTGTTGAAGACAATTCACAAAACACATGCATACACACAAGAAAGAATACCTGAATGAACCTCTTTTAAAAGTGCAGGACAATGGAGAGCAGGATAGTTGAGAGATATACATTGTGAATTGAATACGATGGGTGTCATGAAACCGTTCACAGCTTTGTGAAAATCACACATTTGTGAAAATATCTGTTTCGCATAGAGATGGATAAATATGTTCCTTTGCATGCTATTCACTTGTCTATCAGTTGACCCACACATTTGCATATGTATTTATGCAGATTTTTGAGGGGGCTCTCACACACAGCAGGGGTCTCTGAGTGTCACGGTTTCTCAGAGTGAATTTGTGCGTCTTTGTGTTAGATTCTGTTGGGTATGTCTGTGTGTAAATACGATAGGGTACGTTGCTCACGGTACGTTTCACAGTCTATCTGTTTTCTCAGTCTTTCTGTTGATGCCTCTTTTTCACATTCTCGGTTTCAGTATGTGTGTGTATATATGTCTGCCATACCGTGTGTCTGACCCCACAAAGTGGGCCACAACTTCCAGATGGTGCTTCGTAGCTTTGTTTAGTAAGTGAATACTTGAGCTGTAGACGGCCTATCAATATCCACTCTGAATGTGGAAAGACGCTGGCTATACATTCACCATGTTCTCTTTTTTTGCTGCCGTCCGTGAATAGTTTTAGTTCTTTCACATCTCTGTTTATGTCAGATGTGATTTATTTTGTGAAAGTGTGGGTTAAACTAGCCAAGGCCATCCACATCGAGATGGAGGTCCCTCAGATGTGCTCTCCTTGTCCATTGACTTCTTCCTCCATTCTGAAGAGTTCAGGAAACAACCACTATGGTGGGGAAATTGTTTGACCTTTCACGGTTACTGCTGCTCCCTGACAGAAATGCAACTGTGGAATTACTTTGCTGAAATCATTTAGTCTAACCGTGTCTTTGAGTTCTTGGGATTTGCTTTTGGAAAACATATACATACAAGTCTCTGCAATCAGCTTTGAAACCTATACCATGACCTCTGAACAGTTGACCTAAAAATACAGTAAAATAATTGTGTCACTGTTTGGTGTCTCTGAGGGCAAAAGTCATTGGTTCTTGTTTGTCACATGGCAAATTGAAATATATGCAGGTTAAATAATACTACAGCGTTATGGCAGAAGGAAAGATTTTCAGTGAACAAAGACTTAACTTTTGGTCAGTCACAGAAAGCAATTTTGCTTTAGAAAACTTGGAATCTAGTACATCATTTGTATGGACTATAACTAGTGGTGGACCAATGGTGGACCTATATATATATTGACAGCACTGAAAATACGGTGCCTAAAAATATATGCTAACAATTTCTATAATTTTAAAAATCCATAATAGAATTACTGAATCAAGAAGATGCTATCTAAAGTATTTTTACAGTTTATTTTACAATTTTCAAGTCATTTTCAAATTGCTTATATCTAATTATTTTAGCAAATATTACGTCCAATAAATCTAAATCTAATTTCAATAACTGTTATGTTTGTGTTATTTACTATTTTAAATTAGATATTGTGATTTTATATGTATCGGCATAATATCGTCCATCTGCCACCCTTCTTTGTAAGATTTCTGCATCGGTCATTAAAAAAATCTAGATATCGGTTCGCCCACCATATAGAATAACATTATTAAAACATTTCCTTTCATATTTCCGTTTCCGTTTTATAAAGTCTTTAATTATGTTTAGTCTATGATTTAATGCCTTTGTCTCTTATTTGTCTTTGACATCCCTTCCTTTCATTCGTTAGCTCCGACAAATATAATAAACAATGTCCAGAAGTGTTATCTGTCTAGCCAGGGAGCAGATGTCCCATCATGAGCCTGTAGCGTCTCACCCCGTCAGCTGTCAGCGGCCTGAAACAATCTTTGAGCTCAGAGAGAGCGCTGGTCCAATTAAAGAGGTTAATTTGCTTTAGCACTTATCTGTCCATCGATGTATTTCTCTCTGTATCAGCCTCTCCTGCTCTTCTCAGACCAGTCTCTCATTCTTTTCTGTTTGCTCTTCTCTCTTTTTCTTTCATTATACCTCTCATACAATCCCATCTTAGACCCCATGTCTCAAAGTCTCTTTCTTTCCACTGTCTTCTCATCCCTCTTTATGTAGTTTGTTTGCCTCTCTTGCATTTTAGAAACACACCGTGGTGACATTGCGGCTGTAACAAATTGAGCACTTGTAGAATGCAGGCATGAAACCATCACAAAGCTTCCATTCAGCGTCTTACTGACTGAACATAAAGGCCCATGACAGTTTAAGTGGCGTGTTGAGTTTGCATGTGAAAGCGTGTCTACTGATGTTTACGGCAAGAAAGAGGGTTTGATGAGAAGGTTGAAACAATGCATGTGTGTGAAACCCAGACAGACAGTGTTACATGCTTTCATCGTGGAGAAAATCTGTCAAACCTTTGAACGGTATAGTATAAATGTGTTGACATGCATAGATCGGTGCACTTTATTTGGCATGTGATGTTTGTGTGCCTATGTGGAGGTTCAAACTATACTGGCCAAATATTGTCTAGGGAACTGAACGATCACAGTTTTTATGAGCCTTTTAGAAGGTCTGGTTTAGAAGCCAAAATCTGTCCAAATCTAAACTCTGATCCCCCGTCTCCTGTTGCTCTTGTCATGTCATTATCGTCTGGATGAGAATGGATCATCTCCTCTGTCCCCTGCCCTGCTCGGTGAACCCCTGCCCTCCAAGCCTGTCAGAGTGAACTATCGCAGACAGATATACACAGAGACACTGTCACATACACAAAGACACATATAAACCCAGAGGCCCATCACACTGAGAGGACAGATGCCCTTGTTGTGGTGTAGAACCTCCTCAGGATTTTCCTGTCATGTATTAAGAAGAAGAATACACATATGGAAAAGATGGTTTGCAAAGAAAAACAACTTGTGAGAATTCTAGTTTGGAAAATTAAAACACTTGTTTTGGCAATTAGTGTTGCTTTTGTTAAGTCTATTTGACTTTGTGGATCAACATACTCATTGGTCTTGAAGTAATCTCCCTTATAAAACTTTGTTTTGTTAGTACCATAGAATACTGATGGTATCAGAAGGTAATATACCATAGTGCTTTGATATTGAGCTTGGTACTGAATCAGAACCATATTCATGTAACATGTTACTGAACTGGTAATCTAAGGCAGAGGTTGTCAACCTGGGGGCCAGGGTCCACTAGGGGCCCTCAAGAAAAATTAAGATGTAAACTAAATAAATTTAAAAAAATAAATACTAAAAATATCTATTTATAACTTGTTTTTAAACTGTATTAATATCAATACTCATTTCAATTCATTGAAAACTTTTCAAAAAAAAAGAAGCTTTGTCATAATTATTGCAGAAGTACTGTAAATATTGTAGCTTACAGTATACTCAATATTTTGTTCGACTATGTGGAGCCTTTGAGCCTAAAAGTTTGATAATCATACATATACACAATGAATTTGACACTAGAATCTCCATATTGGAAGTTAAAATTAAATAACTATACATCTAATTGCAAGTACACCATTATGAAATGACTTTACAAGTGCATGTGTTGACACATTTACTATTGAATATTTCCTATTTAAAGTTAGGAAAAGACATCGAAATCCCACTTTTAAAAAACAGTCCAGAAGCCTTTAATTTACATTACAATTGTGAATCATTATTTGTTCTTTGCTATTGCAAGTAATGTAGTCATGTATAGATGGTGTTGGCGGGAGAGACGTTCTCAATCTAGAGTGCATCTGACTGGAAAAAAAATGATAATTTTTATGTATGTAATGCTAGATGTGTCATCAATATTTTTGGTCCATTTTCAAGACCAGAGAGATTTTAAATGCATATATCTGTTCAGTTTGTAAGATTTTAGGAATACATTAGCATAATAATGACCTCTAAACTAACACAAATGATCTAAACACCACAAAAACTCTTCTGTGCCTGTATGTCATTTTCTCTTAAAATACTTTTAAGTCCCTCTGACTGTGAGGAGAAGCCAGAAAGCTGCTGAACGTCTGTTGTGCCGCTCTGTCAAATACTCTTCCGCTTGGCTCCACCACTCACTGAGTTGTGACCCTTGACCTCAGCGGGGCCGTGTATATGTACGGTCTTGCCAGCGCCTCCCTGGAATGTCTGAATTTAAGTGCATAGCTAGAGATGGTGTGCTGTCCTACAGCTGCCTGAGTATAAATCCTGCTGTCACCAGAAGGCCAAAGCTCTCCTTCAGTACCCCTTTTTTTGCTTGTTGTTTCTATCACTCTCCTCCACTTTTACACTACTTTACTTTACTTAACCGCACAAGCGTCTCAAACCAGAAATCTGTGCCTCCTGCTCTGTGGCGAATAAGGAAGCTTTTGTGCCATTTTAACGTCTTCAGAGCTCATTCACAGCCGTCAAAGGAGTTCTACGTGACCACACACAGATGAAACACTCCCACTTGTAAACAGGTGAAAGCAGACAACTGGTTCACCCTGTCCTTTGTGAAGTTAAAAAAATGTTGTTGACATCCGTTTACATGAGCTGAAAGACCTGATGAAAACAGCCCCCTCTCTGTGACCTCTGACCTCCTACAGTCTTTCAAAAGTATGTACTGTATAAGAGCTGTGAGCTACAAGGCTCCAGACAGATTTCTGGCAAGAGCGCACAGGTAACATTCCAACTCTAGTCGAAATTCCTGAGATGTACAGTATGTTGTTAAAAGGATGATTCATCTGTTGATATAGGTTAATTAATATTCAGCCGAGAGCATTCACATTCACAATTTTTCATGACTACATGAACCCAAAATGTTGTAGCTGATTAAGTTACCCATGAAAAAAATCTTTCATATAAGCAGTTTTTCACAATGAACATCCATCCACGTGGCATTTTGATTCATTTGCAGACTTTCAATTACAAGAGGCATGTCGGCCTATATTCAGTTGTTATTTGGATATTAAATATGGATTTTCAATTTGGACAATACGAGTCAAAACCGAGCGACAAATATTTCAAGCTGTCTCTTCATGTGACTGCGTCATAACAAACTATCATGGCAATTCATAACTTTTTTTTTCCTGAAAAAAACAACAACAACAAAAAAAACAAACACAAGTTTCCATACAAATCTCATGGTATGAATTTAAACGAAATTACCATTTCGTAAAATAGTTCAAGTTGGTCGTAACCAGCCATGACCACAGCAAGCTGTGATTGGGTCATATCGCTCTGTTGTTCTCATTTTGTAAGAGTCAGGACTCTTTTACAGTTGGCAAAAAAAATGTGGAGTGTTATTTAAAAAAACAAATAAGCAAGCATGGCCCAGCCCAGGTGACAAGAAGTAATGCAAAAATAATGCATTATACTTTCTATAAAAAAATAACTACGTAATTCACTTAGGCCTGGTTACTTTTTTATGGAGTAAAGCAATATTGTGATGCATTACTTTTAAAAGTAACTTTCCCCAACAACAGTTGGGACAATGTTTTCATTTCAGAATTCACTGGCTATTTTTAACAGTTTCCTCATTGATGCTAAAGCAGTGGCAGTTTGCAGAACTCTCCCATCTGCTACCGTACCACAATGCAGATCAGAACATATGTATCCAATTAAGTAGCAAAGCAGTGAGCTGGAATCCAGCTTGATGTCAGACAAATGAAGAATTGGGGTGAGTGTGGCCTGTCTTACCCAAGTGATGGTTGCATCCATCTTACAGAAGCTTATTGATGTGAAATGTTATGTTTCAGCGTGTGCTAGAGCTGTTATCTTTGAGTTAAAGGGGGACTGGTAGTAATACTATGTCTGATTGTATGTAACAGCTGCTTTTGGCTTTCATAGCACTGCTTTTTTAAACACCACTTCCTGTAGCTAATGTCAAATTCAGTTATACTAGCATGATGTAGCTTTTTGCTTAACCTTTTCAGTTTCAACAACCTTTATCTTATTAATGAGGTGTGCGACTAGTATCACCAAACGGAACTGCAAGAATAAAACTTCATCCATCATTCACTGGTTGGACCATTAGATACTACTGGTTGAGATAGCGATGCAATAGCAATTTGGGAACTCAAACTACAAATTATGTAATTATAGTTGACTTTATATATCAAACTACACTGAAGAAAATTTGGTGGTGAGGTGTTTTTTTTACTTTCGGTGTGGGATTTACTTAGAAGTAATTACAACAAAATGGCACATTGAATTAAACATGAAATTTTGAAGCAGAAAGATTGAAATAGTTTTTTTTTTTACCATGTATGGATGACTTAATTTTAGTTGTCTTTATATATTTAGCCAGAATGGGAGAAATTTTTTCATTTAATTCTAGCTTGATTTACTTTATCACTTGTGCCCGGGACGCGCCAGATGGGAAGCCTTAAATATTGACCCCGTGGCTGTAATGTGAATGGGGAACACTGGTCTTTTTGTACTGGTCCCAGTGCCAGAGCTCTGCCTGAGGGGGGCTTCCTGAATGAATCCTCTCACTAGGCCTGACTATCACATGCTCGTTTTAGCCTGTAGTCCTCTCATGGATCGGGAGAATGCAAAGAAAGGGACAGGATGACTTGAAATAATCTTTGTTGAGCAGTGTGGAAATATTGGCATGGTGGTAACGTTAAGAGCTATACTGGACCACTCACTGTACACCGCTGTACATCAGTGCAGAAGGCCAGTTGTGTTAATGGATTTCAGGAACTCTTTAGACTAACAGTTCTAAATAAAGCAGTAAGCCACTCAAGGCCAAGCATTACATGGTTAAGGATGTTGTTAGCCTTTGCACGAAGTGGAGTTATTGTCAACGACAGTAGCAGATATTTAATGTTTAATGTAAAGTAATGTGAAGCATGATTTTGGATCAATGATATTTTATAATGGACAGGGCTACCCAGCGCAATGCGATCAACAAAAAAGTGTGTGGTTAACAGAAAAAACTCAGATTTACATTTGACAGTTTATCTCCTCTTCTCTGTTTCATCATATTATGCCTTGTTAGGATACACTGGCTGTTTGCAGTTTTAGGATGAATCTCATAAAACGATGTCATTTTACCACAAAATCATATTAAATATTTTGCATAATGAAATTGAAGCCTATTTCAGGACCTATAAGATTATTTTTTTTTTTGCTTTCTGTAATTCTTATTTTCATGAAAAAACACATTTTCCCACACATCACTTATGAGTTGTTGTTTTTTTAATATCTATGATTCTCAGTAGTGATTTAAAAATTCTGTAATAGAATGACTATTGAAATTTAAAGCATAAAATAAAGGCAGTACAACTAATATTGCCAATGATGATGATATATACATTTTTTACATGTGCTTAATTGTCACCAATCTTTAAAATAGGCTTATTAAAGGTCTTATTATTTTGTTTTATTTTGAGATCTTTGAGAGTTTTTTTATAGGTTTTTGTGACATTCGCCCTTTAACGAAGCATGAATGATAAAATTCTGTTTGAGGTTGCTTTAACTGATTTACAACAGTTTTGGCTCATCCAGTCAGATTTTAGAAACAGAACAAACCATTTTCTAATAACAAGCAGATTATTGCTTGTGGATATTTGCTGGAGTCAAACTGTCTCCATCATGTGTTCCCCTCTTCACTGATTTTCAGGCTTCAGTGTTTGCTCTGAATGTGGGACAGTCCTGTATGCTAACAAAACTTCCATCTCTGCCCTGTGCAGACTAGTCTAGTTCATCTTTCCCAGTAGTCACCTCTTTCTTTTTCTCAGACTGCCACCTCCCCCAGCCGATCCCTCCACCCGTCTGTGGGCTTTAAACGCCATCCCCTTCACCTCTCCGTCTGGTCCACTCCTTTTTGTCTGTCCGCCTGTTTAATGTGCGTTGCTAAGGTGACTGCTGACCCATTGCTTGGCGCTCTATGAGAGGCCCCATTCCAAGATGTCTACCCTCTTAGACACTTTCAATTTGTGGTGGGGGGTAGGGTGTGTGTCCAGCGCTGGTACTGAGATCACTGGAAATTAAACCCTTGGACCAACACATGTTTATGGGCACTGACAAGAATATACCAGCTGCCAGATGAACACATTCTTTCTTGTGGCCAAATACGTTCTTCTCACCTTATCCCCAGAGTATCCATATGGCACTTGGAGCATTTCATTACATTGATTTGAATATGAGAATAATCATGTCTAGATTAAACTAGGGTCAGGTGTGAGGGCACAGATGCTTGAGTGAAGTGTAATTATTTTCTGGTAAATTATGCATAATTATAGCCTCGTCGTGGTCCTTAAATAGTAAATCTTGAACATGTTTTCATGGTGTCAAACACTCAGATCTGGGCCTTTTAAAGCACAAAGTTCAAGTCTTTGGTTTCACATTGGTGCTTATCTTTGTGTATTTAAGAAAAGGACTGTATAATAAAGGGTCTGAGTGCTTGTGCAGTGACTTGCATGTGGTGCTCTGCGATTCAGGCATAACCTGAAGTGCAGAGGTTGCAATAACACCATTTCCGTGTATTTTTATGTGTAAGTCTTTACACATCTGCAAGGTCTGCAAATACTGTTTATATATTGGATAATACATTGAATACAGGTCAGTTGCTCTAATCAGTTTAAATAGGAGATAAACCTTGTACAAAAAAATGTGCAAACATCTAAAAAGGCGAAAAAGACAAAAAAATTAAATAAATTTAATTGATGGGAGTTTGTCAGAGTAAATGTCTTATGTACTGTATTTTAAACTGAAAAAGTTGATGCACATAAGTCTTGTAGAGCAATGAATATGTCATATCACACTAATCTGTCCTTGAAGTGTTTGTATTTGTCAAATAGGTTTTTTGTCTGTGGTCAGGCGCTCAATGCAACACATTGAGTCTGACCAGGACAAAAAAAACTGCTTCTTGGCTTGCTGTTTGGTATGAATGGAATTATATTATACTATAAACAGTATAATCACATAAAAATGCATACAATCTTCAATTTATCCTAGAAAATTATATTTTGCTGATGCTCCAAGTAGACACAAAACGGTTCTTTTCTTTCATGTTCTCAAAATCTGGATGGACAAATGTCCATAAATTGATATGCCAGACCTCCCCTCACCTTTTAGCATATCACTAAAGAAAATATGATTGTCAACCATGTGCTGAAAGGAACAAGGTTGAAAGTAATCAATAAGTCGGCCTCTCAGACAAGGCCACCAAGTAATAGCTGCTGTTGGTAAGGTGGGTGTTTTAAATGTCAGCGACGCAGGATGATTATATGTCTAGGGAGAACACTTCCCTTATTTTAGGCTGTTTTCACACTTTGTTTGATTGCTTCTTCCAAACTTAAGTATGATTTCTTTCTTTCTCTCCCTGCCCTGTACTTCTCTTACACATATTATTTTGGGGCACTATAATTGTCTTGTTAGATTTAGCAATAAATTTACACAGAATGGACCGGCTTTTTGTTTCAATCTGCTGCAAATGCACTGAAATACATGCAAAGAATGTGAGCTGTTCTCTGAATGCAATCTGCAATTAGTAGTTCACTACTACAAGGGCAGATTGCTTTCATACCAGTTACCATGAACTTTACCCTAGACTCACTTAAGAAGTGGATTTGTTGTTCGCTGGAGTTCAGAAAACTCCTTTTAACACAAGGTGTTAAAAAACAGGAAATGCTATAGGTGTGCTCTCTGTGTTTGCTTGTGTATGCAGTATGAAAGCTAACAAGATGACCAAAAATTAGTTAAACCTTTATCCTTATTTTTTTGTCATGTACATTGGAAATCCAAAATACGGTTTGCCAGTTATTGCTGTACTAGTGATGAAGAACATTATACACTGTAATGATTGTTGTCTTATAGAAAAACATGTATTTTTAATTCTTCAAATATAAGCATTGGCCTGCTCGTATGATTCATGCGATAATGGTATATGATTTAATTGGAGTAAATATGAGAATAGACAGGCAAAGACTGGCCTTTTTATGATGGAAAATCTCCCGAGGAGGTCAAACCCCACACAGGTGGCAGCAATTAACTGTAATTTTTGCAGATTGTAATGATCCATAATTTACCAGCCTCCCCCTTGCATCTCTCATGCAGTAAAAGTGTTTTGATTGGGTACAGGTTTTTTGTTCACTCTGGCCTTTGTGTCAGATATCTCAAAGACAGGCACAGCATGTTTACATGTGGAATGATGTGCATACAGAAACTGAACAACCATATCTAGAGTTTCAAAGGATTAACATACCTTGAGTTTCAAACCGTACCTTGAGTTTTAGCCTTTACAGTTGTGATTTATCATCACAGTATTATCAAGATTTTAAGGTAAGAACATAACAGTTTAAATAATAGCAATATTAGCTAATACATTGGATGATAAAGGAAGTGGCTAAAGCTCAGGGTCAGAAAGTAAAGGGTTACTGGTTTGAGCTTCACAATTGTGCCGCTAAGCAAGGTACCTAAGCACTTGCAATTCCAAGGGGACTTCTTGTTATAAATGTGCTGGTAAATGTGTGTGATCAACTTCTATGGAGAGATCTTACTGAGCCTTTGTAATAAAATAGGAACATTTCTTAATGGACAACCAACCTTCCCCCTCTGATTTTGTCTTGCAGAAAAAGATGAGCCCAGCAGCTACACTTGCACAACTTGTAAGCAGCCCTTCAGCACGGCTTGGTTCCTGCTACAGCATGCCCAGAATACCCATGGTTTCCGAATATATCTGGAGAGCGAACCTGGAAGCCCGTTAACTCCTCGGGTGGCCTCCGCTCCAGGCATGGGCGGTGACTGTGCCTCGCAGCCACCGCTACATGCAGCCCACCTGGCAGACAGTAGTCCCTATAGCCTGATGAGGATAGCCAACAGAGATGGGTCCTCGGTTCCTAGAGAAGGCCGATATCCCAGGACACCTCCTCTCTTTAGTCCCCCACCACGGCATCACATGAGCCCAGACGATCTGGCTTTGGCCCCCCACCACCCAAGCGCCTTTGACAGGGTAATGCGTCTTAATTCGGTACCCTTGGATTCCCCATCTATGGACTTCTCAAGACGACTACGAGAACTAGCAGGCAACTCTGCTGGGTCCTCTCCGCCCATGTCACCCAACAGACCTAGCCCTATGGAACGGCTACTGCAGCCTTTCCAACCAGGGGCGTCTCATTCTCCTTCTGGATCACACTCAACACCTACTCAACAAACTCCAACCGTGCCAGCTGTGAAGGCAAAGTCTTGCGAGTTTTGTGGAAAGTCCTTTAAATTCCAGAGCAACTTAATTGTCCACAGGCGTAGTCATACCGGAGAGAAACCTTACAAGTGCCACCTCTGCAACCATGCCTGCACTCAGGCAAGCAAGTTGAAGCGCCACATGAAGACTCATCGGCACAAATCCTCCTCTACTACCTCCAAATCAGATGATGGCCTTTCAACTGCCAGTTCACCTGAGCCAGGCACAAGTGATTTGCTAAGCAGTGCCACCAATGCTCTGAAATCTGTGGTGGCAAAGTTTAAAAGTGAGAACAACGGTGTCATTCCGGAAAATGGACAGGAGGAAGATGAAGAAGATGATGATGAGGAGGAGGAGGATGAAGAAGAGGAAGAGGAGGAGGAAGAAGAAGAAGAAGAGGAGGAGGGAGAAAATGAGAGCGAGGTCGGCGAGAGGAATGATATAAACTTTAGCCTGAGCCTAGAAGGTGCACGTCACCATGAGAACAATAGACAGCGACACAACAAAAGTGTTGAGGGAATTCAGTATTATCCAGATGCCCTAAAACGAGGGGACCACAGATCAGCTAGTGAGAGAGGTGGTGATGAATCCCCACAAGAATCTGATCAAGTCAACAAGGGATACCTACCCATTGTAAATGGAACAGCCTCCTACCCCAACGATGACCTTTCAAGGAAACTTCTTGCCAGAAGTCCAGAATCCGACAGCCCTCTCTCCAAACGCATCAAGGTGGAAAAGGACCTTGATCTTCCAACTCCTACAATCCCCAACTCAGAAAATGTCTACTCACAGTGGCTGGCTGGATACGCAGCATCGCGCCAGCTCAAGGATCCTATTCTCAACTTTGGGGACTCGAGACAATCACCTTTCGCCACATCTTCAGAGCACTCCTCGGAGAATGGAAGTCTCAGGTTCTCCACTCCCCCTGGGGAGCTAGATGGAGGGACAGCCTCCGGGCGCAGTGGCACGGGAAGTAGGGCCAGTACACCCCACCTTCCCACTGGTCGACCCAGCTCCAAGGATGGTCGACGTAGTGACACTTGTGAGTTTTGTGGCAAGGTCTTCAAAAACTGCAGCAACTTGACAGTGCATCGGCGCAGCCACACAGGTGAGAGGCCGTACAAGTGTGAGCTTTGTAGCTACGCCTGTGCTCAGAGCAGCAAGCTAACACGGCACATGAAGACGCATGGACAGACAGGCAAGGACGTTTACAAATGTGAGATATGCCACATGCCTTTTAGCGTCTACAGCACTCTGGAGAAGCACATGAAAAAATGGCACAACGATCAGCCCTTGAGCATTGAAATTAAAATGGAGTAAACTTTATGATGTCTTTTGCAGTCCTAGGAAAAAAATATTTAAAGCACAGCGTCAGTTAATTATGCTGGCCGAAAATTTTCAAAATGACGCAAGACTCTGAGCCTCTCTAATGTGCAATAACTAAATGTTTTGTACTTCTTTTCTTACTGGTTGGCATGTTTTCATGTGTTAGCTTGATTGATAAGCATTAGCTGTGTTGCTGTTGTTACTGTCTTTTATCAAACAGGAAATTTCATGCTGCAAACAATTAATTTTTACATATCATACCTAGTTGTATTTTGTCATTTAAACCTTAATCTTTTGACTACCTACATTCACACTGGGGTTTACACTGTTCATTAGGGGTATAGTCGAACTGTAGGGTTGCCGACAAACGTTTAAACGGTAACATTTTACTAAAATACTAAAATTTTTATTGTTGCTTGTGAAAAAGAGTGCCTTGGGTGTTTAAAGCATCTGTGGTTTCTGCCATTTGCCATAAGCCTGGGGATATTATTCAATGCAAAATTAGGTTCTTGCATCAAGTACCTATTGTGAATTCGCTAAATGCAGGAATCCAGCATATGTTCTTATGTATATCATTTACTAGTATAACATGTTGTGTTTCTTTAAGTATGATTCTTTTGTTGGCATGTTCATGCCTTGGTGAGATTCTATCTTGTGTTTTGGTATCAAGCGGACAGGTACATTAGTAAGTTTTCTTTTAACTTAGGGTATCAATGTTTCTTTGGGTTTTCTATGAAGGGTTTGTTTTTTGTTTTTTTGTTTTTTTAGGAAGTAGCCCTGGAAATGTGTTTTACTCAGTAGATAGCCAATTAATTGGACTATACTGATAAATTTCTATATGGTGCATGGAACAAAAAGCATATTATGTAAATAAGTCAATTTTTATAGAATTTGTTTCTTGACAGGGTCATCCACGAAAATTTAACAAACAGTCCCTGAATAAGCTGTTAAAGAATTGTCTGGATTGAAAATCCTTTACATTTCAAATTAAGCTCAGATTGGCTAGAAATAGAAGTAGTTTAGCAAAACCAGTTTTGATGGAGCAATGCCGGAACGTACTACAGGACATTTACACATTATTGGATGAAAGTCTGAATACTTTACAGTTAACTTGCTTGCAAACTGTTGTGTACTTCCACAACATTTTCTTTTATTCTACACTCTTCGGTTTCTAAAGCTATATACTGTATATACCCCTGTTTATTAGCAAAGCACTTAGCCACGTTCATGTATTTTGTGCCCGTCGAGTTGACATTCAGACTTTTTATTCTCTACATTATCCCATAGTGAATTTTATAAATAGCACTTGCCACTCAGCCTAAAACTCTGTATCTGTCCTGTTAATCTACGGGCAGGTGGTTGAGTATAAAACGAAACCGCTCTCCAATGGCACAAAAAACCTGCACTGTTCAATTTTTTTCCTGTTTACAAGAGACACTTAAGAGATTTCCTCTCATATGATCAACTTGATGAGGTGTAAACATATGTGTAATAGAGTTAGATTAGAAATCGTGGTCAGCAAAAAAGAACTTAGAAGCTTAAAAAGAAAAAATTATAAAGATGCTAGACTTTAAATTGGAACAGTGTAAATATACTCCAAACCTGCTACTTAAACAGCCATTTTTATCATACTTTCAAAATATATTAATAATTGAATGTTTTGGGGTTTCTTTTTGTAATACTATGGTGTTTTTAACAGGAAATTAATTTAAAGTGTATTTTTTTGCCGCTCAACTTCATTTCTTGGTGGGTTACAATGTATATGTAAATACTTAATGTTCTGTGAATTTCTTTTTCTTCTGATTCTTTTTTTTCCCCCTTTGGCATACACAGTCCTTCATGATGCATTATAATGAGATTGTAGGAGTACATTTGACATTTTATAGGGCTGACTTATGGTCTGTCAAAAGCTATTGTGACACACTTCAGTTTGCCATGTCAGTGTGTAGAGAAGATCTGGATTTAATTGTTCATCAACATTAGTCAAGATAGTATTTATATAGAGACTAGAATTCCAGACTGTTCCTTTTTCACTTTAAAGGTACAAAATACCTGTAGTTGAGCTCAGCATGCTGCTGCCATTTTGCGTTTCTCCTTAACTTGGCAGGATAATATAGTGAGAATCATTTTAATGTATGGATCTTGAAAATTAGTTTCTAAGAAAAAGCTATGTGGGGGTTATACAGATAAAAGGCTATACAATGGTCTGTTTACACAATCCTCTTTGAAATAACACGATGATGAGGAACAGGTGGTTTTTATCATCTCTGGCCTTTGGATATGCAGTAAAGTTTCATAGTTAGTGGGTTTCCCTCTTTATTTTGAACTGTCCCTGTCTCCCCCACAACCTGAAACATTCCAGTCATCTTTGAAAGAATGGATGTCATATGCAATGAATCAAGAGTCAATAAATACATTTAAAATGCATTTTGAAATACAACTGCACAGTTTGTCTTGGTTTGTTTTATTAATGTCCAGACCCACCCGGAAACTACGCCCACAGAACTCCTGCAGATTTCCACAGAATTGGATTGTCTGTCATTCATAATGTTCTGCACTTCCCCCTTGCATGTTACTTTATTAACTATTTCACCTAATGTGATTATGCTTTTAGCTACTGTACTCTCAGCTCTGTTTAACACATTTGACCAAATTTAATTCCATACCTCAATATTTTCCCCAAAATAAACAGAAAATTAGTTATGGACTTGTTACACAAACAGAGTAATCACTGATACTTTTTTGTTAGAGATTTATGATAATTATTATTTTCTTTTTACACAATGGTTTCACTACATTTAGCTTTATTAGTGTCTATTTAATTTTTTTTTTAAATTCTCTCTCTCTCTCTCTCTCTCTCTCTCTCTCTCTCTATATATATATATATATATTATTTTTCAAGTGGTCATCACTTATTAGTGTTATTTTAGTATTATTTATATACTATTATACTTATTACTATTTTGATAGTTTGATAATTAGCCTTTATTTTTATATTTTCAATTTTCAATTTTAATTAGTAATTTGATTATAACCTTTATATATATATATATATATATATATATATATATATATATATATATATATATATATATATATATATATATATTTATTTATATATATATATATATATATACATATCATAGCATATATATATATATATGTGTGTGTGTGTGTGTGTGTGTGTGTGTGTATTAAATTTTTTTAATATATATTTATTTTACTTCTATTTAATTTTGAATAATCTTATAGTCAATTTAATACTTAAACTAATTTCAGTTACTTGACAAAAAAACTGATTTTGTCTTACTTTTAAAAGTGTGAACATAGATATGAGTGAGGGGGAAAAAAAGGAAAATGTCAAGTTGTTTGAACTAATATACAGGATGGATTTTTGAATGTAATTGAGTTTTTATTGAAACTGTGTGTAAAAAGAAAAGCTGGTGCCTTTATTCTACGCCACAGCCCACATGCGAGTGGATGTGTACACATGAGTATTAACACCAGGTGTGTTTGCTTTGGACCCAGACGAAAAGACGGAAGTTGGCTGCTTTATCTTTTGTCTCAGGCTTTGTGTGGTCATTTGTGTGTCTGTTTTATAACTTTAACAGCCTCTTTTTTTTTTCTTTCATTTTTGCACTCTTTGCTTTTCCTTTGTGGACTGACACCAACGTGACAAAGTAATCTTTCTCTCTCTGTCTCTTTATCTATCTCTCTGCTCTCTTTAGGTTTACTGACCTAGAGGTGATTAAAGTCCAGCCTTAGAAAAGGATCCAGCTTTTTAAACTGTTGACAGTTGAGATAAAAGCCCTTAAGACTTGGGGATGGGCACTATGGGTTGTGGCATGTTTGTGTATATGTGTTTTACGGGGCTTAAGAGCCGAGCCTGCTTTCTGCTCCCCTCTTCCAAGTTCAATGTCAAAGGGTGAACAATGGCAGGTCACAGGGATCCTGGGCCCAAACAGAGCGTGCATAGCCTCCATACTTTTCCCATAGCAGGTCCTGACCTCTGCTCTCTTCCTCTCTCCCTCCCTAAAGAATATATTTTCAGGCTCTCAGGGAAGATCTGTCAGTTTCCCTCACAAAAGAATTGCTTTTGTGTCTTGAGACACCTTTCTAATAAAGAAACCTGGAAAACAGAGTTTTCTAGTATATTATGGGTTGCATTTTGAATTTTTCTTTATTTGAACAAGTAAATGATACATATTTTGCCAACACAGGCTCATTGGAAAACATACCTATACAGTACATACCATTCAGTTGTTTCCAGCTGAAATGAACACTAGTAGCAGCAATTTTATTCCTTTTAACACAAATTATGATTACGGGGCAGATTATAAATTAATAATGACTTATATGTGTGTGTATAATAATTTGTAATACAATTTGATGTTTGTATCAAATAATCAGCTCCATATGTATATGGCTTTCCTGAAATTGTAAACTTGCTTGGAAGCCCACCTGGTATAGCATTGCACTCATATATGAGTCCTGTGAAACACGAGTCATAATAAAAGTACTGAAAAAATTGTAGAAGCAAGTAAAAATGACATGGTTGCTTCTGCAAATGTGTTTTATCTTGTGTTTACAACCCTACCAGTTGGGTTTAGGGTTTAGTGTATATAGTACGATAAGACAACAGAGCATTAACCTTTTAGCATCAATCCCTGGACATTTTCAAACTGCCAGGACACATATAACCAACATAATAAAATGTTGCCACATTCGCATTCATCTGTTTAGAACAAAATTTAACATGATTTTAAAAGCCACTCACTAAACATCTGAAAGTGCATAAAACTTACTAGAAACAACATTTGGTCATTTTGCGGAAATGTCACCATAGCCATGTTTTTCCAATGAGCCTGGGTTGTAGTTTTTTGGACATTATTCACATTAAGTTGCCACCTGTATTTCAATGTTTATTCTTATTAGAGTATTATACTGTTAGCTTAGGAACATGCTAGCACAAAACTCTTTTGAAATCAATTGTGAGACAACTCAGCCTGCAGCTTTGTGTGAGTATTCAGTAGTGCTATTTGTATGACATTATTGCTTATTTAAAATTTCCAAACCAGTTTCTTATCTGTTGGGATGCCGCTTTAGAAGGCAGCAGACTTTATAGGCAGTAGAGTTCACTAGGTTTTGGAACAAAGCCAGTTTGTTACTCTCTTGAATGCCCTAGTCTCTGTTCTGTCTTGCCTCAGTGTTTATACTCTACAGGGCTTTACATCGATGACAGGGGAGCCCCCGTCTCAGGGATCTATGAGGTTAATCCCATGTGTGTGTGTGTTTAGAGTATGGTATTTTTTTTTTATTTGTTAGTATGGATTTGTTTGTGTGGTTGTTGCTGCTTATTATTTTTTTTATTGGAGTATTGTTGTCTTATTGGTGGTGAACACAGAATTATCACTTGGCTGAGGTGCTTCTATGTTTGCCCAGACAGAAGTTGAGGACCACTGGATAAGACTGGGGTCTGTGTTTTGTCTAGGATGGGGAAAAAATGCAGTAAAAGGGGCGCTCCCTCTTTTTCACAAACAGGAACACGCACACACACTTATGTCCGCACACGTGTGCTCAGGCAGAGTCTTGGGGGACGTGACCTCTCTCCAGTGCCTCCGATCCTGGCCCCTTCTCCTTGGGTGAAGGCAAAAAAAGGTCAAAGGTGATTTTTTGGGGGGGCTCAAGATTAAGTTTCACATGACTGAGCACCTTTGTTGAGGCCGTCCAGCAGAAAGGAAACGTCCAGGAGGCCTTCATGTCTGTCTGAGAAGGGCCCCAAAAGCACCCTTCCCCCTTTGGCCTCTTCTCTTCTCTTCTCTTCTCTTCTCTTCTCTTCTTTTCTCTTCTTTTCTTTTTCTTCTCTTTCTCTTCTCTTCTCTTCTCTTCTCTTCTCTTCTCTTCTCTTCTCTTCTCTTCTCTTCTCTTCTCTTCTCTTGCATAACTACAAAGCAAGCATTAATGTCCAACTCTATATTCCAAGTCTTCAGATGTCTTTCAATACTTTGTATGAGGAAACCAAACTTTTTGTTGGTGTTCATTAAAGGTCTTCCCCTTACGAAGAATAATAAATCTAATTTACACATCACTATAGTTGCTAGACAAAGAACCACCATTTTTTTCCAGATTCTTTGCATTGTTATTTGAGTATTATTTATATACTATTATAGTGTAAGTTGAATTAGCTTTTACTTTATATTTAGATTAAGTAATTTTGTTTTGCTTTGTTTTAATTTTTTTATATTTATTTTTTTTATTTTTATTTTTTTATTTGTTTTTTTCTTTTTTTTTTTTTTTTTTTTTTATATTTATTTTTTTTATTTTTATTTTTTTATTTGTTTTTATCTTATCTACTTTTTTTTTCGGGTTTTTTTTGCATTTATTCGAAATACAAAATTGAAATAGAAACTCACTTTTGATCAATGTGTCCTGGCTAAATAATTTATTTAAAAAATAATTTACTGAAACAAAAAATTTGAATGGTAGAGAATAAGCACATTATATCTTTAAATACATACATTTGTCCTCTTTTAGCTTAATAGCCATACATGTTTGAGATGATGTAAGGCTGGGGAAAATTATGAGAGAATTATAATTTTTGGGTAAACTCTATTGCTCTGTGTAAACATCCCAGCCAGACCAACATAGCGATATAGGCTCAACCAATGATGTGAGTCTGACCAATGGCAGACAGTAGGAAACATTAATGATTTTTTTCCCCAGACATTTTTATCCTAATCAACTGACATTGATTTAAGATAAACTTTTTGTCAGTTTATGCATTTCCAGAGAATCAAACCCATGACCTTGGTTTTGCACACACTATTGCTTTTCACCAATTGCAGTTCTAAATGGTCCATGCAAACTCCACTATCCAATCAGCACAGACACAATGAAGAGAGCCGCCACTGGTGATGTGAAGCATTGCACGCCCTGCCAGATAACGACGTCTGTCCTGCAAATCCAGTAGCAGCAGGTCCTGATATCTGTCTGTGGGAAAACAAGAGGGTCATTTATCACTGACCTCTGGCCCGGGCGTCTGTGTACAGTTCTGGTGAGACAGTAGGGCGCCAGCTTTACAGCCCTATCAATAACAGAGCCAAAGTTCATTCCTCTTTTTCTTATCTGTTTCATTTTTGAACTCCACCCGAGACCAGAACGGGCGATGTTTAGATTGACCCTCTTACGGCGTGACCCCCTCACCCCAAAACCGCGAGCTTTGTTGCAAACGGGTGAGAGTCGATGCTGGCATTCATGCATAATTCATCACAGCACCAATAATCCCAGACTGCACCAGGAGGTTATGGGAGCAGTTTGATTGGATAGACAAAAAGGGGTGTGTGGGGTGAAAGCTAGGGGGGCAGAAGGAGGATTAGACAGTGAAAATATGCCTTTGATAGCTTTCACAGTCTGAGAGGTCTTTGGTTTACTGTTATTCATATTGTGTCTAATCTAATCTGGAACAATCCCGGTCAGGGAGGGGAAAGCGCTGGCAGAGAGCATGAAACTGTCTTAGCTTCTTTAAAGAGACAACAGATGCATTTGGGGAGAGGGGTGAACCAAGGGATCGCTGCTTCAAAAACCACAGACGGGTGGTTATCGAGCACGATTCGGCAAACAGGGCCCAAGACACCAAAAATCATACTGTGAGCAAGACACACTTTTACGCTAACATGCATATCCCCAAACACACACACATCAATAAAAGTACACAAACACTTCAGGTGATTAATTGGTCTGCGGCTTTCATCTCCGTCTGCGGTGTTTGTACAGTTCCATCTTTGTGGCAGCTGGTGTTTGTGACGGAGACACTTTTATTAGCGTGCACAGGACACACGACAATGGACATAAAACAAAGAGAAAGAAAAAACTAAACTACACAGCGCTAAATGCAAAAGGAAGTGGACAGACACCAGTTTTGTCTGTACACTCTTTATATGGTACATGCTATGGAAACTATCACTATTATTATTGCTCAGTTAGAGATATGAATATATCCCTAATGCTAACTTAAACTTTGGTTGGTACTTCAAATCCTATGGCTTGTTCAGAAAAAGTGAGGCATTACTTTTCTAAGTGATCCAAATTATGGCAGATGATAAAATAGGCAGAAAAATGAATGAAGGAGCAGAGAGATACACTACTGTTCAAAAGTTCAAGGTCACTATAAGGTCTCTCATTCTCAGCAAGGCTGTATTTATTTGATTGAAAATACAGAAAACACTGTGAAATATTATTACAATTTAAAATAACTTTTCCGTTTGAAGATATTTTAATATGTAATTCATTCCTGTAATGCAAAGCTGAATTTTCAGCATCATTACTATAGAATTCAGCGTCACACAATCCTTCAGAAATCATTCTGAGGTGCTAATTTGCTGCTCAAGAAACATCTCTTATTATTAATATTGAAAACAGATATGCAGCATAATATTTGAATAGAAATGAATAGAAAGTTCAAAATGGCAGCATTTATTTGAAACACACTTGGAACTATAAGCAACACCAAACGCACCCTAAAAATGACCCTAGCATTGACTTTTGCACAAAGAAGCAGCTCTCATCACATTTTCCTAGAAAATATAGTGTGATATAGTCTGGACTGAATGTTCTGTGCTTTGTTTTTTTTTTTTTTTTTTTTTTTTTTTTTTTTTTTTGCAAGCAGTACATTGCATTAAAAAAGCATTGTATGATGACTTTCATTTTATCTATAAAAGGAATAATTGTACAAACAGAAGGAGGATTTTTCAGGAGTTAAGTTGCATATGATGGTGGTTTCTCTTCAAGACAGCCAGCTGGGTGACCCCCCCCCCCCCACTCCCTTCTGTCTATGGTTAAATCAGCGGGTCAATAGGTTTATAGAATATAGAGCTGCCCTGTATCTAGCAGCAATCTCACATCATTAGAAAACAGCTCTGAATACATAAAACGGGACTTTATTGAAATAACGTGCAACAAATCTACAGTTGCATGAAGTTATGTAAAAACTTCCTACTTGTCACACACATGAAAGTTTACATGCTTATATTATTTAACATTTTATAATGAAGTTATTTAATCTACATAATGAATGCATTTTATGTTGTCATGTTTGCATGTGGAGTTGTGGTCATCTGATGAACTTGTATGTTTGGGAAGAGCATAAGAGTGACCTTTAAAAAAGAATTTATTAAAATTCCGCTTTTCCCAGACATGCACTGACCTTTCCGACCAGACGAGGCCAGAGGGGAAGGGTGAGAGTATGTGAGTGTGTGTGCGTGTGTGTTTGTGAGAACGTGGGGATCGTGAACTATGAACCAGCCCTTTTCCCGTTCCCCTGCTGTGGCCCGGGTTTAGCCCACTCCCTATAACAAACACACACACACACACACACACACACACACACACACACACACACACACACACACACACACACACACTCATGTTTATCTATCTATCTATCTATCTATCTATCTATCTATCTATCTATCTATCTATCTATCTATCTATCTATCTATATCTATATCATAGTTTCCACAAAAATATTGAGCACCACAACTGTTTTAAACATGGATACTAATAATAAATGTTTCTTTAGCAGCAAATCAGCACATTAGAATGATTTCTGAAGGATCATGTGACACTGAAGACTGGAGTAATGATGCTAAAAATTCAGCTTTACCATCACAGGAATAAATTGCATTTTAATATATATTCAAACAGAAAACAATTATTTTCAACTGTAATAAATATTTCAAAATATTACTGATTTTACAGTATCTTTGATACAATAAATTGCAGTTTTTTTCACATTTAGCTAACCTCTGGGGACAATTTTTTTCCAAAAGTATTGTTAAATAAACACATATCATTACTAACGCATATCTTGTTCATTTATTAGACATTTTTGTTGATTTCAGAACACTGATGATAACCTTATCATGAAAAAAAGCAATTCCCTACTGACCCAGTGATAAAGCAGCGTATCACCCCCCACCCAAGCTTTTTTGAAAACAGCACAATATTGAGAGCTGCAGTGCCCAGCAGGAAAGAAACAAACCCCAATCGATCTGGAATTCCTTTTCACTCGGACTCAGACTTTCCTTTTCACTCGCATCAAGGACCCCCATCCCCCAACACGCATTTACCTAGCCATTCAAGATTTCTGCATGTGTGTCAGGCCATTGATCAATAGCTGTCGTACCCAGGCCATGTCTTGGTAGGTCTTCCGTGTCCCCACCCCAGCTTCCATAGACACCCGGATTATAATGAGGCATCCTGCTCTCACAGACAATCTAGAGGGGGAGGTGTCAGACAGAGCCAAGGTCCCAGACGGGGGGCCCCATACCGGGTCACGCCACAAGGCCAAGGTCTTTGTCCACGCCCCCTCGCTCCATTTCACCATCGCTTTCTCTATCCCAGCTTCTCTGACCAATAAGGACCGTCTCTGAAAGAAGGGGGGTTTGTGGCCAAATTCAATAATTGTGGTTGTCATTGATTTTGTGTGTGTAGTATGTGTTAAGTTTGTGTGCATCAACAGTCCTCCCATTGCTATGAATCAATTAGAAGCATGTATAAATGCCATGTGCAAATATATTCACCTATACAAATTGTTTAAAAATTCACATTAATTAATAAAACACCATTTTATTTGCATGCACTTGGAACTTCAAGAGATGTTGCATCAGGTCTGATGTCAACAGATAGGGGGAAGTCGTGACCTAATGTTTAGAGAGTTTTACTCCTAACCCTAAGGTTGTGGGTTCGAGTCTCGGGCCGGCAATACCACGACTGAGGTGCCCTTGAGCAAGGCACCGAACCCCCAACTGCTCCCCGGGCACCGCAGCATAAACGGCTGCCCACTGCTCCGGCTGTGTGCTCACGATCTGTGTGTGTTCACTGCTGTGTGTGTGCACTTTGGATGGGTTAAATGCAGAGCACGAATTCTGATTATGGGTCACCATACTTGGCTGTATGTCACGTCACTTTCAGATAGTATTCAGACAGGATTGTAAATATTAGAAAATATGAAAATAAAATCTAATTCAAAATATTAACAAAAACTATAGGCTATAATATTAAAATAACACTACTAAATATGTGCTACTTTTACTATTTTTTGTATATGGTTTAGAAAACAAAAACAGTTCCTTAAAATTCTTATTACAATTATATTCTAATAATTTCCTATAAATCAAAGAGAATATTTGTTTAAAATATAATTTTTCAACAATAACTGAGTTGTTAAAATATTTTTAGTTTTACTTAAAACTTACTTGTTCCTTTATTTTAATTTGTAATTAATTTTTCATTTAAAAATTTTAAAGTTGGTTATTATCATTCTCCACTTGTTGTTAAGGTTGATTCTCCCTGCTTCCTGCTCTTGTCCTCAGAAGACTTTGTGGTCAGCTCAGAGCAAAAGATAAGAAGAAGAGAGACAGGGTTTACCGCCACTGATAAAATATAATTGGCAAGTAATAAAAGATAACCAGAAAGCAGAAAGGCCACACAGACAGAGAAACCAACTGAGAACTCCTGAAAATGATTGATAGTGCTGTTGACACCTTTGTCCACTGACAGCCGCAATCAGCAACTCTGTGTGTACGTGCAAGTGTGTGTGTGCACAGTGAAGCATTCAATCTACCTTTTATGACTATTTTACAACATAAGTCTCTTCTGGGAAATGAGAAATATTAGATGTTTTTTACAGTATATGATGATAGGTCTTTCTGAAGAAACTGTCCTTTGGCCAACACACGCACAAACACACACAGTCCTCTGGGAATTCAATATAGCATTTGTCTGCATGTAAAGTTGCTCTGGGGAGACGCAGGGATCAGATGTGTCCACATTTCTAGAAGGAGAAAAAATGCATCTTTGCAGATCTGTCCCTAAAGCACGCACGCACGCACACACACACCTGTCTTTATTAGCCCATGGCTTTGTCATATCCACACAAGGTATGCGAAAACACAAAACATGCTGTACTGCATCACATTCACATTACACAATACATATGTCATGAACCCTGTTTCATTTCTGCTAGTTTGAAGCTGAATGGTTCAGATTAATCCAAATGGAAGGACTAGTTGCAGGACTCATTTGGTCACATGCAAATCGAAACAATCTTAAAATGAACTTGACAGGACTGTGAAAGAGACTGTTTTAACTGATTAACCACCTGTGGAGATTACAGAAGATTTGTTAAGTAATGGTTCAAAAAGAAGGTGAATAATAATTAATGATAATAGCAAACAACAGCTAATAGTATAGTAATAAAAGTGACACAAAATGCTATTAATGCATCATTACATATTATTCATGCATTAAAAACCCAAACTAAGATCTGTGACTCTACCTCCTTGTTTCAGAGGGGCACTGTTTTCTGTTAGTGTATAAATATCCACATTACATTCAGAGATCATCACTTCCATAAGTTTTTTGCTTTAAAGGAATTGTTCACCCATTGATTGACTTATTGTCATCAATCAAAACAGTTCATAAGTTTTTTGTTTTAAGTGAATTGTTCAACTCCATTTAATAGATTGATGATAATTATGAAATGAAAATCTGTTTGATTGTTTGATGAAAGTTAATAATTAATAAGCTGTTTTTTTTTTTTTTTTTATTGTTAATTTATGGATTTAATATGAGTCTTCTATTCTATTTGTTTTCTCCAGTGAAAAAGTCACCTGAATCAGGAGAGAAATATGCACAGATCAATACTGTTTACAAGTGAACACAGTCAAAATCAGTATTTGTCAGTATTTTTTTTACTGGAGGAAGCGTTATTATGGACAATGAACTCATATTTTGGGCAATTTAAAGTTGTAATGTCTTAGTGATGTATTTGTTTCTAACAAAAATATATGTTTACTGATAGACTGGAGTCATGTGGATTACTTGTGATGTTTTTATCAGCTGTTCGGACTCTCATTTTGATGGCAACCATTCACTGCAAAGGATCCACTGGCAAGCAAGTGATGTAATGCTAAATTTCTCCAAATCTGTTCCTACATTTTGGATAGCCCAAGGTAAGAAATTTCGGGCAACTATTCATTCCTTTGTAACTATTGCTTATGAAAACTGATATATATACACACATTCACAGATGCATGGACACAGATAAACAGCTACTGTATGATGTCTCTTGGATCATGCTACGATGGTCCTCTGTAATCCAGACTGCCCCCCAGAGCAAAGCATGCTGGATCCCAGCCAACAGGACCAGACAAGCACTTCTGGAAAGCTTTCAGACTCAAAAGCCACTTTTCGGCTGGCATAGTGAGTGGCTGAACTTCTGAAGTGGTCTGGATCTGCTTAGGTAAATAATGTGGCTTCTTATTTTATGTGTGTGTGGCTTTGTATGTTCTTGTAATTATATGTCATTTTCTCTCTCTTTTTATCTCTTCCTGTGCATGTGTATCATATTTACAAGATGTGATATGGCACTTTCCAAGGTTTTCAAATGCTGCAACTTTTTTTAAGCATTAGATGCACAAATATCATCTTCTTTGAAGTGAGAACTATTACATCGGTTAAATAATCTATCATAACAAAATTATCATCACATCACAAGTTAAATCAGAGATGCATGACTTTCTCATGTGCATCAATAAATCATTAAAAGATAGTCACTAAGTCACTACAGACATTTAACTAATTTTATTTCCTTATTTATCTTTGTATCACATTTTGCACAAAATCTTGTTATTGTTAAAAAAAGATCACCATTTTAAAACAAATATTTATGATACATTTATAAGACTTTAATCATGTATATGTTTTTTTTATTGAATGTTTTGTGTTTATTTAATCTTTATCTGTAAAAGAAAATGCACAAATTAGTGTTTTACATTTTTGACAGTGAGATAAGATTAAATAGCTAATTTATGTATATTTTTAATAAAAGTTTTGTGTTTATTTAGTCTTGTTTTGGTAAAAGAAAGAAATTACACAAATCAGGATATTAAACTATGTCCCAAATTTTGATGGCAAAAAAGCAAAACAGCTCATACAGTATTACATTTAGTTTAAACTCCTGAATTAAATGAGAGATATTTGAACACCTTTTCACGTAACATTAGTTTGAAGCAGAAATATTTGAACATTTTCTGCTGCTATTTTGTAGCATTTGTGGAAAATGCCACAAGATGTTCAACACTGACTTCTGCATCAAAGATAAAGACTAGTCACATGTCATCTGAGTTCATTTTGAAAGTTAAACTATGAAAGGCTATTCTTCAGCAAGGCCTAGATCTTTTTAGATATTCCCTGACCTCAATTCTGTAAACATTTAATAGTTTACAGCTGTCCTTGACTTAATGGCTGTTTTATATGAAAGTCTGGCTATACAAGATTAGGTGATTTGAAGCTCCTCCGTTCAGAGTTGGTTACTGAAGTGAAAAGCTGAACGCTGTTGGTTTAGCTGTGAGACAAGATTAAATGGATCATTGACGGTGGTGTAGACTGTGAAGTGATCCAACTCTCTCCAGAGGATGAGCCCATCAGGCTAAACAAACACGTCATGGAGACAGGACATTCACATTCACACTACATACGAAGTCTGCTTGCTTTAAGATGGGATTTTACAGTTAGGAATGAAAGTGAAAAGTAGGCCTATTCCAAGCCAAAAGTTGCCTGTTGTTTACAAAGGAGAAGAAACAAGACCTCTTTAATGATCTTTTGAAATGAAACAGTTCAGTATGTAAACATATCTGAACTGCAGCGCTTAAAACTTCTGCCAGTCAATTTATTAACACTATTAATGAACATAAGTTATGAAAGTGATCATTTCTTATCTGTGACTTTTGTTGCAATTTAAAGTCAGAATTATAATTTTACAAAAAGAGTGCACATGAACAAAACCACCGTGTTGTAATTATCAATATTATTTTTTTCTTTTTTTGAGGCAACAGGAAAACAATTTTCCACTAATAATATCTCCCATCATTCTCTATGACAACACAAAGTACATAGATAAAGCATCATTTTATTCTAATCTAATTTTGCACACACACAAAAAAAAAAAACCTGCTCAAATGAAACCGATCACCCTTACATCCATATATTTATTTTGTTATTTATTTATTTATTTTACAAACTTCCTAGTATTTTCTGACATGGTGAATGGATTAACATATGACTGCCTACATTTACACACCGACATCACCATAAGAATAAATAATATTACAGCTAAACACCAGAGAAATAAGAGGCTATAGTTAAACAGTAAGATATGGGGAAAGAGTCTTGTGCTGTTCAGGCTCCCAGTATTTAAAATAAATTACTGACATTTATTTTTATCAGTCTGATTGTTTTGTGAACCTGTCCCAGTGTAATGTAGGCCTCCCCAAAGAGGCTGTTAAGGATGGAGAAAACTTTAATTGGATCTGAATGCAAACTTGCAGCACATACGTAAGTGAGCAAAAAATGGTCATGCAAAACTGAATTCAGGTAAAAAAATAAAAAAATAAAAATCTTGATTATTGTTATAAGTGACCGTTATAAATTATAAGGAGGAAAAAATGAACACTTTTTGTTTATTATGACTGCATATGGAGAAAATGATCTATATTTCTGTTGTTCCAACTTATCAATATGAATGTGATTTAGATCATCATTACAAATCACTTTTGAATAGTCATTTATCACAGAGACTTATTTATTGTATTCTGTAAAAAAAAAAAAAAGGAAAAATTCTGTGGGATGTTTAATAATAGCCAGATTTCACAGAGGGCTACATTTGAACTTTGGGAGAGGAAACACATGCTCTCAGGCCGGGTATAGCATCTTCAATCAAACTCAACCAAACCAAGGCTCCTTTCTAATGAAAGCTTTGACTTTTCAGACATATGAAAGACATTATCCCATAATGACATATAGCAATACCAGTGTCATGTTTGGCCAAGTCTCAGTATTGGTGGCACAAATAGATAATGGCATGACTAGATCTGATCTTAACTGCATCTTTGGTCCTGAGGCAGTTTTGTCCAGTCCAAATACTGATCTAGTTTGTCTTTGTCCTGTTTTTTTTTTTTTTTTTAACACAATTTCTTCCAGATGCAAATGAGACGTATGAGGAAAAATTCTGAAAACTCCATTCCAGACAGAAAGAACACTTTGGAACTGCACTATAACCATGTCATTGGTGTCAATTTTTGCAATGACCAAATGTGTCCCACTTCATGAAATTAGCTCTACACACTACTGTTTATAACTTTATACATTTTAGAAATATTTTATGCTCACCAAGACTGCATTTATTTGATCAAGAATACAACAAATACAGTAATATTGTGTAATATTAATATAGATTAAAATAGCTTTTTTTGTGTGTGAATATATTTTAAAATATAATTTATTCCTGTGATGGCAAAGCTGAATTTTCAGCAGTAATTTTTCAAATCTTCAGTGTCACATGATTAAATGAATATTCATTTAAAAAAAAAAAAGATTCTAAAAATTAAAATGTGAAAATGCAAAGAAAAATTCCTTGGTATTGCAATAAGATGTGATTCTGAATTCATTTTTTTTTCTTCTGCGTGTTTTTCATAATATAAAAAAGACATAGATAAATTTTCTACACTCTTTCTAGTGTTGTACCAAGAACTTTGACTAGATGGCAAAGTATCTAGTCCACACTGCAGCTTATTTTGTTTAATATCAGACAGGGTGATTATTGCTCGTGTGCCGTTAAGACTCCTATGTAAATCTTGCTTGTGGGTTTGCTGTGGACTCCAACTGCTCCATCCTTCAATAATAGCATCTGTGCAAAAAAGTTGACTGAAATAAGACCTTGTTATAAATCAATTTCTGATACTTGTTTCTTACATCATAAAGTTGAAAAAAATAATCATCAGAAAGACATTTTTCACTGGGGAGGAAGTTTTTAATTCTGAAAGTTACAGTTACTTTTAAAGTACAATGAACTCTTTTATCTCAAAAGATCAAAGAGAATTGATTCCTCAAGGGCACAGAGCTGCCACACGTGTCTAATACTCATCATTTAGCATCATTTTACATCATTTAGCACTCTCCTCACATCCGACGAGGCTGGAACATGCAGGGATAGGTGAAACCTTTGTACTTTTCCATTAGGAGAGCTTCTGATGATTTACTAATTCTATGTGATGCCTTAACCTCTCTTCCTCACACAGTCGATGATGGATCCCCACCAACCGCTGAAAAGCTCTCTTTATTCTTCTGCCGATTTTACTGGAACATGTTGCTCTCTGAACATTTCCGTGGCATTCTACAATATTAAATCTGTGATATCAAAGCAATCATCTCAAATTGCTTTGCGTGGAATGAAAGAAACATAGACCATCTTGGTAGGGAGTTCAAATAAACATAGCAAGTACAGTCAGGCAAAAGCTGACACTGACTCTTACTGCATCAGACCTTATTAATTCCTGCACCTTTCCCTCAATTTCACTCATGCTCCACAGCGCAGGGTGAGCGAAAGGACTAGAAGAAGTCTTGGCCGTTTTCTCGATGTTAGTGCTAATGATCCAGCAGAGAGCAGGTCCTTTTGAACTCTGACCCAGTTCTGGCTGAGAGCTCAAAGGAGTTACCCCTAAGTTCCTTTCCAAAGCTGTCAATTGCTATGCTCTGTGTTCTCCTGGTCTTTTATTGGACGGAAAGCCTCTAGGCCAGCATCACTCTCATTTTAGACAGTCTGAAGTCTCGCCTCATTGTTAAACACTAACCAGCACACCACTCAAAACTGATTGAAACTAGTTCAGAATTAGTTCATCCAGAAATGGAAATTCTATCATCTTTTACTCACTCCAGTGTCGTTCCAAATGACTTTCTTTCTTGCAGAATGCAAAAGTAATGTCACACTTTTCCATGCAGCTACAATCAGTGGGGACTGAAGCTAAAGGAACTAGTGCGCTACCGTGAATAATGACATACATTTTTCTTTGTTTCTCACACAAAATTCTTATATGGCTTGAAAAATTTGGTATTTGTAAATTTGTAAATAAAACAAGATTGTTGGAGTATGTTTTACAAGAAAATACTATTTCAGTGTTTTTACTTTAAAATTTCACATTTAATTCAACATGTCACTTGCTGTTTATTTGTTAAATTAACTATGAGTTAAAATAGTTTCAGAGTAAATATTTTTCAGTGTATTTTTATATTGTGGCCAGGATTTTTTTTATTTAACAATTTATATTTGTGGATATAATAATACAAACATTATACATTATTTATTCACACTTAAATAAAAATAAAATAATAAAATACTGACAGAACATTTTGGGTTAATTATTTCATTAAGATTCTCAGCTGATTTTTTTTTCTTCTTTTTTTTTTACATTTGGGTTGGGTTATGTGCTATGTATATTTAAATTTTAATATACATTAAATGTATATTTTAAAATCCCCTTTTACTTCCACAGTCTTGTGTATTTCTGATTGAAACAGGCCATTTAATGAGAAATAATGCAAGGCTGGACTGATCCAACTGATCCAAACTGATCCATTAGGAATAGGTTATTGTGAAAGTGTGTGTCACATAGAATAGAGCCAGATTATTGGAGCGGTTAAGGAATCAGCAGAGAAGATCATCATTGGCAGAGGCAAGTTATTATATTTTGATGGTAGATTACGAAGAAAAACTTTTTTTTTTTTTTTATTAGCAATAACGGGCACCAATAAGTTTTGCACAATAAAGCCAGGCATACATTAGGAGAGCAAACAGCTCAATTTTGAGATCATGTTTGCTTTAAATATGTATTATAAATGTGTTCATTCATTCCATTTGAGTTGAAACAGTCCTATCAGTCATATCATTCTAAAATATCAAACAACCAAACCTGACCTGAATTGAAATAATAAAATTGGCTTCATGTCCTCTCCACTTGATGAGATTCAGGTGGCGTAATCCTTCATTTTCATTCTCTCACAAACACATCTGTTTCTTACATCTCTCTGTGTCTATAAGATCCCAGAATGTGCAGTTAAATTAGAGCTAGAGAATGTTTATAAAGGCAAAATCCCCCTATAATCCAGGGCTGACATGACCCTAATACCCCATCAACCTTGTGCTCTCTCTCTGCATAGTTTGTATCCAGAAGCTGCTCAAGAAAAGACTAATATTTTGAGCCGAGAAGCTGCTCTGGATAAGAATCCGTGTTGGATAAATATTGTTTTAGACGTTTTTTAAGTATTTTTTTGTGCTGTTTTTATTTGTGTTTATGTGCAATTCTGTTTGGTGGTGCTATAAGCAGGCATAAATAACTTGCTTTCAGTTTGTTTTTGTAAACGTTCTATCAGATAAAGGTTGTATCAAAACTTTAATAAATTGCATTGCATTTCATGTGGGATAAAATGTTGGAATTATGCATGAAGCATCAGTTGCTTATTGTACAAAATCATGGTATCACACTTTGTTTAGAAACATTTTAACACAAGTTTGCTATTGTTACAGTGCAAATACCGAAGAAGAATGTTGAATCATTTTTACAATTTATGATGTAAGAGACACAAATGGCATATTTTTGAAAGGCTTTTACCCAGACCAGTGCAGAATGCCCTGCTGTGAAGACTTTAAGAACTATGAGGAGGGAAACCTTTAAGGACAGAGATACATAGAATGAAGTAGAGTAATCTGGCTCATTTTGTCATTCCTTGGGGCTTCCTAAATTGCTTTATCTATTGCAATTAATTTAAGTAGCATTAGCATGTAGTCACAAATTGCCATTTTACACACTGGGGACATATGTAAAGGGATTGAACTACTTATGTTTGGTGGAGATACTGTGTGACATAATACTTGTATATATGGTGCAAACTGTGTTACAGGTCACCCAAAGCCCTCAAAGGCCATTCAACTAGCAAAACGTGATGCAAAATGTCTCCAACTCTACAATCTCTTCATTTGAATAATTCCAGCATATTTAACTGCTCCCATGGAACGTCTAATAATCAAAGTGAAAGCCCATCTGGTCATTGATTCATGCCTTCAGGATAGCTGAACTTGAAGGGACATCTCAGTGGACTTGCAACCTAGCAAACCTTTGACTCCTTGACACACCAGGGTTCTGCTTAACATCTAGTAGAAATGAGTAATGCTTACCTATTTCCATAATTAATCGATATGGCTGCTGTAAAATATATGCGCTCTCTCATTTGAGTTCATTTTCGAAATTCTAAATTGAGAGAACATGTGCTTTATTTGTCGACCATGAGCTTTTACTAAAACAGCAGCTTGACTAATTATTCCCAGCAATGTATGAGTTGAAAGGCCTCTGTTTTCAGTCAGTTCTTGTAAACTGATGAACTGCGACCTCAATAATTGTTCTACATTGTGACTCTTGACCTCAAAGTTGCAATAAGGTAACAAAGAGAGTGTACATGGGTTAGAAAATAGCTTAATTTTATGCACACAATCGCTCAGAAATGTAAACAAGACTAATATGTGGAAATGTATCTTTTGAACTAATACTGAATATGGATGAAACTAACTATAATCAATTATAAATATGATTTTTTAGACACTGGATTCTCAGAATGGTTGTTTTTTAGACAGTTGGTGGATTCTTTTTCCACTTCTTTTTTAAAGAGATAGCTCAACCAAAAATAGGCATTCTGTTATTATTTATGGCTGTCACTGAAAAAAAAGAGTAGTTCTTATGTCTTGAGCACCATAGTTTGTATAAAATTTAGGATTGTTATTCACAGAAAATCTTGCCCTGCAGTACTTAAATCTCATTCTCCATCCTGCATATTTGAACTGGCATATTAAGTTCATTTAAGACAAGAACTAGTGTTGTTTTTTCACCAATGATGTCAAATGATGCATCATGTTATTTATGACTTTGAATAAGATTTCGACTGAGATTTCTGAGCTTTATAAAGATGATCATTTCTGGGTGTGTTCTCATATGACTTCAGAAAACTTGGAATATGGTGCTTTTAATGTGTTAATAATTATTATTTTACATTTTATTTTATATTATTACTTTATTTTATTTTATTGGGTTAGGGTTGGATATAAACATTTTCTTAGAATGCTCTATAAGCTGCTTGTAATATAATATGTTAATTTGTGTAGTAAATAAATCAAAATTGCATGTATTCACCTTTATTGTTTAATATTTACTTATTTATAATATGTAATTTGTATTTATTTATAATTTTTTTTATTTTGTGTATATCTGTATTAATTTACTGTTAATTATGAATTCCTTTATAATGTATTTTAAAACATACAAAGCGTTACCCTGCTTTTGCTTTAACATGCAGCAGTGTAAAAAAGACTATGGTTAAATCATTGTGTTGACTTTATTATTGAGAGGAAGCTAACACTATTAATGTGCCTGTAGGGATTTGGGGTTTATTTAACTGAGCCTGTGGTGTCCACTCTCACAATGAAAAAAAAAAAGAAGCAAAAAAACAAAACAAAACAAAAAAAAAACAATGGAATGAAAAAAGGAGCTAAGATAGACTTCACAGGTTCACAAATGTTAATGTCTTGCTAATTACTGCTGTGCCTAATTACTAACTCGCTAAACAATACAGTCACACATTTTTAATATAAAAATTAAGCTGGAGATGTTGGTTCACATTTTGGGTAAAAAGCTGGCAAACATATCATATTTATCTATCAAAATGTATCATATTATTCTTAAAGCAAGTTCATAGTCTTATTGTGATTGATATTACTGTGAAAAAAATAATTGTCATAACTTAATAATAATGTTTACCAATGACCAAATAGCTATTTAAGCATTATTTTAGCAAACACACATTTGTTCTGGCTTCATTCCGGTATTTAATACCCACTTTTCATGATCAAATCAATTAATAAAATCAAACCCTTCCAAACTATTTATTTCATTTAGAAATATGTCACACTATCAAAATGGGTTGCAAATAGCAATTCCTTCCCTATAAATCAAGTCCTGGATATATCCCAAACCAGACTCATTGGAAATGCATGCCTATGGTAAACAAGATGCTGCTTGCACTTTTCGCAACACTTTTAAAGTGAAATGTCCAGTGATTGGCACTAAAAGCAAGTTTAGTCTTCCCAGATGAACCAATGAATGTAAATCTGCCAACATTTATTGCATTGGTTACGGCACATATCGCAGCAGTTCAGAAATTAATTGTTAAAAAATGTATCACCTACGCTATACCCAACCGATAGTGTTAACAAAAGCAAACGTGTGAGAAAAAGCAACAATGCCATTTTATCGCTCTTCTATCATGTCTCCTATTTTACGGAACTCATACCCATGGGTAAGTGCATCTGTATCGTAAGTGCAATCCTGTACCAGGTGGGCTACCTAGCAAGTTTACTATGTCTTGAAAAGCCATACTTACAGAGCTGGTTTTGTATTAATATTTATTGCCCTCATTAGCAATGCCAAATAACACACCTCTGCTTCACATTGGGGCCCTGATCACCCCGTTTGGGTTTATTCTGCAGTAACAACAGCCTGGATGTGCATTATCCCTTACATAACATAGTATTGTGCAAAAAACTGCATGAAAATAAGTATTTAGTAATCAATAATCAGCCCCTGTAAACATTATTTGTATGAAAAGTGCAAAAAGTTGAATAAAAGCCTTTCATAAAAGTTTTCACTTTTCAAAGTCTTTAGCTTTTCATACAGTAAAACTTGAATGAAAACATTATTGGTGTAGCCTACTGTAGTTGGAAACTGCAGTGAATTATATGTAAAGGCACATATTTCTAACGGGCCTAGTTCGATGCATACTTTTTCTCTCTGAAATACGTCACATAACGGAAGAACTAAACAAAAACAAGCACTTCCATTAGCATGCGTAATTTGCAAATGTAGCATCTGCCGAGTGTCTTTCGCTGTGATTGCCTCTCATTCTCTCAGTCGGCTAATGTATTCAGAACACTGCAGGGCCAACCGCCGCTATCAAAGCTCCCCTATAAGTGGCTGTAATAACTGTAAAATTACATAGATAGCCTGAAACAATCTCTCAAATCACTGAAAAACTTTATTAAAACGATATCAAATCAAATTAGCCGCTCCACCTCCAAATGGATTCAATAGCAGGTTGAGGTGGCATTAATCTAAGCATGCTCCCAGGCACCACTGACAAAAACGTTATTAACACTGATGTCGGCGGTTTGAAAATCTATTGGCGCTCATCAAAAGCTCCTGTCTCTCAATAATTCATAAGGAGAACAAAGTGGCTGAATTACAGACGAGAGGTAAGTGTTTAATCGCTGGTGCGTTTATTTCTTTGGATATCTCCTTTTGCAGATGGACAAAAATCCAGGGCGAGACCACATTTCATCTGCTTATAGCAGTAAATCACAAACATAACCTACACTTTATATAGTGCTGGGCAATATACCGGTTCAAACAGTAAACTGGTTTGAATTACGCACACGGTAAAAAAAAAAAAAACAGCATACCAGTACAAGTGGCTTAGTAATGTAGACAGTGTCATGAATTGAGAGAAGATCCCTGTTAACTTCTGATTATACCGCATACACTTCTGCATACATTAATGGTTAAAGAACTATTAATAACACACAACTAATTCTTTAACTGCAAATAAACCAAGAGTCCTTAACGCTGAACTGGGGTGGGGATAAATATAAATGTATATCAGAATGTCTTTAGAAAAGTTTAGATGCTATTATCTTTTCATCTTATACCTCCATATAATGCACTTTAATGTAGTATTTAAAAGCACAGAAGTATCACTGCTGTTCCATAAGCTCCACCTGCTGTCAGAGATTGAATTTGTATTCTCATTCAGCCTGTCCGCAGTTTTTGATTCATGTAGATATGTTTTTGTAGCATAATTTCTCAAAGCTATATGGTCAGACCATTGTGCTTTTGCTTTAAATCTTGAAATTAATCTAATTTCCATCCGATTTTTGATCAAACCGCCCAGCACTAACTTTATATTATACATAAATGAGAGTACTGTATACTGAGTTGTTCATTCTTCTGCAGAGAAAGTTCACACTGCCTTGGGTGTGGAGTAACTGGCAGCTTGGCACATTGTGCTGATCTTCCAGGTTGCACCGATTTCTTTCATCTTTCTCCACCCGAGCCCTCGAGTGTTTGATGTGAACTTAGCTCAGGAATAACTGCCTCTTTCTTCTGCACAACCTGGGCCTGAAAAAAGACCTTTGTTGCTATCCTGGGAGGCTAACAATGCTGCGAGGGGCTAACGCTAATGAGAGCCTTTGATCCTGAGCTCTAATAAAGGGAGAAAATAGAGTGAGGGCACGAATCAATTGTACATTCGAAATTCAAATCACATCTGGACATAAAGCTTCTCTTCCTATGTTACTTGTTTGTTTGATATAGGGTGAATGTTATGCATTCTTTGTTGCAAGATGCTGAAGTATGCCAACAATATCTTATATGCATATTTAGTGCTGAAAAAAAAAAAAAAAAAAAAAACTTTAAACCAGCGAACGTGGTTGGCTTGGTGGTTAAACCGGTTTTAGAGAGGTTTTGGATTTGCTGCCAAGCTGACCGGCTAAACCAGCAAACCATCGGAGACTGGGACATATTTCAGCAGGGTTAAGTCTTTTACATTTTTTCTTGGGTAGCTGCAGTTGACAACCTCCAGTGGAAAACATGAAATACAGTATTCCAAGCTCCCAAGCATCCATCCTCTGTATTCAATTGGAGCCCCATAATGGCACCTCAAAAGCTTTTACGAAGGTAGTGATTCCATTTCCTAACAACCCTGCACAATAAGTAATCGTGATGCCATTAAGTAATCCAGAGACTGCTCTCACCTGAGCTAAAGAGACCCGGTTCATTCTTCATTTTGCCACCAACCACTTACAGCCTCAAGTAGCAGTTTCTTTATTTCCAGCCATTACTGGATGCCATTGCCTGTTAGTCAAAAAAAAAAAAGTACAGAAAAAAGGGAAACATAAAATATGCATTGCAATGCACAGTGCATAGATGTGATATTTGTTACATTTTTGACCCATCTGTTTATGAAAAATAAATTGCTTAAAGGCTTGCTGGAGGATGCTTGTTGGAGATCTTAGTTACATTTCAAGTATCAACATTCTCTTGGATGGTCTCCTAGACTTTCTTAAATAAATATAGACACATCACAGACTTTGATATCTAAATGAGGCACAACAGAGGTCTCTTCCAAAACTCTAGAGATGTGACATTGTAAGGGACTATTTCTTTAGGAGAAACTTCAGGAACTGCAAGCCAAAGTCTGCATTCCCTGTTGAAAAAAAAAACAGCATATAATGGTTAGGTGTGTTTTTTTCAACAGGGTTTGCACTCCATTGAATCTCATTGCTGTCTATATACTGAGATATTAAAGAAACCCCATTTGTGACTTCCTTCTACTGATATTTCTCCAAGACAGCAATGAGATTCAGTGGGAAGCAAATGGAGACTTTTTAAATGTTTTTTTTCCTCATGAAAAAAGAACCTGATCATGTTACAATTTTTTTTTTTTTTTTTTTTTTTTTTTTTTTTTGCATCTTTAGAAAACATTTCAACACTGTCTCGAACTGGGCTCAGCTTTGCCAAGATATCAAAGTATCCTTAAACCAAATTATACAACCCATGATATCCATATAAATTCAATTATCTAACTGTAAGTCCACAGCTGTAATTCTAACTTTTTTATTCATATTTGTTTTGTGGGATTTTCTTACAAATATCTGACAGACAGTTGATACTTCAATGTATACTTCAATGTATACTTCAGTGTAAGTAATAGTCCCATTAAGTGCAATTAACTCCAAATCTTTTGATGAAAGAACATGCAAACTTGCATGTATAACTGAATTAAAATATTAATCAACAGTAAGCTGAATAATGACACTATTGTCTCTTTAGAGCTGCTTTATAGCAGAATTTGAATTTGTCTTATATTTGAAGCCATTGTCCTGGTATTGGTCCTATTGTCCTGTTTATTACTGTGACGCTAAAGTGCTATGGAAATAAAGGTGACTTGACTGATGAATCATGCACAATAAGACCAGGGATATTAATTAAGAAAGAAAAAAGGGTCAATTTTATTTCATGTTCTCTTTTAGGGATTTATGCATTTATGCAATGACATCTGTGCATCTGCAATTTGACAAAAGCATTAATTACTTATTATTCTCATGTAATCATAAATGAAGCAAAGCTCTCAAAAGTGCTACCATATTCAAAACAATTAGCCCTTGCCAAAGCTTCACTAAAATCTCATTAACCACAAGCTCACCGGCCAATAATTCCATGCCAGGAAAGCTCAGTTGAATAATCAATAATGGGAAAGTCCACTTTCATCTTGGCTGGGTGATGGGACGGACAGAGAAAGGCCGTGTGTGAATGTGTGAGGGAGTGAGTGAATGAGTGCGGGGTAGATGGAAGGCCTATTGTGTCCGTGGCCCGGAGATCGCGGCATGGTCAGAGCTTACACCCGTCTGATGAGTCTTAAAGCAGATGAATAATGTATTCCCCATCAATGCGGAGAAAAGGTGCAGGGCTTCAGGCCATGTCTAAGCCCCTATTCATGCACCAACCCAGACACAAAGACACGGAGGACCCGTCTGTGGGAGCCCGTCCGGAGGAATCCACAATGAGAGCATCTCCGTTGCAAATCCTGCACTTTGATTCTCTGGCGTTTCAAATAAAAAGTGTATCATAATCAAGAGATTTGGGTTTAAACTTTTATAAAATGTTACATCTATACAGATGCACTATTCATCTGAAAAAGTGTTTGTCCAATACCTTTGTTAGTGTATTCCTCCCTTTGTAGAATACTGTCAAAGAGAAGTGGTGTTTTGGATATAATCATGCATGGTAATACCATAGCTCTGAAGTAATATTTATATGTCATGGCATATGAATATGGTAATCGAGGCATAAATCATGGCCTAAATCTAATTCCAATAGTATTCTTCTCTGTTTATATCACTGATGCTGATGGTAATTTTTTGTAGGGGTGAATGTAACCTGCTACACTCCAAAAATATTAAGGCCTAGTTGATTGAATTGCACATAAAATTTTGATTGCACAGTTTTAACATTATCAAACTAATAAACTTAGGATGCACATTTGTCAGTCCTAGATGAAGCTGGTATGAAACTAGTAATATTTGTGTAATAGTACTTAAATAATTAAAATAATAAAAAAATACTGCTAGTTTCACAGCTAACTATATTTTAAAAATGTTCATGCATTTTAACTGAATAATTGTAATTGTTTTCAATAAAAGATTTATGCAACTGGAATGGTTGCATCTTAAAATATGATTATTTAAATAAAAAAATGCAAAAACTTAATAATAATCTTTTTTTTTTTTTTTTTTTGAAGAGTCCAGAAATCTTACATTATAAAAAAATATATTTTCCAAAGTCATACATAAAACAGATTACTGGAGTAAACTTTAAACCAAATTTCTAAATTCTTAAATCTAAATGTTTCTTTCTCATTGTTTATGAAATTTACTAGCAATTTCTGAGTGACAATTGATTTAAAGTAAATCCTACACCAAATTTCTTTAAGTGTACCTGTTTCTTTCTGGATTCATTTATGTATGATTGACAAATATGTATGTAGTTGTGTTTATTATTTTTTTTATTTTGTTTATTTGTTTTTTTATTGTATGAAAATGCTTATGCAATTCAAAAAACATAAAACAACGCATTGGTTATTTAGAAACCATAAAGACAATTTTATGTTGAACATTTGGTGTCCTAATCTTAAGTCCAAAGAGAAAGGTGTGTTATGGGAGTCAGAGGTTTTGCAGCCTGACAGACTCTTCACATAAAGCCTTCGTGTGAATGAGACGAGATTAGCAGAAGAAAGCGAAAACATTGCTCCGCTCTGCAACACGCTGAGAGGAAGAAAGGGGGCCTCTGCTCGCTCTAAGCTTCCGTGGAATAAAGATGTCTGGGTCCATTTCATGTTATTGATTGGATAATGTTTGGGAGAACAAAGGGCTAAGTCCTATGAGGGGGGATGCTGAAGGCGGCACTACTGCCATTAAACTTTAAAATGCTCTCTTTGGTTTTGTTCAGCCTCGTGAGAGGACACGTAGTGGTCCTGACTACTTGACCCAAGGCAAATTTGAACTTCACCAGTAAATAACATTTAATGGAGGTGAGCTGCATGGTCGGTTCCCATCTCCAGACAGACACTGTCTGACTTCATCAAGAATACGTCTAAAAAAGGGATTGACGAAAATAACAACAAGAAAGAGTGACGTTTTTTATGTGATGGGATTTTTTTCTTCCAACCTCTGATAAACTGAAAGCATATGATGTGAAAGAAACCAGAAATGTAATGTTTTCAACAAAGGGAAACTCACCATGTGCATAAACAACTTCTGTGACCTTTGACCCTGGAATACTTTTTGAATTTTAAAAATACAAGTTTCTTTATAACATTGATAATACCTTTTTTCTTTTTAATTTATTTGTATTATTAATTGCATATTTGGTTTAGCTTTTGCGCCCCCACACTTTTCATTGATTAAAATGGTTTCATGAAAAAAAAAAATAATAATAATAATATTGGTCTTTATTGTTATATTGATGCATATAATGAAAATAATTAAATAGTATTATATTAGCTGTGTATTGTCCAGCCTTAATGGCAAACATGAAATGTAAACATTACAAAGTTACTTTTAAAAGTAATGCATTACAATTTTGCGTTACTGACTTAAAAAGTAACTGATTACATTACTTTTTATGGAAAGTACTGTGTTAGGTTACTTTTGAGTTACTTTTTAAATCTGGGCAGGGCTTGCTTGTTTGATTTTAATATAAAAAGTTCTTCTTTTACAAATGTAAAAGCCCTTTCAAAACAAAAATGAAATGAACACGCTGGCTGAAGGAAATGTAAATTCACATCTGTACAGTAGAAGAAAGTTCAAGACTATTCAGCAATAACAAAAATGAAACACAAATGTCTCACATAACTTGTGTTTCTTGCAATGCATTTCCCCCAACACTGGTTTTGGAATGTAAAATGAGAGAGAAAGTCCCCCAAATTATATGTGTATAAACCAAATGCAACTACAAAAATTCAAATGGTTAAACTAATGGCAGACATGATTCTTGTCTATTGCTGTAAGTTAACATACTGTGTCAACCATCGCCACTTCAGTATGGCTGACAAGAAACAAGCATGTCAATCGTTAACCCATTTAGTGTTATATTTTACCAAATATTAGCATTAGCATTAGTCAAGCATGTTCATCATTGATTTTAAGTACAGGTGTCTACAGTGGGGCAGTGTTTGCTTTATGCTCGTTAAGCTGTTGTATCGCACCAGACATACACTTCTAATTACGTCACTAACAACTAGTTCAGAGGTTCTCAACCTTGGGGTTGTGACCCCACATGGGGTCACCGGAGATGCAGACGGGGTCGTGGGAGATTTCTTTGAACCATATCTTATTCATGGTATTTTTTTCTGAGCATAATTTTATGCTCATAATTTTATATTTGTAGTCCAGTGTGTTTTGATATATATTAGGAGTTATGTCAGAAAATAAAATGAAAAAAAAAAAAATATATATATATATATATATATATATATATATGAAAGTTCTTTAAAGTGAAAATGACATGACATACAGCCAAGTATGGTGACCCATACTCAGATAATCTCTTATATTTTCAAGTATAGATTTTTTTTTTATTATTATTATTTTTTAAAAAACAAACTATACTTACAGTATTTTGTTAGCAGACATTAAAATTGACAATTCTTTTTTCATGGACAATTGCAGTGTTTATTATTATTGATTTATCCGTGCACACCATCCATGCATCCTCGTAATCTCTAATCAAAATCATTAACTTTAACTAACAGCATCAACACCTCTTCTCTGATGACATGTGCAAAAACATGAGGGCGGGACAATAATTCCTTTTTTCCAGCAACCTGTCAATCAAATGAGATTGCAGCATTTAGCAAACTACAACAATCCAATGTTCAAATCAATTCCCATTGGACAAAATCATTTTTTTCTTGTTCAAGAAGTTGTTTCACCTGGCTACGTGTCACATTAGGGAAGACCATCACAATTTGTGCTACATCCTGACTTTAAGATCATGAATCAGATCAATGTTCATTAACCCAGTCTAACATACAGACCCAATCCCTTACTGTTGAAAACACTATAATTTGGGGGCATTTACAGTAAGTGCCCCAGGGCTCTTCCTCAGTCTGTATGATGGTGCAGCTGTGGCCTCCCTCGTGATGGCTGTTTCTAAAGGGACTTGGCGCTCACGGCTATGCTAATCACAGGCTGCAAATGGCTCTTTGACTCACCGGTGCTAAGTGTGTCAAATGCACCACTTTCCAGCAATAGCTTGGTAAAACAAGAGATATGTATGAAAGAAATGAATATATAACCAGAGAGAGGTGGGGTGAGGGTGGATGTGGCTTGATTAGATGACCTAGATTTTTAAATTATCTCCTGTTTTGGGCATTAAATAAACTAAGCATAGTAGTATAATCAAGTGCCACCATTGTGTGGTGCGCCCATGTAGGGCAATTGAACTTGCTAGGGTGGATTGAAATCAGGTCGTTCCTGGGGGCTAGTAGTAATGAACTTCATCGTTGTTCATGGCTCTTTGAGGTTTGCCTGACCTAAGATTAATTCCGTATGGGACTGGGTGATCTCAAAGACTCCATTCATCTTGACATTTTGCATGGAGAAAGTCTTAGCTCTCTCATTTTGCATATATTGCAAGGATGTAGTCCAATGTTCAAGACTTGGAGGAGTTTAAGAATCTGCCATTGAAAAGCCTGTATGGATCAACTGCTAATATGAGTATCGAGACGGCTTGACCACCTCAAGTTCTGTGGTGGTCACAGCCTTGACATATAGATGGCTCCGTTGCAAAAATAGTATAGCCTGACATTGTTTGATGGTCTCTATGCTGGTCAGGCTGGTCTAGTTTAATGGTTTTAGAGAGGTTTTGGCTACTCGTCTCTAGTTCCCCAGACCAGCTAGACCAGGTAAATCCAATAAGGTTGCATTACTCTGTAATATCAAACCTTTTAAGTAACCATTTTAGGCAACATTTCTGTTCATCACACAAATTGTTCTCTTTGCACAAAGCATAAATGAAACTCGACTTTCAATTGATCACAATAATTATAAGTATAGAAATGCTAAAATTGTTTTTAATTGGAACTATTTTATAAATACTTTTTGATATTTAATGAATTATAAGTATATGTTTATTTATTTTTATTTTTTATTATAATTGTTTTTTTCTAGGACTGTCTTCACCAATTAGATAAAAAAAAAAATATTCAGTGTATTAGTGGACACCGTCACAAAATGCATTGTTGCATTTAAAAACGGAAGACAGTGGAATGAAAAAACATCTGCGGAACAGTCAAACATGAACATCTAGTTCATGTTTGCATGGAAAAACAATGAAAAGCAGTGCAGAATGGAAAAACGTGTTATTTTTGTGAATCGACCCTCATGCTGCCTACCATCTTTAATGCTACAGTCATTGTAGAATGATGCCTAGGCAACTCACTAGGGTTTGAAACAGAGCCAGGGTCTTACACATCAAAATTGGCAGGTTACAAAAACAGCTACAGTATAAAAATGATTGCAGTTTACTTCAATCTCACTTCCGAATGCAAATCAGAAGTGAGGCAGCGAGCCAGGTAAAGGAAGTCAGAAGGTGGCGGTGTGATCAGGTGTCCATGTGTAATGGCTATACTGTTATAATCAGTAGTTTTGAATAATATCACGTCTCCCCACATTCCTGCAATTTAGTCATAATCTAGGAAGGGTATCCCATAAATCCTAGTGCCAAATGCAAAGCAGCGGAGCAGGACGCTCTGATGGATGGGCCTGTCTGAAGGTGGAGGAGTGCCCTTACCTTGCTAATGCCACGCATGGAGAATATATCTCAATATATTATAGGCCGAATATATGCATACATACATTCTGCACCAGCCTCACCCTTCTCCAATGGACACAGTGAATGGCAGGAACTGAAGCCATATAACAAAATGTAAATATGTGCATGAAAATATTACATATGCGTACAGAGAGAACAACAAAAGCAATCATAAAACCATCATATAGCATTGTTTGTATGGGATACATTGTTTTAAACAATGTCTGGGATACAATTTTTTTTTTTTATACACATGATGACTGTCAATTCATATATTCACTGTAAAAAAATATTTGAAATTTACAGTAAAACATAGCTTTTCCACAGGCTAGGGTAAATACAAATATAAAGATATTTTCATATACACAAATACAAACCATACATTATAATAATGCAATAAATGATCATTTAATGGCATAACGTGTAACATAAAGCCATACATAATTAATCACGGGAAAAAAAAAACTAAGAAGAAACTTAATTATTTAAAAGGAAAAAAAAAGTGAAGTGTCACAGGGAATTATGGGAATGTAAATTTACAGGTTTTCCACTGTAATTATAGGTCTCTTTCACTTCCAATAGTTGAACATTTAACAGTATTTTACTGTAATTTAATGTAATGTACCGTTAGATCATTAGTTAACCAATAACCAATAAACCATTTACCATTAAAATTACCATAGGTTTTTAACAGTGTTGTTTCAGGCTGGACTGGAATATTTGCGGGAGTATCTATTGGATGTGAGTGTTAAGGAATGAATTATACAATTAAAGCATTAGGGAAAGAATTAAGTAAGGTGAAAATCATACATGATACACACTGCTACAACAGTGGCCATTCTGAGGGGTATGTGGTTATACTCCCCTTACTGATTATATTATTTTCTTTAAATCAAATTGATGCCCTTTTACCTAGAAAGCTAGCAAAAAGGTCTAAATCCATTATGAGGGTGCAACAGCATTTAGCTTTAGTTACGGCATTCAATGAAGGTCAAAATAAATAATATCACCAATATACTATTTTATATCTACAAAGGATTAGGGTAAAAAAAAAAAAAAAACGGTAATATGCACAGATTTTTAAAGGGTTTTTTTTAACCATATTTGTTATCCACTTACACACAATATATGTCCAGAAAGTATTAATGTACAAAAATACATCACAAAAATGAAAACGTAGTCCATACAAGTCTATATGAAGCTATATGAAGAAGGTGAAATTTGCAATTAATAGTATGGAAAAAAGCATGAAGATTCTATAAATGACTTTTTTTGTGTGTTAAAAAAAGAAAGTCATACAAGTTCTGAAAGGCATGAGGGTGACTAACAAATAACAGAATTCTCATTTTCAGATGAACTAACCCTTTAACCTTCTCAAGGAAAACTAGTCCTGTCCGAATAGGGCTTACAGTATGTGGCATTACAGGAGCACATGCCGAAGAGAGGAACAGTCTGGAAAGACAGGGCGAGAAAATGGAGGCAGAAAGGTAAGTGTAAAAGGCCATCGCAATCCATTTTGCTCTTCCTCATCTCTTTCTCCTCCTCTGCCTCCCCGGTGGCAGTGAGCCAGAGGGTGAGAATGGACTGCCGCCTGTGGAAAAGGGATAATTTGTACCTTCCCTATGAATGAGGAGGACAGGCAAATTACCCAGTGAATAAGGACTGCCTGTGGATCGCTGTGTCAAAGGCATGGGAATAATTATCGGCCACCGAAGAGCATTCATACGGAAGGACAATGGCGAAATGGATGTGTGGGTCCTGTGTGCGTGAGCGCGCGCAGCTTTCGAGTGGCACTCACAACAAGGCAAATGGATCCTGCCAATAATCCTGGCAAGATATCTGAATTCAGACACATTATAGCAGCTGGACAGTATTAGAGCAGCTCTTTAGGTTACAAGGCGAAGGAGAGTGCAGGAGGGAAGAGCGAAGAGAAAGAGGGGAGAGAAGAATGCTCTGAAAAGCCTCTATTAGATTTGAATAGGTGGGGGTTTGTATGCCGGGCCACGGTCTGTTTTGTAGGTGTGCCACAAAGAAAGCAGAGGTTAGTCTATTAGTGCCCAAGGTCTTTATTGCCACGACCACCTCCACCCATACAGCAGGCGGGCGAGGGGTCACGAACGGTCACCGGCAGAGAGCCTGAAGTGGGGCAGAAGTATCTGGGAGAAATGCATTTCAAGATAGGACACCTGGAGGGTCACGACCAATTCTGTTGCCGTCTATAAAACATGTTGTATATAAACAGGGGCTATAGAAAAGGGCTAACAATCCTAATGCCACTCACCCCCCAAACCCCCCCCCCCCCCCAGTCGCTCCGCAGTGTTTACAATGACGTTGAATGCGAGCGGAGACTCGAATGCAGACGGAGAACTGGTGGGCCGGAAGGTCTCATCCTTGGAAGAGAGGGGAGCGTGTTTTGGGCAAGCTTTTGCCTTTGTTTAAAGCTCTGGGGCTGAACACAATTAAAGAATGCACCACTTGACGAAGTCGAAAGGTGTCGCGCGCAGATGTTTCATATTCAAGGCTGGATGGTGAAAATTCGAGTTCTGATTCACAATCTTTGACCTTGCAAATCTGAATGGGATGCTGTCGGCACAAAAGAAGCAGGAAGTAGCATGCGGCGGGAGTGACACGGATCGGCGCTGGACTCAGGGAGTCGTTTGAGGTTAACTGAGAAAGCTGCTTTACACATCGAGTGTGAAAATCAGCACTTAAAACACTTTTACATATTCAACATGGGCATTTATAGGCCTGCTCTCCCACTGAAAAAAATATTCTGCTCATATTTACGTACCCTCATGTCATTCCAAAGACTAGAGGTGTTCGGCAGAGTGTTTGCTCTTCCCCATGCAATATAAAAGTAGCCATATGACTTATGCGCTGTATTTCAAGCTTCCAAAGGCAATATTGGACAGAAGAATTTTCAGTTAAAAAATTTTTCTCCTCATACATGTGAGGCCTGTTAAATAATCTCTACAGTGTAACCAGTTTCACAATGAACTGGAAAATGCAAAATAAGTGTTTTTGAACAGATTTTACAGTGTTTGCTATTGGCCGGTCAGACCAGTTGTCCCACCCCCAAACTCATACCATTGGTTGAGCCGTTGTTGCCTTCTCAGGTGACATAAAATCAACTTATAAATGGCTTACTTACATTAAACTGTAAGTAATTTCAAAACTAACCTCATACTTTCCTTTCAAATTCTTTAAAGATTTACATTTTTCTTTTCTCTTTGGAGTGTTACAAGCTCTTGGTGCATAAAGAAGATTTGTAAAGTTGCAAAGACTAAAGTCTCAAATCCAAGGAGATATTCATCCACACCCTCCTAAAATGCCTTGTTGGCATGTCTACGTCACTGTGTGGGAAGATTTGCATAACACCGCCCAAATGTTCACGCAAAGAAAGAAGGCATTACTTTTATTCTGGCTGTAGTATTGTTGTTGCTGCCGCTGCCATGTTGTGGAGACGCTGTGAGTTTTGTTGTGAAAGCGAAACTATTTTGTTTGGCCTTCCAAAAGAGGATGATATCTGCTTCATCATGCCTAGAGCTGATCTGTGCTGGTCGCTGAGGAATAACATCAACATCGTGCTGTGGATCGCCGCATCGGCTTTCACTGTGGATGAAGCGGAGTCCAGCCCAGGGTCGTCACATGTGGTTGCCGCAAGCCTGCCGGCCGCGCCATTCTCATGTCCGGCGGCCGTTCCTCACTCAAGCCCGCAGTGTGTGATGCTGTGTGAAGTATTTAATGGAGGACTGTTTCCTGAACCTGCAGAGTAGCCTACAATGGGTCTGTGCTCAAAGGCTGTTCTATAAACTGAGGGAGTTCCAACTTTACAAGGACAGTCTGGCGCTTCTGGCTCACAGCCTGTAAGTACATTTTTCATATTTAAAGAAGTTTTGAGCAGTGTAGAGTAGCACTTGTTGTTTGTCGTTTCTCTGATCACAAATGCAGACATGGTTTTATGTTTACGCAGCACAATATGCGGCGCGATATGCAACGCAATGCGTGAAAACACAGTATAAGTCATTATAATCAGTCATTATGTCTCCACTGGATGCAGCAAATGCCTTGTTTGTAATGGGTTTTATTGTTTTTGTCTCATCAGGAGACGGCATCACAGTGTGTTAAGGGGAATAACATTTCCATTACTCACTTGAGGTATTTAGCCAATCACAACGCACTGGATAGCTGGCCGATAAGTGTACACCTCGCTTTTCAGAACAATGAGCTTTGTAAAAATCAACGCGTTTCAGAAAGGTGGGGAAATAGAGGAGCAACAATAATGTACATTATGTGGAAAATAATGTGTTTTTTTAACCTTAAACCGCATAAACACATTGTATTACACCAAAAACATAACATAATGTTCTTTTTAGCAACATCATATGACCCCTTTAAAAATATTCTGCTAACCTAATCAAAATGCCTTTGACTGATATTGAAGTCACTTTAAAGCCAATTAAATCAAAATGTACAATTTATGACAAGATGGTGCAGTGTATTTAAGTGCTGATATATATATATATATATATATATATATATATATATATATATACAGTACAGACCAAAAGTTTGGAAACATTACTATTTTTAATGTTTTTGAAAGAAGTTTCTTCTGCTCATCAAGCCTGCATTTATTTGATCAAAAATACAGAAAAACAGTAATATTGTGAAATATTATTACAACTTAAAATAAGTTTTCTATTTGAACATACTTTAAAAAAAATAATTTATTCCTGTGATGCAAAGCTGAATTTTCAGCATCATTACTCCAGCCTTCAGTGTCACATGTAACATCCAGTCTATCACATGATCATTGAGAAATCATTCTAATATTCTGATTTATTATGAGTGTTGGAAACAGTTCTGCTGTCTAATATATTTGATGAATAAAAGGTTAAAAAGAACTGCATTTATTCAAAATGAAAAAAAAATTCTAATAATATATATTCTAATAATATATTTTCTTTACTATCACTTTTTATCAATTTAACACTTCCTTGCTGAATAAAAGTATTGATTTTATTTAAAAAAAAGAAATAAAAAAAATTACTGACCCCAGATTACTGACCAGTTGTGTATATTGTTATTACAAAATATTTATATTTTAAAAACATAGCTTTTTTTTTTTTTTTTTTTTTTACTTTTTATTCATCAAAGTATCCTAAAAAAGTATCACATGTTCTGAAAAAATATTAAGCAGCAGAACTGTTTCCAAGTTTGATAATGAATCATCATATTAGAATGATTTCTAAAGAATCATGTGATAATGATCCTAAAAATTCAGCTTTGCATCACAGAAATAAATGATCATTTAAAGTATAATAAATTTAAAAACAATTATTTTAAATTGTAATAATATATTACAATATTAAATTTTTTTTCTGTATTTTTGATCAAATAAATGCAGGCTTGATGAGCAGAAGAAACTTCTTTCAAAAACATTAAAAATAGTAATGTTTCCAAACTTTTGGTCTGTACTGTATATATATATATATATATATATATATATTCCATAATAAAAAAAAGTATGTTCCCTTGGGGACACATTTACTAAACACACAATTACTGACACTACTGGATGAGAACAAAACCTAAACTAAATGACAGTTGTTTTCTGTGGAGCTGATTTATACATGAATAAAAATTGTTTTCATAATTGATGAACTGCAATATCTACACTTGAACTGAATTAAATCGACACTGAACTGACTTGAACAGACTGTTGCCTTCTATAGAGTTGCTTATAGTTAAATTAAACTTTTTATTCCTAATTTGATGCAGTTTGCATTATTGTTAAACTTAACCATTCATACTGAAGTCACCACTGAACTGACCTGAGCTGAATGACACTACTGTTTTCTGTAGAGCTGATTTGAATTGACCTGAGTAAGCTAACAGTCTGAATGTTGCAAAGTAAGTTCAGTAACAGAGTGAATGTTGTAAAGCTTATTAGTTATAAACTAAAGAACTTTGCAACATTCACACTATTAATGAACTAAACTGAATCAATGATTAACTAAATTGGGTTAGATATTGAAACTACTGGTATTTGTCTTTTTAGCTGTTATTTTCTTACTGTGAAACTGCTTTGAAATAATCAGCATTGTATAAAGTGCTATATAAATAAATTTGACTTAATCTTCAATCAAAACCATTAAGTTCCTCTTCTCCCCTTGCAATGACTCTTCTTCTTCTACAGCCATTAACAATTGACAATGATCTAATCAAGTCCCGTTCTGGATTTTTTTTTTTTTTCAAGAAGCTGTTTCACTTGAATATATATCACAATAGGGAAGAAAAGACAATCACAATTTCTATTTCATGCCGACCTAAACACACATGCAAAAGCAAAGACACATCCAAACACAAACATGTAGCACAAACCCACAGCTTGCTAGATGGTGGTTTAAGCTGTAAAGCAGATAAAACCCACCGATTTAGCCTTATTTTTCTACTCTACATGCACATGTCCAAAACATGACAGCACCTCTGGCCCGCTCTCTGACAGGAGAATACTGTTCCTTTTCTCCCATGGTCTGTCACCACACACTCATACATACACAACAGACACTCACACATAAACACACACAGCGGCCACAGAGAGGTCAGATACAGGCCAGCCGCTTCTGTTATTCCTCCATGTCATCCAGGAGGCCATTTCAGAGCCATAGACATGAGTTTGCTCACCCTTCAAACAGGTCAGAGCTAAAAGGACACACACACACACACACACACACACACACACTAAGGATATAATATGGCACCGAATCTGTAAAAACAACAGATGAACAGATTTTAAAGGTGCTTAGACAGAGTTATGTGGCCTATAAATATCACTTCCGGATGCACTCATACTGTGTGGCTGCTTGTGAGTCAGACACAGTTTAAGGGTTTGCCTTCACCTATATACATTTATATAACAGTCTTTCTGCTCCTTGAATCTGGTCAAGCGGCGCTCTACACCTGGGACTGGGTTCACAAAACTTCTTAAGAAAAAAAGTCCCAAATGCAATTTTCTTCATATTTTTAACATATGTTCTTATCTTTTTTTTCTTAAGATTGGTTTTAAGACGAACCTTAAAAATTCAAATTCTTAAAAATAATCTTCTTAAAAATCATTGTAAATAGCTTCTTCAAGTTAGGATAGCCCCAGAATTGTCTTATATCCCAAATAGTAAGAATCATTTAATGAATTTATTGGGTTATTTCAAATTAATTCTTATATTTAAGCATTACAACCACACTAGCTACATATACTACATGGTAAGACTATTAATAGGGATGTGCACAAGTTTTCTGAAGTGAGAGCGCTGACGTAAACGATGACAGGTCATGATTATGTGTAACGCGACATTTTACTAAACTCAAAATTCAGTAACAACTCTACAAAAGTGAGTCAGATAGGAAGCTAATGAATTTAATTTTAGTCTTTAAATATGACATAATCTGTCAGACAACATGACAATCTGTACATAGATGCTCCAGTAGGTGGCAGCAAGTTACTGCTGTCATTGAATCATTCATTCAAGCAATTTGTACAAAACCACTGACTGATTCATGGATGAAACAGGGATGTCTTATGAATGTGTCAATTAGGCATGCGATCATATCAAATTTTATGTTAAGATAATTGCTTGAACATTTATCAGGGTATACAGTATTGTCACAGTCTTGAAAAAAAATTGAAAAAAAGACAAAAGTATTAACTAGTTTATTTAAGTATTTAGATATTTGGCGCTGTGATGAGCACCACTGTGAATACAAAAATGTAAATGGATGTTTGAATCAGAACATTTGAGTCCTGTTCAGAAACACAAAGTAGCACAGCAATTCTGCTGTTCCATCAGTGCCATCTGCTGTTAGAAAGTGAATGTGCGCTTCATTTAGCGCATCTCATTTTCTCATTACCCTATGCACTTTTCATCCTTGTTGGACTTGTTTACATGTGCGCATGCATCTTTGCCGCAGCATAGCATTGTGCATTTTAACGAGTTGGAAAAAAGTATTCTTAAAATGCATTAAAAAAAAATCGGAATAATTTCTAATAAATAATTATTCTCTGTATTTTAAGGTGCCCACGATAACAATATAAATACAATAAGGTTCATAATCATGATATATTGTATACCGGCACATGTCTACTGAACTGCATTAGTCCTAAATAGTGCTTCCTTCAATAACTTTACAAAAACTTTTCTGGTTCTAATGCAATGTTTCAGAGGCTCAAGTATCTGTATATAAGACGAGAGTTTATATATACATTTATAAAAAAAAACTAACATGCTTTTGTTGTCATTTTATTTTAAAAAGATTACAGAAAACTGTGATACATGCTTTCAAGTCCAGGCACTAAAATCTTATTAATTAAACAATGATTGTTAAACTTGATATTATCATGCAGACTTAAGTAGTTTTTATCAAGCAGGTCTCTCTTAGACTGACATAAACCAACAAATGCCATAAACATCATAAAATCTATAAACTTCAGTACTTACTGATGTTTACACTTCCCTCCAAAATAGTCACTTCCCGGAGGAATGTTCAAAATGTAACAAGTTTAATATTGTATGCATTAGGCTATATTAAGACTAATATGATAAGGACATAAAAATGTACAGTGTACCACCACTGTTATAGTATAACCATAGTACTAGAACAGCATTTTCTTAGAACATAGTAAACTAGCATAGTAATTTAGCCTTGTTACTGCACATATAGTTAAAATTAATCATTAAAGGGAACACTGCCAAGTAGTAAAACTACTATGACTAGTACTACTAATGATTTTTTTAAACCATGCAGTAAGGTAATAAGGCCTTTAGTGTTGTTATATATAGCAATGCCTTATTTGATTCATTCTGTTATTCTTTCAACTCTACCTTCAGGCACCAGCCAGGGCAGCTGTTTTAGATGTCAGAGGTCAAAGGTCATATGTGGACTTATGGACATCCTGCCACATGACAAGTCTATCATGTGACTCACATGTAGCAGAACTGGAGCAGTGAGTGCAAAGAAGCATTTTTAAAATGAAACGCCCATGATCATAAGACTAGCCACTAGGTCAGCTACTTTGAACTCCATTTATCCAGCCATGGTTTTCTTTCTCTCCCACTAATTCTTTCTTACCTCATAATGACCTCTTTAATACCATTCTTGGGCACCTCAGGGGACAAACGGTCATTCGTCTTGCCTCTAAAGAACAAGAGAGACAGAAAACGAGAGAAGCTGAGAAAGTCTAAAGAAATGGAGAGAAGAGATGAGAGCAAAAGTGTTCAGTGCTAAAGTGATTTAAGGACACAGTTTGACAGAGGGGGTATATATGTATATGTATATGTGTATATATATATAAGGTATAAACAACAATAGACTGTAGTGTGTAAAATATATTTACATTTTTATATGATATTTATTTTAAAAAGTGTGATATAAGTAATTTATAATACGGTATATAACCATATAAATATATATATATATATATATATATATATATATATATATATATATTATATATACACTTTTATGCATATATATATATATATATATATATATATATATCATATATATACACACACACACACACACACACACACACACGCACACACATATTTTTATATGAATATTTATCATTTATTTTAAAAATTGTGATTATATATAATTTTAAACACTCAATATATTTTTTTAAATATACATTGTTTTACATAAGTGATCACCCACCTCTAATAAATCAAACATCCTACACAAACAAGCATGAAAAACAGAAAGGAATCATTCATTGTCCAACTGTGACAGCCCTCCGAGTCACATGACTAGAGCCCTAGATCAGCATGTTTTCTTAACACTGCTGCATTTGCATAAAGCCATCACCCCTGGCAATGCAGGACACAAATGTCGTCTAGACGTCCAGTCTCAGTCCACTAGAATGAGACACACAAGCATGGCTCTCAGTCGAGTACCGTCTGGACCCTCAGCTGCTCCAGATGCATGATGGGATGGGTAGAGCAAGATGGCCTGAAGATGATCACATACATGAAAATGGTCCCTGTGGGAGGGGACACAATTGTCACTATATGTCTTCACTTTATGTATATGCCCCCTATTGCAAATTGTACCCTGTAATTTAGGGGGGGTGGGGGTGGGTGCTCAAAAAACAAATGTTGTCATTTGAGATCATAATATTTGTCCTTCTCAAATATAAATTTCAAAACATTTCTATATTATACAATTAATATATTTTACAACTATATCTTAGAATAAAATAATATTTGAAGTTACATTTTGAGACATCTTGGAACATTTGCATTAAGAAGATTTATTGTCCAATAATCTTATTGTCAAGTTATTCTTTTTTTATATATATTTTAGCAGCTGCTTGTACTTGAATGTACTTTAAACAGCTTGATGGTTGCTGCCTGGCAACTATAATGGGATATGGGTCAAAATGAAGAGGGTTACTAAGAAATCTAGCTCTCTTTGAATCGCTTTCATCATTTCATCAAATAATCTAGCTGCTGGTCACGCCTCTGGCCTTTCTCGTCTCCAGCTCTGACTGATGATATCTCCATATCTGCATCACGGGTGAGTGACAGGCCTGTGTTGTCTGAGTATATGTGTGTGTCGTTTTGTGTATGAGTGTATGTCCAACCATGTATCAGTAGTCTCTGTTTCTATGATACTGGTTTTGTTCAGTTCATTCCACAATCCAAATATGTTTTTATATGTTTTATGTCAACAAACAGTTTAAAATAGTTTAAATTCAGTAAATTTCCATTGTGATTGTTATAGCAATTTTTAAAATGGAATAAATCTCTCTCTCTCTCTCTCTCTCTCTCTCTCTCTCTCTCTCTATATATATATATATATATATATATATATAATATATATATATATATATATATATATATATATGTATATACTGTTTTGTTAGTTTAAAATCAATAACTATGAGTATAAATCAATGACAATGAGTATAAGTTAGTATATGACTGACTTTAAAAAATCTAGCAATTTTGTGTCAATTTTATAATGATTAATGAAATGTATTATTACAGTATTAAGATAAAAAAAAAATATTTTTAAAGAGATTTCGTTTCTTTTCATGATAAGTTTTTAAATATTTCAAAATTGACTCATCATGTAATAAATGTAAAGTTATTTTCAACCTGGGCTCCAGCCGTGTTCCATACACTGGTCTAAACCCAGAGGTTCCTTCCATTTGTGAACTCAAGCAGAGACACATCCTTCATCAGCTATTTCTGTAGCTGTCAAATGGGGGGAAGGTGTCCTGCCCAGAGTCTAGCCAACACCCACTTTTTTATGGTCACACAGAAAAAAAAAACTTGCATAAAAACAAATTAGTTTCATCTGCACACAGTTTGCAAATATGTGTGCAATCAGCCAGAAAATAGATGTCACTCCTGACCAAGGTCAGGCTAAAGGAGTCCCAGCTCACTGAATCTCCTGGACTGATGTCTTACACATGCTGTGGCCTTCCAAGTATGCATGCGACTCTGACATAAGCATGGACAGAGATGAAAATAAGTCCACCTAAGTGACACAATAGATCATTATGACGCTTCAGTTGACCCATTGTTCCTTTCTGGTGTCTTAAGGAAAATCCCACTGTGATGCAGAAAGACTAAAAGACTTTATTAATTCAGTATTCTTTTGAAAAGAATTAAGATTATCTGGATAAACAATACTCAGTTTTGAATAGGATAAAAAAAAATGCATAGCCAATAGGATAAATGAGAATTTAAAACTGAGAGGCATTGAGGAATAGGGATAAGTATTGTTAAAGAACTGAAAGATTCTTGTATTAACTATTATGTTTCCTTGAATTTAAATATACAAAGAAAAAATAGCTTTTGGCAATATATTGTTTATTTATTTATTACAACAAAGATCTTTTTCAGTTATGTATCTTAAAACTAGACATTGTCATATATATGAACAAATAGTTAACTACTGTGGCTGACTGTATGCTATTCTATTTTGAACTCAGCCACTTATTTGAGACTTGCTATCCTTAAGTACGTTTTAAATTAGTCAACAAATAAATTGTAACTTTTCAGCAAGTTAAACAAGAACCGTTTCAAAAACCATTCCAACTAATTCAGTCAAACTGAGTCAATTTCATATAAATATATACTGTACAGTGCCATGAAAAGGTTTTGGCCCCCTTCCTGTTTTATTTGCTGCATATATTTAACCCTTGAATGATTCAGATCAAACTAATTTTAATATTACACAAGGATAAACTGAGTAAATACAAAATGCAGTTTTGAAATAATGATTTCATTTATTAAGGGAAAAAAGCTGTCTAAACCTGCCTGGCCCTACGTGAAAAAGTAATTGCCCCCTTAATCTAATAACTGGTTGTGCCAAACTTTGCAGCAACAACTGCAATCGAACATTTGCAATAACTGGCAGTGAGCCTTGCACATCGCTGTGGAGGAATTTTGCCCCACTCTTATTTGCAGAATTGTGTTAATTCAGCCACATTGGAGGGTTTGAGAGCATGAATAGACTGTTTAAGGTCATGCCACAGCATCTCAATCAAATTTAAGTCTGGACTTTGACATGGCCACTACAAAACCTTAATTTTATTTTTCTTAAGCCATTCAGAGGTGGACTTGCTGGTGTGTTTGGGATCATTGTCCTGCTGCATAACCCAAGTGCGTTTGAGCTTGAGGTCACAAACTGACGGCAGGACATTCTCCTTCAGGATTTTCTGATAGAGTGCAGAATTCATGGTTCCATCAATTATGGCAAGTCGTCCAGGTCCTGTTTGACTGTTGGCATGATCTTTTTATGAAATGCGGTGTTGGTTTTATGCCAGATGTAACGGGACACACACCTTCCAAAAAGTTAAACTTGTCTCATCAGTCCACAGAATATTTGCCCAAAAATCTTGGGAACAATCAAAATATTTTTTAGCAAATGTGAGATGAGCCTTGTGTTTTGGTCAGCAGTGACTTTTGCCTTGGAACTCTCCAATGGAAGCCATTTTTGCCCAGTCTCTTTCTTATTGTTGAATCATGAACACTGACCTTAACTGAGGCAAGTTAGGCCTGCAGTTCTTTAGATGTTGTTCTGGGTTCTTTTATGAACTCCTGGATGAGTCGTCGCTGTGCTCTTGGAGTAATTTTGGTAGGCCGGCCACTCCCGGGAAGGTTCACCACTGTTCCAAGTTTTCTCCATTTGTGGATAATGGCTCTATGACCGTGGTTCGCTGGAGCCTCAAAGCCTTAGAAATGGCTTTATAACCTTTTCCAGACTGATACATGTAAGCCATTTTGTTTCTCGTCTGATCTTGAATTTCTTTAGATCGCGGCATGATGTGTTGCTCTTTAAGCATGCTTCACTTTGACAGACAGGTTCTATTTAAATGATTTCTTGATTCAACAGGTCTAGCAGTAATCAGGCCTGGGTGTGGCTAGTGAAGTTTAACTTAGCTTTCTAAATTAATGTGGTTAATGACAGTTCTTTCATGATTTAACAGGAGGGGGCATGTGTGTGTGTGTGTGTGGAGGAAATATTATTGTGGATTATGAAATACTGTATATTTTTGCTTAAAGCAATCCTTGATGAATTTATTACAAACACACAGCTTTTCACTTCACAAGATGTTAACTGATGGACTGGAATGGAGTGGTGTGGATTACTTGTGGATTATTGTAATGTTGTTATGTATTTGGACTCTTTCTGATGGCACCCATTCATTACAGAAAATCCATTAGTAAGCAAGTGATGTAATGCTAAATTTCTCTAAACCTGTTCTGATAAAGAAACAAACTCATCTACATCTTAGATGGCCTAAGGGTGAGTAAATTTTAAGCATTTAAATTTGCTCATTAGAGTCATTAATATTTGAGTCAGGCTATTATGCTGTATGTATGCTATCGATAACAGCAGAATATAAAAAACTATATTGTGTGCCAACTTCCTTATCACATTAAAGACAGACTGAAACTCACAATTTAGTAAAAACTATTTATTTTCCAGTGGCATTGTTGCAAAACACTGGTTTCTGCACATTCCTGCTTTGATTCTTTAATGGAGGTGTATTTCATAAATCCATGATGTTTTAGTTGTTTAACCGGACAAAAATACTAATTGAGATTTTTTTTTTTTTTTTTCAGTGCAAATGGACTTTCTCAATAGGGCTGGAAATCAAATATGTTTTTAGTGCAGAGCAAGTATTAGCAAGGTTGTAAATTAAATCGACTGCTCAGAGAGCCACGCTTATCAGTCTATTTCTTATTTCCCTCTATGCAAAGCCAGAGGTGAGTGATGTATTTGTGAGGTTGGGTACATTACAGCGGGAATGGAGGTGTCAACGGGTGAAGGACAGAACCTTTAGTCTGGCTGTAATCGAATGCAGATGGGACTAAAATCATCGGAGCAGCAAATCATCACTCCAAAGAGCCAGATGCCCTCCCGCCACCTCCTCCTCTTCTTCTTCAACACTCTCATTGCACTGTCTTACCACCCCAAGAGTTTTAAAACAGAGATGGCTGCCAGCACTTCTTTAACAGGTTAGGCTGAGAGAGAGCGCAACCCTATCACTCCCTCTGATAAAGCATCGATCCCAGCACCAGAGTATTCACAAATCAATTGATGGAGATGAAATCTGCAGAGGTCAACGCTGTGATCTGAAGCGTGATAGAAGAAGAGAATGAGACGGAGAGGTGGCAGATGAACATGACAAGGTGAGGTCAAGTAAAAAGATGGCATACTTTAAAAGATATCATCGCAGATTGTGGATGAATGCATTAAAGAGTAAAACATTCAGGGCTACAATAACTATTATCCGTTCTGAGAACCCATAAGGTACTGGAACATGAACTGATCTTCCATTTTAAAGAGAGTGTTGGCATGATCGCTTTGACAATGAGGCTAACACAAACAATGTAATTACCCATAAGGCCATGGATAAGCTTAGAGGGTTCTGAGAAATCACAGAAATCTAAATCCTTCATTTAAGGCTCTATTCTGTCATTCTATTCAGCTGACCGAAGATTGAAATTTCTGTAATCATTTACTCACCCTCGTTTCATTTCCAAACCATGATGGTTTTCATTTCTTCTGTGGAACACAAAAAGACATTTTAGACAGAGCTATTGGTACCACTGACACCAAACCCTGGCACTGCACATTTTCTCATGGTATATCTGTATATATGTAGGCAGTTTTTTTGGTAAGGGGGCATGAAGGCAATTCTACCCATCATGCATTCATTCATTTTGCCTGCATTTCACACCTGACTGTCCTAGGTGGGATTAATGACATCATTCTGCATGCAAACTCCCAGCAGACCAGGAATATTACCCTGCCTTCACACACAAGTGTTAGTTCAGCAAGAAAAGCAATCAAAATATCCTGCCTGGACCTTTCATCATCGGATTGCATTGTCAAAGGAATGAATATAAATGTATAATGTAAAAAACAGATGCTTTGAAGGAATACTTCATGCTAAAATGTTTAGTTCATTGACTCGTCCTAAGGTGTTCCAACCCTGTATTATTTCTTTCAGAAAACACAAAAGGAGATATAGAGAAGTACAATATTTAACGTTGAATGCATGAACCCAAAAGATTTAAATTTGAATTTCCTAATTTTCACAGTTACTACAGCAATTCACTGATATACTTTCCTGTAGCTCATTTACAGTTATATTTTTAATGTATTTTGACATGATTGATCATGTGACACGAAAAACAAGACTATTTCTGATGTATTTTATGTTGTAGATTAAAATGTGAAAATGTCTTGAGCTTGTGTTAACCACAGACCTTGTTTCAACCATTTAACCAAATAATCCATTATATATATATATATATATATATATATATATATATATATATATATATATATATATATATATATATATATATATACCACAGACCTTGTTTCAACCATTTAACCAAATAATCCAGGTTCAAAAATGCTATGAATCACCATCTGAATCACCATGATTGTATAGAAAAGAGCAGGTTGAATATTCTAAAATGTCATTTCATGTTTCATTGTAAGAAAATTAAGTTTTGGAATCTCATTAATAACACAACTTCATTAATAACACAATAATTGTCTAACTGATGCAATTAAAAGAGTGAACTTAATCTCAGGAATTACTGAAACTTCAGAACAGTTATATGCTTTTTTTAAACATTTTCTTCTGCTCATTGTGTGTTAGTACTTACTTCTAAATCTGTTTTAGCTGACAGACAGCACTCTTTGCTCAATATGACGCCCACCTGGAAAATTCAACCAGGTACCAGCTCATCATTGCAGACTTCCTTCAGGCTCTATGACTCACTGAACAAAGAGAAAAGAATATCAGCTCTCAAAAGGAATGCATCAATACATTATCAAAAAGGCATAAGAGGCCATTTGTGGTCGGTTTCAACCTAGTTTATTCCTGTCTGCTCTTTACATCTGTCCAGTCCTTTTCTCTCAGTATCTCAATCACAGTAATGCCTTCAAACCATCTCGTCTCATCTCAACATCTCTGTGACACATGGCTTTAAAGCATATATACATGTAAGGTCACAAGCTAGGCCTGTGCCTAAGATCTACCAGAAGCTGATCGTAGATCAGCAAAGGCAGCAGCTAATGGGGAGCTGTGCAATATTTCCCCAGTGCACAGATCCCTGTCACATCCCCTCAGACGGGAGGTTCTCTGAGGTAAAATGTGCAGCCCTGCAGAATGTCATTGAGATGTTTGCAACCTGACATATGTGTTTTGGTTTTCCATCAAATGAAAGGAAAATGACTCCCTGAGGAGGGTACAGTAAGGAAGGCAAATCTGAAGAAGAACGCCAAGCAAAACACAGGTTTTTGTGTTTAGGAGGCACGAAAGGCAAAAAACATAAGTCAGGTCTGTGCTGTCCAACATTTACAGGTTTTATAGTTTATCAAAAAAAATATATATATATATATTACAGAACCACAAAAGAAAGTTGGGCAGAACGTTCAAGCTGCTCTTTTTTCATATAGATGATTTATTATGCATTCAGCATGGATGCATTAAATTGAGCAAAAGTAATGGTAAAAACATTTAGTGTCACAAAATATTTCTATTTCAAATAAATACAAATAAAAGTTTTCTATCAATGAATAAAAAAAAATAAAGCATTACGGTTTACACAAAAATATTAAGCAGTGCAACTGTTTTCAACACTGATAATAATAAGGAATATTTCAAATCAACAAATCAGCATATTAGAATGATTTCTGAAGGATCATGTTACACTGAAGACTTGAGTAATTATGCTGATAATTAGTATTTTCCATCACAGGAATGAATTAAAATTTAAGAAAACTGTTTTATTATTATTATTATTGTTATTGTAATAATATTTCTTAATATTACAGTTTTTACTCTATTTTTGATCAAATGAATGCAGCCGTGGTGCAAGAAATGTGTCACAATCTGTCACATCATACACATGAACTAATGGTATTTGACATCAGTGACATCAAACCCAGCATCATAAAGAAATTCTGTCTGTCACTTATGGCTATCGTGTCTTTGAAGATTTATTGATCACTTTTATGTAGCCTGACAGTAAATAAATAACAATCTGCTTTCATTGTATGCTAAAGAGCAGCTTGAACATTCTGACTAACATCTCCTGTTGTAGTTCACAGAAGAACATAACACAGGTTCAGAATGACTTAAGGATGATTAATTATTAATTATTATATTATTATTATTGATTTTTTTAATAATAGTGGCTTTTTTTTCTCTTTTTTTTTTCATTATCTCTTTTTTTTTACATTAACGCTCTCTTGCAGGCTTTGGAGAAAATGGTGTTATTTTCTCTTTTATTACAGGCTGACTTGAGGGCATCACACATTATGTCTTTCTCTCCCATTACAAAGGGTTTAATATTCATCGTGCAGTGCCCCAACCCCTTCCAGACTGGCCAGGTCTTCTCTCAGATTCTATCAGAATAAACCATTGCTTGCTTGAACTGTCCTGCCTGAATGGGATCTGAAACTATTATCGGGGTAGAGGAAATCAGATAGGTGTATTCAAAAGAGCTAAGAGCTGAAATCACACACATCATTATCATAATAACAGCCTGGAAGTCCATGCAGAGATATTCAAAATGCAGCAGCCCCAACCCTTTAAATGTAAAACCTGAGAATGGAATACCGGCCTGATTGCTTTGAACAGAGTTCACGGCCCTCCAGTGCAGAGCTGTGTACTACTCGTGGGTGGTGAGCCATGTTTCTCTAGCTCTCGACTTGAACTTGAACCCAGAAGCCCTAACACTGATTGAAGCTGGGAGAGCTCCCCCTGGGACTGCAGCAAAGCTAATACAGACAACAGCCACACCATCATGATGTTCTGCTTCTCCATCTCTCCCCCCACCGCACTCCAATTGCAAAGAACCGGTTTGCCTCGGTGAGCTGTTTGTGTAGTGTATAGCATGTCCTTGGAAGATCAAAATAACATCTTGAATCCATGTAAGCCGGTAAATGATTTATTTATGAGCGTAAATGAAGATGCACCTTCTGAAAACATGGTGGTTAATATACACTTGACTTAACGGACAGGCTTTGTGTATTTCAGTCCATTTCAGTCCATTGCTTACTGTAATTTCTATTTCAGAACATTAATAGGTTTTTACTCAAGCTGAATTCCGTTCGAAACACTCTTAAAAATACAGGTTCCAAAAAGGGATTTTCAAAGCAATGCTACAGAAGAACCATTTTCATTCCACAAAGAAATTCATTCTTTCTGTGAAACTATTTTCTTGGTGTGAGGAACATTTAAAAAATCATTATATATAAACAAGCTTTTGATCAATGGAAAGTTTCCACTGATGTTAAAGATTCTTCATGGAACCATTGAAGCCATTAACGAACCTTTATTTTTAAGAGTTTGGCAACTCAGAAGGCCATTTTATTGCTAAGAGGCTAATCTTTCATAGCTCATGGAAATCTCAGATATGTTTATTGTAGGTTTTCTCCTAAAATGGGGAAAATAGTTCATTTTTGACAGCAAGAGTATTGTTCTTCAGAATGAATGTAGAAATATTAACTTAGATCAGCTGATCTTGGAAGAATTTAATGAAAAATAGTTTAAACTAAAATAAGACATTTTGAGCAAAAAAGAAAAAAAAAATTAAGGAAAGTATCAATTTACTCTTTTTGTCTCATTGCTCTCTAGGAGATTCAGCTGAGCTATTAAAGAGAGCACACTCTGAACTGAAGCGTTCATTCTCATTTTTACATTTTGGAATGACCTGCTAACACACCATTGTTGGTTAGGTTTCCAAGCAAATCACATGATATGAATTTATATGAAATTGCCAGTTCATAAAATAGTTTTCTCAAGAGATCAGGTTGGTTGTGCCAGTAACACTAATGCATGGCTAGAAAATAGTTTCAAGAAAGGTGCGAGCTGTGAAACAACACCATTGCATCAGTTTGTTTTGAAGCCTCTTTGCGTCGTCCCCAGCACCGAGCCCCAAACCACACTCTATCATACATGAAAAATGACACAAGCCGTTTCATTATTACAGATACCATGCAAATAAATATGCATTTTGAGGAGTGGCCTAATGCCATGACACTGGGCCCTCATGCATATTAAAATAGCTCCAACCCTGTGTCTGGCCAGCAAGCAATTTCCCATTCCACTCCGTATGGCCCAACCCCCGCCCGGCCTCAATGGCATGCATATGTATGAAGCCCTGTTTCATATGTATCAGGTCCATCATTTTCTCCTGTTTCACTGAGGGGCGATGACACGCATGACATCAAGAGGGATGACCCTCACAGGGGGCCAGACAGTCTCACAGGAATAGACTAGAACCAAAACAAACTGCAGACTGCCATCATGCTTTGTAAGGGAAGGAGTAGTGGACAGGGAGATGAATAATCCAGATACACAGTCTGCCACTGATGGCCTCTCAGGCCTTACATGGATATCTGCTCCAGGTGAAGTTTAGATGCTGATTGTTTCAGACTGTTGTAAACACTGTTCACTACAGTAAACTGGACATGAGAGAAGCGTCAACAATATATAGTGGCAAAAATCAGATTAGATGGTCTTTGGTAGAGTGGGGGTGCGTAGACTTAGACTTGGACTAGGACTGCGATTATGAATGAACTCAGATTTGGATGCACTCAGTTGGACTTGTTCTTGAACTTTATACAAACTCGTACATTTTACATTTTGGTACATTTTTTTTAGAGTACAGTCAAATCCATGTCATGTGTAATGTGAAAGATAAGGAAATAAGTAACAGCATAAAATTAAGATAAGACTAATAAGTATCTTCCAAACAAGGCTAGTGACCATTGACTTTCATATTTTTTTTTTTTTTGTTAGTTTGTTTGTTTTTTTTAATGGATACCAGCAACTGCAACATCTTCAGAAAATCTTATTTTGTGTTCCAAAGAGCAAAGAAACACATACAGATTTGGAACAACATAAAGGTCAGTAAGTGATAACAGAATTTTCATTTTTGGGTGAACTGTACCTTTAAGGATTCAACCAGGTAGACTCCAACCCAACACTAATATATGGCAGCTACTAATATAACAGACTTTGTTACCATGGTGAAATCATAGAAAATTAGCATTAAAATAAATAGAAAAACAATCTAATAAAAGATAGAATAAAAGATAAAATAATAAATGAATGAAAAGAAATCAATACAGCCTTCTGAAAATCTTTTGCATGAAGCCCCACTTGACACAATCAGCTACATCCTTTACAAATAAGCTAATCATCGTAAATTAGCAAAACTGCACTCTTAGCCATGACACCAGTGTAGAAACACTTGGCATTTTGACTATGGTCATTTATTATAGAAGATGAGAAGGAGATTCTCTCTGACTGGTTCCTTCCTAATGGCAGTGGTCCATATTAAAACATATGTCTAACTCATGTCTGATAATTGCTAGCATGTACTAATTAGCCCCAAAGATGCCGAGGAGGTCGCTGATACCAAAGAGTGACATAGCGAGGGGGAGAGAATTTGGGCAAATTCCAAATGCCATTTATTTATTTATTTATTTATTTATTTATTTGCATTGCATAAGAGTTGTTTCAAATATTTCTCCATATAATAGCAAGCAACTAAATCCGTAATGAAACCTAGTTCAAAATACTGTTTAAATTGCAAATTTCTAGTAATAGATTTTAAATGTATATATATATATATATATATATATATATATATATATATATATATATATATATATATATATATATACACACACATTTAAAATCTATTAATAAAATATATATATTAATTAACTAAAATTAAAATAATTAAATTCGCCTAAACTGATATTTCCCATATGTTACATTTTTGGTAGAAACATAATAGGGTTGCACACAAACACCAAAGTAGTCATGGAAAGTGGCTAATAATAAAAAGAGACTATAATGTTTAACCTCACATAAAGTATATCAAAAATGTGCACTCAGTTTGAGATAATACCCTTCAACTTTTTACTATGACGTAAATATTAAATAAAACAATTCACCCATAAATATGACTTCCAGAACTATTACCTTGTAAATACTTAACCCCTTAATGGAATAAAAACAACAAAATAAACGTGTGTCCGATACGTCCACGTTTGGAAGACTCTAAGGGACCTGACTTCTGTGGTCGATGTCTCAGAACATCAAAAACAGTTTATTGTGGTCATGCCATGCTGGTATAGCACTCTACTGGACCAGAGGCTTGTCAGATCATATCTCTCTGAAATCTGGAAGGCTGACATCAGTTATGGATCCCAAAAGACCAATTTTACACAGGCTGAGACACTGTGTGACATTCATGGAATGAAAGCCTGAGGCACAAGAAGACAGGGTGAAAGAGGACAAGATGGAGAGAGTGAGAGATGAAGACGGGGTGAGAGAGAGAGGAATGAATAGTCACCTTAGTGGAGGCTGATGTGCTGATATCTCTCATGGCTGTGGGCAATGTTCATGTGATTGGGTGTTTGTCAAACAGTCACAAAAGATAGTGTCCATTCACCCGAGACTCACTCGATAAGCATATACAGACACAGAATACACACACAACACAGAAACCATGTGTGTCATGTCAGAAAGAAATATGGTTCCACCGCAAATGTATACGCAAGTTCAGTATACTTCAAATACACTTAAATGTAAACTGTGTTCCCTGTTATTTGTGAAGATTATGAACAAAACAAGTAAGATGAATAAACTTTTAATGGTTGCAGATCTTATTTTCTCTAATAATCTACAAGCTGATGCAAAAATACTAATGGGTTTTTGTTGCGGGAACTTCCAGGTTGGTCTACAAAAATACATCACTGCGACATCATACATGAACTTTATGGCTGTGGATGTAATACTTTTAGATTTTTTCAAATAGTAGCCAAAGCATTACTGCAAACTTCAGTGTGCTACATTGTTGTCACATGCTCTGAATAGCATCCAGTTATCAAAATATAAAATGTTCTATTTTTTTTTAATGTACCTTTGTGTAAAATGTTTTAATGTTTGGTATTCCAATCATATAATGAGTCAAGAAAGAGAAATCAAGAAATCAAGTCTGTAATTAGTAGAGTAGGATTGGCGCTTGATATAAAATATAAGAAGTATTTGGATATTAAAAAAGCAAGTATTCCATTCCAAACAGAGCCTCAGTGTTCAAATCAGAGAAATGATCCTTGTATCCTGTCTTGTGAATAGCGTGGGACGGAGTGTGTACATGTGTGTATGTTTTTGCGTTGAGAGGTTAGTGTTGGTCAAGGTAGAATGGCTTGATCCGGAGGGTTCAGGGAGAGGAGGCTAATGCAGAAAGCCACTTCAAAAAACACTTTTCATCTTCTCTCCTTTTTTAACCATCCAGCCCTCCATCATTTTCCCCATGCCCTCCACTCCGAAAACTCCCCTTTTCATCTGGAGAGGGATCAAGACTGCGGATGTGTTTGACGTAATTATGTGTGATCAGGATTCTGCCTGTCCTCCTGTAGGAAATGATTTCATCCTTTTCAAAAGCAGGTCATAATCGAAAATAAGATGGACTGAATTTGATGTTCTTCCTTTTTGCATGATGATACACCGCTGTCCACAAAGACCTCTGCTTCTGGCTTTATTCATAATTCATTTTAAACATGACAAATGCAAGGTTTTTTTTTCTCCCCCACTAAAAGAGATGTCTGACTTAAAGCCACACTCACATGATTTCGATGATCAATAATGAATATATGAACCTGGCCAAGAGCGAGTTTACAGGTTTGGACAAAAGCATTCTGATGGTGTAAGAGAACACAGTCCAAAAGACATCAGTAAAAAAATAATGTCTTTTAAGCTATGACTTTAAAATTTCAGAAGAATGCAGTGACCACAGCATTGGTTTTTTTTTTGTTGTTGTTTTTTTTTACATTTTATTTATCTGATCTGATGCATCATTATATAGCTTTTTTTTTTTACATAATGGGAAAAAAAATTGTGAATGTTTAATCTCACAATTCAGACCTTTTTTTACCTTCAAGAATTTTGAGATAATCGCAGATTTGCCAGAGATACAGAAAAAAAAAAAATATTAACAGAAGAAAAGTCTCATTTGTGAGACAAAAACTTGCAACTGCAACAACAAAAAAAGTGAATTGTGAAAGAAAAGTTGCAACTACTTTTTTTATCCCATGATAGAAACAATAAAAAAAAATAATAATAAAAACTGAATTGTCAGATGTAAACTAAACATTCTGTAGAAAAAATCTGTGAAATGTAAACTTTTTCTGAATTCCGAATTTAAATCCTGCAATTCCATGATTATTTTTGGACTATTTTTCCTCAGAATTGTGAGTCTGAATTGTTAGAGGAAAAGTCACAATTAGCTTTTTTATTATTCTGTAGCAGAAACAGGCTTCCATACATCCCAGAGTAAAACTGAATATTCAAACAAGGAAAAAAAAAAGTTTAGTATACAGTATGAAACAGATTCCATTTTTCAGAGGCAAGTTTGATGGCCGAAAACTGTTCACCTGAAAACAGGAACATATATTAAGAACATCACAGGATCACTTTTGATTTCATTTTGACTTGAATATTCCAGCCAGTTATATCCATTCACATGATTTTTATGGTAGTACAGCAGCATACCATATAATATAAGTCCTTGCTCTGTTTCCAAAATTCTATTATCGTGCTATTGTTTTCATTGAACCTCTAAGGATAAGCATTTCCCAAGTAAAAGTTAATGTGCATGTTCATATGCACATATTATTCCAATAACATCACGGTCCTAAGTGCAACCACCCTGGGAAATTGACCAAACTCTGTCTTGTGGATGCTCAGAGCTTCAATTGAAAGCATCAGGACAGGTTGCATTCAACAACACAACACTCATTAATCTATGAATATTCAAACCGTCACTTTAATATCATTGACACGCATGAACTTTGTGGCGGTCACCAATTGCAACAGGTGACCATAAGTAATTATGCAGATTTATTCAAGACATTAGCATGATTAATTAGGTGCAAACTGAGGTGGCTACACTTGAATTAGTAAGCATTATGAATAATTACCATGCATATTTTGCTCTTTATGTGGCTGGGTTTCGTGATAAACAAAGCTTTAATTACGAGAAAACATCTGGGAATAGTAGTGACCTTCATTAATCTTACGCAAATTCCCTTAGCTCTACACCCTGATGCATAATTATTGCATTAATAACAGAGGCTGCACTGTATTAGTCCACCTGAGGAAATTCATACTATTGCCCTTTAATAAGAAGAAAACTAAAAGTTATAACCTGCTGCACTGAGAAACAAATGCTTTGTTTAAACAAGAGAATGTAGATACTCTTTACTATGTACTATTAGATATTCCATATACTGAAAATGGGACCAGGCCTGTAAAGCTCCAAAATGACAAAAACATATTGAAAATGATCATGACTAATTCACTATATTCCAAATATATCATACGATAGCTTTGTGTGATGAATAAGCTGAAATGTTGTTATTCATTGATAATATTCTCTTCCACTGCAGCTTTTGAATGAAATATTGGATAATTCAGTAAAAAATGAAATACATTTTCATGAAAGATAAACTCTCATACAAAGTTACAATATTGCTTTAGAAGACCTAGAATATAGCATGTCATATAAAGTATTTTATGATACTTAAATGTTAAACAATCTAATGCTTTATTCCATTTGTACTAAGAAGTTGAAAATTTCCACTTCCCAGTATAGGAACTGTTAACTGGAATGCCCTCCCAAGCCGGAGTTTCAACTTGGAATCTCAGAAGAATCGCAACAACTCCAACTTTTGAACCCAATATGGCTGCTCAGTGTATCAACAAAAGAGAAACAGTAGTAATATAATTGTTTATTAGCACTTATGTTTGTCTGTGTCTCGAAAAAACTCACACAGAGTACTAGCCAACCTTTATTTGTGGATGTGATACTATAGCATTATGTGTGCAAAATACTGCTTTTTATGTGCTTTTAATCAACTGGTATTGATAACAATGGACATGTCCATTGGTTTTACATTCCTAGCTTTGACATTCAACTTGCGAGTTAAATGGAACGCAGCACAAGTCCCCATTAACTTTCATTATATGAGGACTGGCTAGTTTATTCTTCAAATATTCCCCTTGAATGTTTCACAGAAGAAGAAATCTCTTATGGGTTTGGAACAAGATATTAGTGAGTAAATGATGACAGAATTTTCATTTTTGGGTAAACAAATTCCTTACCAGATCACATATGTACTAGACATCTGCCATTTTTTAAGTTTTCAGTAACTCTCCAAGTCCAAAATGTCAAAAAGTGTGATAGATGAGAACAGCAGAGGAAAGGGTGAAAGGTTTGTTCTCTCGCAGTGACTCTGCCTCTTTGGCCTGACTTCACACAAACAGATCACCAACTATGAAAAGGACCAGAATCTAGAAGAGGGGATCAGTTTTCCCTGAGTCTAACCACTTACCCAGCAGAGCTCACACTCACACACACACACACACACACACACACACACACACACACACACACAATTCATGTCAGGGTTGTCAAAGTAACCTGATCCTAAGGCCTCCTGACATGCAGCAGTCCAGTCTGTGCTCTCTCTGCCCATACACTCTGGCTGTAAAACAAAGGAATTGCTTCCACATGTTTCTAAATGCTGCAGAGTCTCAGGGTACAAATCTTCAGAATGGGACCCTCCTCTGCCAGGACACTTACTCACTTTCCCCCTTTCAATACACACACGTGCATGCATGTCAAAACTGCCATCTAGTGTTGTCTTGCACTAAAAAAAAGCCTTTTTTAAATCACAGTTTACAGTTAATTTATTTACATTAAGATATGTAAAATACCTACATAAAAGTATATATATATATATATATATATATATATGTGTGTGTGTGTGTGTGTGTGTAAAAGAGGTACCTATATAATACCTAATAAGTTATATCAGCTTAGTAATACCAATTAGAGTGAGTAATACCAAACATATTTGATCTGATTTATTCTGTAAGTTGTGTATAAAAGGATGCTAATTGACTTAAAGTAAATCTCATTTCTAAACATACCAATATACTTGTGTATATTAATATGCCACATGGTTTCATGCAAAATGAACTAGGATCTTAAAAAGATACTTTAATAGGACCCACAACCGTGATGTTAAAAATATTTAAGGCAAATCTTAAAACTAAACAAGGTTAATTAGAATGAACACTGATCACCATAATAGTGACTTAAAATGAACATGATAAAACAGTGGTGAATTAAAATAAATGTAATCTATAATTACATTGATCATACTAAAAAAAAAAAGGGAAAAAAGTAAAGACAACCATTAACCCCATATTAAATGAGAACAACAACAATTTAATCCCATATTTTGCTAAATGAAGTGACTGAAAATGCTGGTGTGAACTATTGTTTGACAGAAGATCTTGTAAGATGTTGTATGTTATACTCACAACTATGATCTCACATCAAGAGACCAAGTCCTGTTTTGTCATAAACAACACCAATAAATAAAAAGGGGAAAAGGTGATAAGCCAAATACAGACATATTAAAGTGTTGTGCTTTATTATTATGCTTGCTTCATTGCCACCAATTTATAATATTAAAAGCAATGCTGTATCCCATCACAACTGCAATTAACAGAAAAATTATATAAACTGACATGCTTTAAAAACATGTTATAAGTCTATTAATTTGAGAAAGTGAAGCTGCTTAATTGTTTATATAATATGCATAGTCAGCTTTCGTTGTGTTTTAGTTTGTATTTTTTCTTTCTTTTACAGTTTCTGCTTAATTTAAGAGATTTTGTCAAACAAAGCAAAATCCATACCCTATGCACCTCCACCAAACTTATAAGTCCTTTCTTCAGGACAGTCTTGACATACTGGTTGTTCATTAACCTAATTACTTAAAACTAACATAATAACCAGGAGGACTTCTTATACTGGGCAGCAGACAGTCTAATTTGCATATAGAGACTTAATGACTGCATGGCAGCAGGTGCAGGAGGATGATAATTATCAGTAATGATAGTAACCTGTGACCATCCCCACCTTTCCCCAAGGTTCATGCCGTTGTAACAAGCTTAACATGAACATCACGGACTGCATAACTGCAGAAAAAGCAAGTGAAACAAAAATAAAAGAGCAAACAGCTTTGTATGTATATAGCACACAAAGTTATTCCTGACTGATAGGTTTTAAAATATTGTGTAATCATTGCTGACTGACAGAAAATGAGAATGAAAATGAGAAATACTTTGTATGTTTTAAGAACAAGTACATTTTTTTTGACCAATCAAGTTTTTTTTTTTAGATGAGATATGGAGTGTTGCCGTCCTCTACTGGTGATTTACACAAGGTGCAATACATAACACAGACTGTGCACACCAATAGAGCTACTACATATAAAATAAAATAAAATAAAATAAAATAAAATAAAATAAAATAAAATAAAATAAAATAAAATAAAAGATATAAAATAATATAAAATAAAATAAAATAAAATAAAATAAAATAAAATAAAATAAAATAAAATAAAATAAAATAAAAGCAATTAACTCTCTTTAAGACAGGCCTTTATAGAATATAATACTGATGTTTTCACCATTTATTGCAGTGCTGGTTTACAGAGATTGTGATTTTTTTTTTAAATAGGGTTAGATTTTACACAAAGAGGCACTTCATATTGTGTTGTGTTTTTGTATTATATATATAGGCTGATCTTTCTGTTGCAATTAAATGCTATATATATATATATATATATAGCATTTAATTGAAACAGAAAATCAAAGATCAGCCTTTGCTATGATTTTAGAGAGTCGAGCCACGTGATCTGCCACGTGACTACAGAACCGCCCACAAACAAAAATGGCGCACCACACGCGTTGTTTACAGGTCTGTCTTCTAGTTTTGAGAACGTATTTTAACATCCAGAGTAATTTAATTCAGTGTCTTCAAGCCGTCCAAAGACAATGTCGTAGACAGCGTCTACGCTCAAGACGACAGGTCAGTTATTATTGTGTTTTATGCTTATTAAAGATGTGCAGGTTTCCCGCGCTTCCTGGAAAATCAACAATTTTAGAGTACTTACAATGAAGGAATTACCTCGGTGTCCTTTAAAATAATTAGCTAAGTTATAGTTAAACTGTACAAAGCACGATCCAGTCTAGACAGACTGTGATACAGCCAAACAATGCAAGCAAACACCTGGAGGCGGGATGTTTTCAAACCAGTTATATTTCTGTAAAATGATGATTTGAATTGTTATAATAAAATTAATTAATTGTGACCCTGGATCACAAAACCTGGATCTTAAGTGTAAATTTTTCGAAATTGAGATATATACATCATCTGAAATCTGAATAAATAGGAGTTCCATTGATGTATTTTGTTAGGATCGGACAATATTTGGCTGAGATACAACTATTTGAAAATCTGGAATCTGAGGGTGCAAAAAATCAAAATATTGAGAAAATGGCCTTTAAAGTTGTCCAAATTAAGTTCTTAGCAATGAATATTATTAATCAAACATTCAGTTTTGATACAATTATGGTAGGAAATTTACAAAATATCTTCATGGAAAATGATCTTTACTTAATATCCTAATGATTTTTGGCATAAAAGAAAAATCTATAATTTTTTACCCATACAATGTATTTTTGGCTATTGCTACATACATACCGCAGCGACTTAAGACTGGGTTTGTGCTCCAGGGTTACAAATATGCAGTCAACTGTCCATTTTATCTGAGGCATCATATATCAGAGGATTTCTGGTTATGTGTTGGCCTGGCGCAAATTCACTGCAAAAAAAAAAAGTATCAATAATATAAATATACAATTTCTTTATAAAGTATCTTTGTGTCTTCTGTTTTCCCTTTCCTGAAACATCCAAACATCTTTTTTAGCACTGTGTTTATACCTTTAAATTTGGTCAGAATGTTTTTAAAAATGGTTGGATGTTTTAATAGTTTTAAAATTAATAACATTCTTCCATTAATTTTTGGAGATATACTGTTTTTTGTGTGACTTTGTAAACATAATTTTTTTAAATGGGTAAATGTCACATCCATGCATGTAAATATAACAAATGCAAACTTGCTTTAAGTTTTAAATAAAGTAGAAAGACAAAACTATATTTATCGATGTACTATTTTAGTGCTGCCCTGATTTACAGTTTGTTCTTGAATTTTCATAAGCGTAAGTGTGCCTTACAATGTTGCTATGTTCCTTGTCTTGCAATGTAATTGTGCAACAAAATAAAATAAAATTTCCTAGAACATTGTTTAAAAAATAGTGGGAACCTTGACATGGCTAAAATATATACTTTAAGCATTATTTGTAATGCCATGACAAAAAGCTGGCACTATATATAATACATGTTCACCTTCATTTTCTCAACAGATAGCCTTGGTGATCATGAGAAGACGGACTTCTGCTGTGTGGTCTTATCCTCGAGAGCACAAGTGGTGGGATACCATTGTACCTGAATTCACTCCAGAACAGTTCAGCCAGAATTTTCGGGTCTCACGGGAGTCTTTTGAGTACATCTGTTTTCGCCTGAAGCATGTGCTTGAACGAAGGAACACCAATTTCCGCTTGTGTGTACCTGTAAAAAAACGAATCGCCATTGCCCTTTGGAAGCTTGCCACTGGCAATGAGTACAGAAATGTCAGTCAGCTTTTCGGGGTTGGCGTGAGCACTGTATTCAACTGTGTGCAGGACTTCTGCAATGCTGTAATTAAAGTTCTTCTGCCTGTACACATTAAATTCCCAGATTCAAAAAAGTTGAAAGAGATGGCAGATGTTTTTGAAAATCGCTGGAACGTTCCTCAATGTGTGGGTGCAATAGATGGAAACCACATTCCAATAATAGCGCCTGAAAAATACCCTCGTGACTATTTTAACAGGAAAGGGTGGCATTCAATAGTAATGCAAGCAGTAGTGGATGGCAAAGGGCTTTTCTGGGATTTGTGCGTTGGCCATCCTGGGAGCGTAAATGATGCGAGGGTCCTGAGAGAGTCTTATTTGTGGAAGATGTTGAATGATGGACACCCGTTAAACCAAAGCAAAGTACACATCTCTGGTTGTGATGTTGGATACTACCTGATTGGAGACTCAGCCTATCCCTTGCAAAACTGGCTGATGAAGCCATTTCCAGACACGGGCAGACTAACCCCACAGCAGCAAAGGTTCAATCTCAGGTTGAGCAGTGCAAGGTCAGTTGTGGACTCAAGTTTTGGAAGGCTAAAGGCAAGATGGAAGTGTCTCTTAAAAAGGAATGACTGTAAACTGGAGCAGATAAAGAAGATGGTTTTGACCTGCTGTGTGCTGCACAATATCTGTGAGGAACGTGACCACTTCAGTGAAGACCTTTCAGCCGTCCATATGTACATGCAGCCTCCCGTTCAGGCATTAATAGATCACGGAGAACCAGAAGGGACAGATGTACAAGCAGCATTATTAGACTACTTTAACAGACAGGAGTCAGGACAGTGAAATTATTCAAGTAGCAGTGTAATTTTACTTTTTCTATTGATTTTCCTCAGATCCTTAATTGCGGATGGTGTGAATGTTTAATAAATGTTCCAAAATTGAGCTTTATATTGATTATGAAATTGAATCGCAATTAAAAAAGGCAAATAAATTTGACAAATGTAAAGTTTTAATCTGTAAAGTACAAAGACATATACAAAAGCAAACTTGAGACACACGTATGAAGCAACAACACACAAAGTAAACCATGAACAAATGTTACAACTTTTTTGTTAACAGCATTTGTAACCAATTTTAATTCTGCGACGTAAATGCCATCATCCAACATACTGTATGTGAATGCTGTTTTATGTAGAGAAGGGAATAGTCTTTCTTTTTGGACCATGTAACTACTAACACTTTTTCATTTTGACAAAGAGGAAGGGAAAATGGCATGAAGGAAATGGCTCAACCACATTACAGGAATTTTTCATGCTATGTTAGCCAGAATGTATACATCTAAGTGATGTACTGTCTCTGTGTAGAAACCATAGAATGCAAGAAAACGCCATGTTCTTTGGAGCAAACTTTAATATTGGGCAATAACACAGCCTTTATTCCAAGAAATCTGATGGTGAGGGTTCATTCAAGCTCTTGAACCTGTAGAACAGATGAAATACACCAAAAAGAAAAAAAGGACAAAAAGGTGTTAATGTGAATACATCAGTATACTAAGTGATAAATAAAAAGATTCTGATCATGCAAAATGCTCACAAGCGTTATCTTGCAATTTACAACAAGCTTTTTTCTCAACCTTCTCACTTCAGTCACACAGTAATGTATAGATCAGCATACTACATAACACTGATTAATGTTGCCCACTAAACTAGTTATCGATGATATACATACAGACCCATGCAATAACATTACTGTTATTAATTTCATGGTAGCTCCTCCAAAATATAGCTAGCAAGATGGCAAATAATCCTTTCAGCCTCATGTACAGTTGTGATTACAATCTAATTCTGGAAAAGCGTTACTTGCTCATGCCAGCTTACGGCCTAAAACACCAGGATGGACTTACTTTTCATTGTCTTCTTGACTGACATCAAGTGTTTGTGAAATCTGTTGGGTCCTTTATGGTGCATGATGAACGCTCGTTGACATCTATGTGAATGGTGATCTCTTCCATCTGTGGCCTTTTAATCAAAGTCATGAAGGGAGTTTGAGTTTGTCGTAATGGTTTCACCTGAATCAATGAAATTTCAACACACAAATTAAAATCAAATGCAATAAACACAAGAAAACAGTTAATTCATGGTTAATGTGATGTAGCTAGAAGCCTGTAACTTTACCTTTACTCCTGCCAAACACATCTGGGCTTGCTACACTAGTTCCACTAGCTATTGACGGTCTTTATATGACATGTGGGTGGAGGAGGGGATGAGTTGATGTTGTCAAGCATAAAAAGTAATTTCATGGGTAGAACAAGTTATTATATTTTGCAGACAGATTAACAAAAAAAATTCTGTAATAAAATGCACAAAACAATAATCCCAAATAAAACCTGGAATGTATATTAGTAAAGTAACTTGAGGATCAATTTCAGTTTCGCTTCGATTTTGAAATGTAAAAAGTGTGCAAATGATAATTAAGCGTGCAAAAGGAATCCTGTGCTCATGGCTTATTTCCCTGCTGTTCCTCCATTAGTGCCACCATGCGTCCTAATAGTCCAAGCATAGAATTCGTAGCTTCATCCATTTTATTAAGAATGGCAGTATTAAGTTCTTTGGCGTGTGCCATAAACCGTTCATCAGCAGTTTTCAAGTATTCCAGCAGCTCCTGGTTTGAATCTCTCTTCTTTATTCTGGTTGTTCCCAGAGGCTTTCTTGGTTGGGGTTGAGAGGAGCTGAAAGATGATTCAGCTTGGTCCAGCACCTCCTCAGGCGAAGAGTCTGTATTCAATACAATAAAAGCAGCACATTAGTTAAAGATCTAAATGTAGCAAATAGTGCATTTACATAATAATCATGTCAAACATATGAGGATAGCAAAATTGTGTAGAAAAGAGAACAACAAAGAAAGACGATAATGAAAACTTACTGAGATCAGCTGCAGAAGACAGCGATTCTGTATTCGTCTCAAGCATGGCTGTTGCTGAATTTAATGCTTCAGTAAACTGGCTCGATGGTAGGCGTTCCAGTGCAGCGTCCATAACATCAAGGTTAATGCTTTTACTGCTCCATTGGCTGCCACTTTTACTTGTCTCCTTCTTATTGTCCCTGAACTCCTTCTTCAGTTTTTTTATTTTGTTAATGATTTGGTCGGTGGTACGAGTAAACCCAACGTTCACCATCTCTTGGCATATGTCGTCATACACTCTTTTCTTTCTTTTTGTGCTCCCCAGTTTCTCCTGGATCTCTGTGGAGGACCATATCGCAAGCAGTGCGCTGGTTTCTTCTGAAGTCCACAGCTGTGCAGTTTTGGGCTCTGATATTTTGCTACCTACAAACAAAAGACTTATTTAGTCAAGGTTCCCACACTTCACTGCATAGAAGAAAGTTATTTACAAGAATGTCCACTTTGATAACAGTTAATTAAAGTGAATGTAAAGTAACATCAGATCTCTTTTTGTTCTACTTTTAATTGTGACAAGGTGTCAGGCCATTTTTCTCACAGTGTTTTTGTCTTAAATAATTTGACCAACTACCTGTTTACTCAGGGGGTGATCAGACTTTTTCTTTTTATTCAAATTATTTGAACTTTTCTTCCGTAACCTACATTATAAACTTGCGACCAGTCCAAAAAAAAAAAAAAGACTACTAAATCGTAAGACTAATCGCAACAGCCACTGTATATTATTATAATTATTATTCAACATATCTGCTTTTTTTTTTCGTAATTCCTTTACTTGCGCTTTTATTTTGGAGGCAACCTAAAATAAAAACATAGATTACATGTTTATGTTTGCCTTTAATTTAATTAATTGTGCAACATTAGTAGCTAAAACAGTAACATTACACTGTATACAGACACAGCAGTGAAAACTTACCCAGCTCGTCTACAGAAAACACAACGGAGTCCGCGTTTTTCTCAAGCGTGGCTGTCGCTGAATCCAAGGCCCCAGTCGGCGGACTAACGTTCACTGGTCGGTGTTCAAGCACAGACTCCATCAGGCCGTGGTCGAATGTTTTTTGTATCTGTCCACTGTCACTTTTACCTGGTTTCCTTTTCAGGTCCCTGTACTCCTTCCTAAGCTTCTTTAACTTGTTTATGATTTGTTCGGACGAGCGAATGAAGCCGCCGTTCAGCATTTCCTGGCTTATCTCATCGTAAACTATTTTCTTCTTCGACGAGCGCTCCAGTTTTTTCTGGATCTCCGTAGAAGACCATATCGCGAGCAGCACGCTGGTTTCTTCTGAAGACCAGTGCTGTGTATTTTTGGTTTCGGACATTTTTGTAGTATACAGTTAAAAGGCACGGTCTCGAGCTGGTAGTTTTGAAAACGTTTCTCGGTGACGTCACATTTCCCGCCCCTCCCCCGGTATTATTGCTTCCTAGTTCAAGAAGGACGGCTGTGGCCATAGATATACATAATAAAGGTGTATCATGTATACTTTATTATGTTCAGAGTTGGGTATAACGCGTTACAAAGTAACGTTACTGTATTCTAATTACTTTTCGTGACAACGCAGTAATGTAACTCGTTACATTTAAAATAAATGTAATTTGATTACAGTTACTGATGTCAATAAAATTAAGTTACTTGCGTTACAAATGTATTGGTAAGAAAAAAATCTTGAAGTAAATAAATTAAAATGCATTTCTAATCACGTTTTGGCGCGGGTGCGTCAGTTATTGAGCATGCGCTTTAACGAATTACTGGAGAACTCGTGCTGTTAATTAAAATGGACGGAGAGGACAAGTGTGGTGGTTGTTTCTTCAAGTGGAAATATAAACATTATTTTTGAGTTTTGTGATCGTAAAAACAAAAATATAACTGTTAAATGCAAACTGTGCGCAAATTCTAAAGAACTTTCTACCGCTGTTAACTCGACCAGCAATTTGTTGAAGAACTTGAACAGAGTGCATTCTACGACAAAACTCGTCGCCAAGGAGGATAACGTTACCCACGCCCGAGACGAGAGCGGTGCAACCTCGTCTAAACAAGCTAGATTGGACTTTTTTTCAAGATCGGGAGGGAAGGTAACTTCTGGACAGGTGAAAAGAGCTGTAAACTTTCACTTTGTAGTTGAAAAACAACTACATTTTAGCATTCAAATATGCAATGTTATATATATATATATAAATACTGTTTTCAAGTGTTATCAATTTAAAGTATTTTTTCCTGTCTTTAATGCACACAAACACAGTTACAAGCTAGCCCACACATACAGTGCATGTTGCACGCAGCAAGGAATGTTGTAGTTAAGACATACTGTAGATACATTTAAAAAGACTACATTTTTCATTGTTAGACAAGTTTATGTTAAGAATGTTAAGTTATAGAAATGCATTGGATCTTTAAGTCAAGTTGCTGTTTTCATATTTATGTAATATTTTTCAGTCAATATTAAATTACGGAAAGAACTGAGTTTCACTTTGTTTGTAGTCTTTTCTTGTAGGTTTAATAGGTTTTCAAAGTAACTTGAAAGTAAAGTAATTAGTAATCTGATTACTTTTTACATGCAGTAATCAGTAATGTAATCAAATTACAATTTTAGAGCAGTAATTAGTAATTTGTAGTGGATTACTTTTTTTGAGTAACTTACCCAACACTGCTTATGTGTATCTATGGTTGTGGCCATCAGATCAGAGCTCCTCAGCATTGGGGAGAGTTTGATTAATGTCTGTCTCAGACCAAATCACACACACGTTGATTTATTAGTCTATTAAAACTCAAAATTCCAGGCATTGTAAGTTATGGACGGCAAAAATGCTTCTGTATTCTTTATATATATATATATATATATATATATATATATATATATATATATATATATATATATATATATATATAAAATTTATTATAGTTAACAATCTATATCATAGAAGAGTACCGTTTTTCTGCAGATTTCAGCATGATAACACATTTAATAATCATTTTATACAAGTTCAGTAAAGCAACTTACATTTTAGAGGTAATATTGCTTGTTTTTGCTCAATTTTGCCAAAGAAAAAAGTTCCAAACAAAGATCACACGGCGCTGTTTTGCGTCTCTGAGCAATGGACGGTGTTTACTTCTTTGAATGAATCAGCTTTTTGAACGAATCGGTTGATATATATATATATATATATAGGCTATATGTATATATATATATATATATATATATATATATATAATATATATAGATATATATATATATATATATAGATATATATATATATATATATAGATATATATATATATATATATATATATATATATATATATATATAGATCAGTGGTGTACAACCGATGTAACTGTTACACTCGCTGAAGCACTTATTAAGAAAGCACTAGCTTTCTTATTTCTGCTTTAACGTTTATTTCATACATTATTTATATTAAAATATATTATGTAGGCAATAACTCAGTTTAATATCTTACTAATTTACTGAGGTGGCATCGTTGTTAATTTCCAAAAATGATGATAATTTGGTGGATAATTTAAAAATGTTCTCTGTAGGTATTCGTTCTGATGTAAGTAACGGTCGCCTGAGGGCGCCCTGAGACCATTATCTCATCTGAGCTCAAAACGCTGCTCGGGAGAGTTTCAGGATACTAGAAATAATAAATACATAAAATTGTGAACGTGTTAATGTGTCTTTATTTGTGTTCTCTGTATTTTAATAGTATGATCATAAACATAAAAGTAAATACATTTTGATTCTAAAAATGCTACTAAAAAAAAACAAGACAAAATCTATTTTTATTGCAGGCTTCACCTCGTTTGAGTGTACATAATTTGTAATGTTTTTAAAAAAAAAAAAAAAAAAAAAAAACTTTTTGTGTGAAAAACTACACTATTCAGTAAAACAATACTGAGGAAACTTTTAAATAGAATTGTTTGCTGTAATCTGGGGTTGTTAGTTAAATTAATGCTCAGATAATGGAAATATTTACCTATAGTCAGCAGGAAGGAATACTCAATCAATTTTATTTGGTTTGTTAAGCAGCATTGTAAAATCTGACCAAATAAAATACCTTGTGAGATGATATTTGGATACCATTGGGGAGCCAAAGTTGTTGATACATTAGGTGGCAGTCTGTACTTGTGTATGTGATGTAAAACGTTGGCTGTCGTATAACAAAGATAAATGGTATGCCTTTACATCTAACCCAGAATGTAATATCTCAGCTAGTTGGATATGACAGTGAAATTCTAGAAGGCTTTTTAAACCTGAGGCATGACGTGTATTTATAGCACAACAGCTTTCATTCATTTCACATAGAGCACACCTTCTGAGAGAAGACTACACTTGAAGCAACCCATTTGTTGTTGCTGACATGAGAGGACACAGTTGTAAAAAGTGTGGTAGCACTTCTTTAAAACACACTCTTATAACAAAGTATATCTCTTTGTGACCAGATCTGGTCATTTGTAATGAGCGCTTGCATTTTGTGTTAATGAGTGAAGCCTTTGGAGTTCGTAGCGCTCTTAAAAAGAATCACAATCATATATATTCTTCTATTGACTCTAGGGAGGATGACCTTTTTGTTAAAAAGTTAATATAAAGTAACTTAGACCTTGTTCAGATAAATGATTTTTATTTATTTTTATTTATTTTTTTTACGTATTTTGAGAGTTAGAATGGTGTTGGAACTATTGTTTGAGATATAAGATCTAATGACTGGCTGCATATTTCATATCATATTGCATCATTCAACAATGTATTTGTGCAGAACTACTTTTAAAGTTATAGTAGCTATAGATAAGCCTCTGAGTTACTGGATTGTTCTAATTGTCTTATTTCTTATTCCTTTTGCTTTTTAAATACTGAATGATAGATGTCTATGAAGAGTGAAGTCTTGGCTCCTTCTCATTTTGGCTGCGACTCCAGACTATAAGCAGGAGCCCAAATAACGCAGCACTGAAATGAAAATCAATGCAGGAGGAAACACTGCCACTGCCTGAGGGAGGTATGCAAGGTCACAGGCCAGTATCATTTTTTACAGACACAGAATCACAATATTTTCCAAGAGGGTCATGTTTAATCAAGAAAAGCTGCAAATATGTGGTTTCATAAAGAACTTGCTGTGCATACAGTGGTAGGGGCCACAGAGAAGATGTTGGTATTAGCCTACATCATTAGCAACAGGAGAAATCTTGTTGCATAGCTCACATGTGAAGAACTGCGGCTAATTGAATAAAAAAAAAAAAAAAAAAATGAACTGACAATTTTATATTTATCTTATGAACAGTGATGTGTGTTTACATCATATTAGATTATTTTTAGTATACATTTTCATTGTAAAGTTGAAGATAATTAATTTGTTTTACATCTAAAACATTATTATTATAACATTTTATATGATTATAATTCAAAAGAAGATTAATGTTTGAAAGAAGTATCTTACGCTCACCGTGGATTTATTTATTTGATCAAATCTACAGTAAAAACAGTAATAGTGCAATGCTATTATGGTTTAAAATGATTGTTTTCTGTTTTAATATATTTTAAAACATTATTTTTTTTTGTTATTGTTTTTATGTATTTTTATTTTTTTTTATTTTTTCTTCAGTGTCACATGATCATTCAGAAATCATTCTAATATGTTTTGTTAATATTTCTTATTATTATCGGTTTTGTGAAAACGGTTATGCTGCTTAATATATTTGTGAAACATTTTCAGGATTATTTTATGAATAGAATTAAAATATTCAAATTTATAAATGCAATGTTTAATTTCTAATTAATTTAATAGTTCCTTGCTTAATAAATGTAGTAATAAAAAAGTACTGATCCGAAACGTTAGCATATGTATAATGTAATTTTACCCCTCTATCATCAATAGCAAATTAGCTTACAGTTGACCATTTAACAGTTTATTAAAGCATTCTTCTTTTTGTTTTTTCACAATGTGGAGCATCTAGTGTCTCGCTGAATTGTTTTTTTGTAGAGATTCAATCAGCAACCTTATGCTTCTGTCCGCTGTTTCAGTCTCCACATCATCTACATCTTTGTAGCCTATACTTCTGACAAGGTTTGGTATTGTCAGCTGTCACCTGCTTAATGTGGAATTTTAGATGACACAACATTGCAGACATTGACCTCGCCAGTGGAAGGATGTCACGCACTCATTCAGGATGTAGGTGTATATGGCAGACGGTGAATGACAGTCTGTAGGGCTGGTATGAACTAACATCCTGTCCCTGCTGACTTTTCTTCATTTGACTGCCTCGTGTAGCTGATTAGCCAAGAGCAAGAGGGAGACAGAAGCACAGATGGCTAACTGTGATATATTTGAGCTAGTAGTGTCCAGGGTCAACCACCTCTCAGTTTTTCTCTCTTTATGTATTTCTGTCTATTTTCATGTATTACATGAGTCCATATTGGAATTCTTGCAGGGTTCTCAGTATGTCTATAACATTTTTGTTTTTAAATTAAAACCCTATTTTTTTAATACATTAGATTTTATATTGTATCATTCAAGCATGTAAATGGATAGGTGGTATTTAGAGTTGGACAACCACATGAACATGCACCAACAAAGCTAACACTGCAGGAACAACAGCTGTTGGGGCACATGCCTAGAGGATGTATCTCACTCGCTTCCTCTTTTCATCTATGCTTACCGCCATCCATCTCCTCTGATTTCCTCTCCCTCATTCATCACTTCCTGATTTTATCTCTCTCTTTCCCTTGATCTCCCACCTCTATCCCTTCTGTTCCTTGTGATCTGGTTTTGCAGCAGCTGCGCTAAGCTGTAGGCTGTGCCTGATTTTCCAATTGAAATGAGACATTTGCTCTAATAAATTGGCTGTGGCCGTCATTTCTTGTTGCATGGATGTCATTCCTGAGGCGGATTCATTTCCGAGAAGATTCCAGCAAGTCAGGGCAAGCTAGCTGAGCTGAACGAGACAAAATAAATAGTTCAGAGCAACCAAAGCAAAAACAATCAGCCACAAGAACATTTATTTCCTCAAGCAGTTGTTCTTGTTAACAACTGATTTATAGTCTTACAAATGTTCAGTATTGAAATTTTAACTTAATAATTCTAATGGTGTCATTCAGCTTGACACATAAATAACCACATTTACCTGTTGTTGTTGTTTTTTTTTTTTTTAATCATCAAAATGTCATTCTTACTTGATCTTCTGGAGAAATGTCAGACTTCCAGATTTAACAGACAGATGATTTAAAGTCTTTAAAGAGATTGTATACTGATCTTAATGTCATTTTTACCTTGTACATCTGTCTTTCTTCTATGGAACGCAATTTTTTTTTTTTTTTTTCAGTTTACAGACGTCTTTACAGGTGTTTAGAGGAGGTTTGGACATTAACATTTTTTAAAATATCTTTTATGATCCACAGAGGAAAAAAGTCATACAGGCTTGAAATGACTTGAGGGCGGTTAAATAATTACAGAGTTTTCCAATTTTGGGTTAATGAGTAAAATACTGTTTAAAAATTACAGACTATAAGGCATTCTGAATTCCTTTATAATGCATTATATTGATAACCTTCACAGAATGTGCTGCCAAACTATCTCCTTCAGAAAATCTATTCTGATGTGAATTGAGCGTGTGCTGTTGTTGTGGGGGATGTGCAAAATGTAACATGATCCTGAAGGCTGAGAATGCATGGAGGTGGACAGGAAGCTGCATCAAATGCACATACATTCAGCACTTCTCACAATGTGTCCCCATAGTCCAGTGCAGAGAACGGACAGTGAGAAAAACACAAATATGTTTATAGACTATCTCAGAGGGGACAGGTGAGGATGCCAGGAGCCTCTCAAAGGAGACAGTAGACTCATGCACCACCCCCGGTTTTTTTTTGTTTTTTGTTTTTTTTTTTTTTGGCTTTTTGCTTTTTGCCATTTTCTGTTGTGGTGCATAAAAAATTTTAGTACCTTTTTAGAGAGAATAACAAGTAACAGGCAAATCAGTCTCGAGCTGTTAGGATGTATTTCTTCATAATTAAAGCAGCTTCCCCCCAGACCAATTAATTTTCAATATTAAGCAACATGTTTTGTTTTTGTTTTGATGTGGTTGCATTTTATATTCCAAACATAAAAATGTGAAAAGGGTCAATTCTGTGATAATGGTTGACTGATTGTGCATTATACTGCCGTGCAAAAATACATGGACGTCAAACATTGTTTAAGGCTGAAATTATATTAGAATTTCAGTTTTATAATTTTAGTTACATTTTTGTCCTTTTTATGTGCTTTTGTCATTCTTTTGTAATGTTACTATTTATGTTTGTTTTAGTTTTATTTTTTATTATATGTTTTATATATTATTGTTTTGTTTTTCATTTAATATTTATATTTTATTTCAGCTTTATTATAATGAATAGAAATGTTTTTAATAGTTGTAGTTTTAGTTAGCAATAACAACCCTGATAATGGCTGACTTGGTGTACATTATCCTGTATATATAAATGTCCTATATACTGCATTATACAGCTGCCCTAAATGTAGCGAGATCTGACCTGTGTTTTTACAGCACTTCACATGGTGGACATTTCTCCTGTATACAGCAAGAACGGGAGAGAGGGGGGTGTCATAATTTATGACTGACATGGCTCAGACAGCCATTAGTTGCATATAATGAATGGATTCACTCTCGCAGTGTGACACAGTACTGGGTCTGCAAATTGAGCCGTGATGTTAGGACAGATTGGAACTGTCACACACAAACTCAATCCCTCCTGCCTGGAAAGCTGTCAGCTGTGTCATAAATTTTTAGGTTGAACCACCAGAGATTCCTACGCAAAAGACATCACCAGACAGATGTTTTCCAGTCTTAATACTGAAAATGTGGCTGTTTAATTAGCTGTGTTTCACAGCTGTCCTGTGGATGTTCTTGTCATTTACTATGTGACCTAATCATTGTTGTGATATATGAGGCAGTGTGAAGGAGGACAGCAGGTTATGAACTTACTCGGATAAAATGGCTCCTGTTTCCACTGGCTGCTCCTGTTTTATTTGTGTAAAATGCGTTTTGGCCTTGGTCCAGCAGTGCAATGCGTGTGGCGGCAGCAGGATTACGAGCACATCCAGAACTCATTGCCTGCCGTCTTCTGTAACACTAGAGACCAATTAATAAAGTTGTGACAGCCGTAACGGAATGACACTCAGTAAGAACCCAGCCAACTGCAAAATGGCCACACACATGCCATTATTGATTTGAAAAATGTTAGGGTTACCAACATGCACGACAATTTGGTAAAAAAAAATAAATAAATAAAATAATATATATATATATATATGCTGATTTAAAATCTCTTTGGGTTTGAGTAGCTGTTTGCTCTCTCCTGTTGCAGATGCTTGATGTTTTCTCATCTAGGGAGGGACTTTTGATGTCAATCTGATGGCACGCTGCCATAAAAATGGATGACCAGGACACAGAAATGTTGAAGCCGCATATATTGTGCCTTTATAGGCCTAATCTTAAATGCACATACTTTAAAATGGCTTCTTGCAAGTAAAGATATGAAATCTATATTTTCCCTATTAAAGTTACATTATTATTTTCTTCCCCGAAACATACAGTGTGGTTCAAATGTCTATATATATAGATATATATTTTTTTCAATTTAATACTTTTTTATAATTATACATTTTATTATTGGCATAACAATTTGAAAGAAAAGTTGAATTGAGAAGTATTTGGTATTTGCTTTAATTACACTCCCTGAACTGCATGAACTCCAAATTTTGCATAAAACTTGGTGATCATGTAAACAGCATAATTTATGAGCATAGCAATCCAAAGAGCATTTTGTGCTTCATTTCACATAATCAGTCAAATCTGATTTAGTATTTGATTAGTGTCCTAGAAATAGTGCAGCATCTGAGATATTTCTTATTAATGTCATAAGGTTTCATAAAAAAAATACAAATCTTTAAATTTTGTTTATTCCAGATTTAAAATAATGATTTAATTCCACATTTAGTGTAGTTTTGCACCCTATTGTTATAATAATAAATAGGATATGACATACAGTCAAACAGACAGTAGTTTTTGTGCGTACAGCACTGGACAATCAAATTACACTATAAAGTGTGGTTATAAATTCAGGTAGTTACTTGTATTTTATAACCATGAAGTGTAAGAACAGAAGTAGACATACTCAGTTCTGCAGTTTGTCTGTAGCTGCAGAGAGCAGAATAAAGGAGAAGAGGAAAGCAGTGCAGGCCTGTCAGTGCTTTGATGTTTTTTATATATGCTTCATACAGTAGTTTTTGATATAGATGCTTTTAGTCTCATGAGATGCATCTCTAGTTCGACTGACGTTCCATAAGACTTCAAACAGAAATTACATTTAACTTTTAGACAGACACAGCTCCCATGATTCTGTCAGTCTTTCTGGGTTGCATTCCCTCCATGTGACATTCATATATCAATAAATATTGGTTATCAATGCTGCTTTGGCATTTAAAATGATTTTTGCTTATGTAAGTTGGCAGAACTCAACCTCTCTTTCTTTACAACTGTATTTACTGCTACACTCATACTGTAAACCCTATGAGCACAGAATGTTAAGTCAAAATTGAAGCAATCCATTTTCATCATAATCTCATCAAAGATTGCCAGGATCACGAAGTCCTGTGTTCAGTTAGCTGACTGCAGTGATATAGTTATATGTTAGATAATATAATAATCTCTGTATCAAAAGAAATCACAGGATGTTGTATGAATTCCAAATTTTTGCTTTTCTGAAGAAGTGCAAAAACAGCACAATGTTAGCACAATGTTAGGGTGTTAATTGTGGGTGGTAGCGTTAATATGCAGTTGCTTTTTTTTTTCTTTTTTTTCTGCATAATGTTAAAAGAGGTACATTTTCTATTTAGAGTGAGAGGGGACCAGGTCATATTCAGTAATATTTTTAAATGTTTTTTAACAAGTAATACTCTTAAATCTTAATCATTACTCCAGTCTTCAGTGTCACATGATCCTTCAGAATCAGTCTTATATGCATTATCAATGTAGAAAATGCTATTTTTGGAACCTGTTATACTTTTTCAGGATTCTTTAATGAATAAAATGTTAAAACGAAGAATTTATTTATTCAAAATAGAAATCTTTTCTAAAAGCTTTGCATTTTTTCTATTCAGTTTTGCATCAGAAATAAATTATATTTAAAAGTATATTAAAATAGAAAACCAATATTTTAAAAATACTAAATGGGGTGGGGAAGGGGGATGGGGTGTACTTTTTTGTGCTTGAAAACACGTTTCTTCTTTGACCAATATATGGAAAACACACTTAGAACAAATTAGCAAATATATAGTTCAATCATGAAACTCTAGATGGCGCAGGCTTATGGGTTGTTAACATAACTGATGATATTCAGAGAGTTAAACGACTTAGCACAAGCTGATTGGTTCATGCTGCATATGCAGCCAATGAGCTAACTGCCTTGCATGTATATGGTTGGCTAGCAATCACTCGAGATTCCTGCAGCGCACTTTCAGAGTTTCTCTGAAACCCTCCACCTTCCCCAGCTCCACCTGTATAGATCTGCTACAGGTTATTTTATATGATATTTGTGCAGCAGCAGTATGTCTTAAATACTCATAGCACCATATCGCCGTATGCATTGGCAGTATCAAGTTGTACTTGCTTGCAACAGCAGCAATAATCTACAACTACAGCAATAACCAGCAGCAGCAATTCAGCACCAGCAGCAATTCAGCAGCAGCGTGGCAGATCTATTCCGCCAAGACCAAATACATTAGCATTATCATATCCATCACCATGCTAAAATCTTCAGAGCGTTGTCATGATTGAACTGCTTATAATGCTTTATTTATTTCGAAAATGACATTAAAAATCTGCTTTAAACTTTATCATCATCATTTTAAAATGGAATGATGCTTCTTTGCTATGCAGCACAAAATCTTGTGTAGGTTAGCTGTGTGACTGGCGCAGTGCATTCACAGCTGGATAGATACACCCAATCAGATCAGTCATATGGCATCTCCAGAGGCATAATGCTGTCGTTTTATTATGGCAAGTCTCCCAAGGGGAAGATGCATCATATGTCATAGGTTAAGTAAATATATACCTATCAGCAGAGACACATACACAAACCCCCCACATTAACAATCTTTCTACCTTTACTTATTACCCTAAAAAAAAACCTCTCACTTCCCAACCTGGAAATGCCAAACAGTTCTTTGCACTAACTGTTGTAAGTTCTCCAGGGAGTTCAACATAGATGAAGTCTCCTTGTGTGTGACAGTAGAGGAGTCTGTCTTGCAGGCCGAGCTCAGGCTGTGGTCTGGTGCTCCAGCTTTTACAAAGCTTCATTACTGAATTCCTTTGTACTTTTATTTCCCAAGTCCACTTCCCAGAGTTGTCATAGTTTTAAATTTTTAATTTAATTTTATTGTTATTATTTTAGTTTATATCATTTTCATTTTAGTTTTAGTATTCTAGGACTACCAGAGGTAATGAAATAATAGCTATCATTAAAAATGTTTAACAGCGTTACATTTCTCAGCACAATCTGTTGTTGCATGTAGGAGCATTTTTATGTTTAATGTAGATTATATGTGTGGATATTTGTGTTTAATGTTAATTTTATAGGTTTCAAGTTGTTTGATTTGTCATGTAATAAGAGACTGAAGCTAAAATTACTTTGTGGCCATTTTTTATTTATTTTAGATTTGAAGATGTATTTTAGTTTTTTTAAAAAAAATATTTTGATAAACAGATTTTTTCATTTTGCTTTCGTTATTAACACTACTGCATCCTGCCTACAGTCACTTTTCTAGAGGTGCGTTGTCAGCAAATTTTGTGGGCAAAAAAAAGGTCCATTGTCTATTGTAAAAAGCACAGCTCACACACAATTCACTTTTGAAACCAAGCAGCTTTCTGTTGGTCAGCGGACCGAATTCATGTGGCCAACTTGCAAATGAGTATGAGGAATATTTTCACCCTCATAATCACTCTGATTCCTATTGGAATGGCTGGATTTCACCCTTGAAATTTCTCAGAGCAACAGTAAATGTGACCACACCTTAACTGGAAGGCTAAGATATATTATTATTAAACTTCTTCCCAATTGTTCTATGGATGTGAACATGATCTATGGATTAGTGTTATTGGTAACACTTTAGTTAAGGGATCTAGAATATGACATGCAGAATAAGGCATTAATATGTGCTTTATAAGTACTAATACACAGCCAATATGCTATGCATGCTAATAAGCAAAGTTAATAGTGAATAGTGTTCCCTAATCTAAAGTGTTACTGAATTATTTTAGGCTTAAACTGAAAGAGAGACGTGAGCTGTATCTGGGGACAAGAATATCATAGAGATGCAACCATGTTGTAAAATGTATATAACTCCAAGCACCTAAGCAACAGCAATGTGCTGGCAACTATCCAAAAGCGTTAAGCATTGTGGTAAGTTTTGCACAGGCAAGCACCACTCACGTTTTCGTCTGAAAATGTAAAATGCAGTCCATGCACAGAACCCTGGATTTACAAAGGACCCTTTAATTAGTATTTACACATCTGTGAATATTTCATGACTCTGTGCACTTAAAATTAAAAGGTCTCAGTGCAGGATGCAGTATAAATGATTATGTGCTTAACCTTGTGCATCAGCTTTTTGTGTCAGCTGTGCCTGCTTAAATCAAGGGTGTCAGTGTGTTTTGGCTTGACCATTTTTTCTCTCAGCCTGCGCCAATTTCTCATATTTTTATTGATTCCTGAAAAATTACATGCTAGTATATGCTGATTGGTTCTGGCTTGGTGCTACACTCTTAAAAATAAAGGTTCTATTGATGCCTGGTTCAGTGAAGAACTTTTAACAGCCATAGAACATTCTGCAAAGGTTCTTTATTGTGGAAAAAGATTCTTCAGATTTTTTTATGTTTTTCACACTAAGAAAAGGTGGTTATTTTAAGAACTTTTCACTGAAAGGTTCTTTAGGGAACCAAAATTGGTTCTTCCATGGCATCAGTGCAAAACCTCCTTTTGGATCCTTTATTTTTAAGAGTGTAGCTGGTGTTGTTTATCACCAAAATTTAGCTGGTCAACCAGCTTGGACACCAGCATGCTAGCATCTCATGCTGGGGACGGGCAAGCAAAATATAACCTAGACATGCTGGTGACCAGCTATGCTAGTTATATCAGCAGTGATATAATGCAGAAAGACTGAGTATTGTGGTATTTTTATTCAGCCAGTGTGAGTCAGTCTTTTGGCTTCTGTCTGCTAGCTTTAAACTTTCCCCTCATCAGGAGGCAGCCAGGAGCTTCATCTCATCTCTATTGCAGAGACTTGCAGAAACAAAATGTTTACTGTTATCAGAGGTCATTATAATGAGTACAGCTCCTCCAAATATCCACCGATGTGCTTGTGGTTTCGTGATTTTGCCTAAGTACTGCTGGTAATTAGTCTTGGGAAAGATTCCAATTAATAGAAGGGAATATGAAAAGATAACAAACAATGTCCTGTGGGGTGATGCTCATTCGATCCTCAGGTGGTTTGGTTTCTCTGCATGTCTAACTGTGTTTCCAATAGAAAAGCATCTACAGTAGTTTATGTATACATATACAGCACTGGAGGAGATGAATCCATAATGCACATAAAAGCTTTCACACATATTGATCTGCTCTTATGGAGCCAAAGAGAGAAACAGAGTAAATGAGACAAAGGCTGGGTTAAAAGTTTCCAGGTGATTTTCAAGTAGATCTTATTATTTTTTATCCTCAAAATTGTATGTCTCAAATGAAATTTAACAAACTATATTTCTTTCGGATAATGAAGGTATGAGAGGAAAAATGCGCACATGCGTCATTGTACTCTCCAAAATGGTGGAAGACGGTAACTCGGGGAGAAGAATTATTTAATAAATTGTGTTATTTTTGTTTTCTTTGTGCACAAAAAATTCTTCTCATAGCTTCGCAAAACTGAAGTTGAGCCATGATGTCACATGGACTATTTTACCAACGTCTGTGCAGGGTCAGAGAACTCCAAGATTTCATCAAGATTTAATATAGGTCTTGCGGGTTTAAAACACACTAATTAATGGCAGAATCTTTTTGGCGGGGTATATATATATATATATATATATATATTATATATATATATATAGGTATATATATATATATAAAGGAGTGTACATTACTCATAACAAAATGAGAAGAAACAAAAATGTTTAAATAAAATATCATGTGACACTTAATGCAGGAAGTAAAAGGCAATTCACAATTTTGCAAAAACCATGAATCTGGCATTAGTAAGTAATATATTAATAAGCAAACTTACCATTACCAATTAACAGGTTTGTACAATAGTATTTTCCCCCAGTAAATATTACAAAGGATTTTTACAGTGCAATGCAAAATTAAAAAAAAAAAATCAGAGTACAGAATATTCGCTTTCGTAAACATCATATTATTCAAACCATGCCATTCTTGTTTCTCAACAAAGATGAATGATTTTGACCATGTTTAAAAGGTTTTAAATTATATGATGCAGTAATGTGACCAGTTTTAGATAGAGCTGTTCACATTATTATTTGAATGGCTTTTTTCATGCAGGTCTCCTATTGTGGTATATTTGATTTCAGATTTAGCCAACCTCAAACAACAAAAATGGTGTGGTTAGTTGCTGTATATGTCGGTCAGACATCTTCCTGTCTAAGTAGGCTCTTGGCCAGAATAAGCCATAAAGTGGACCTTTTTACACCTATTCTTAGTTTGGCTCACAAGACTAAGGTCTTTCAGTGCAGGTATCCTGGCTAACAAATCACTGCACAGCACCCTGTTTGGAGCCCTGTGGTATTTAATGGTGCTAGCTGGGTTTTGTTGGAAGCTCGAGAGCCTCTCAAGGTCTTAATTACCCAGTGTTTAGAGGAGAGACGGTGGACAGAGTGTTTTATTTGATAGGTAGACCAACTGTACAGTATATAGATAAAACCCACACCCACAGGCTTAATGGTGTCCATTATGGAGCTGGTTGTTTTCCAGAGTCTGCCAGACTTTATTATCCTTCTTAACTTTATTGGTAAAGACATCAAAAAGCATTAAAACAACATAGTCAATCACAATAAGATAACACTAGGGTAAGAAGACAAACACGGGCTTCTGGCTTCCTTGAAGATTAAGGTGTGCAGGACATGTAACCTTGGAGCTTTCATTGCAGTTGTTGTGTGTGGATGAGATTTCCCATGAGGAGAACTCATTTGGGTGGAAACTAACAGTCTTGAACAGGAAGTGTGTGTGTGTTTTGTATCTCTGAACTATTGTGTGTGGTTGCGTTTGTGTGTTGGGTGTGGTTATAATGCATTACAATTGCAGGTCTAATCAGAGGGCTCTGCTGCTCTCTGATGTCATATCAACAGTCCTTCTGCCTCCCGGTGCATCATGGGAACTTTGGCATCTCAGGGACTATATTTTCCCACCAACCTCCTCCAGGACCTAACATCCCCACCTGCTGCAGAAACTCAGTGTGAACATGGACTCCTTACAGTGATGTTTATACACACACACCAGTCAATCTTTTATCTAATGTCTCATGCCACCCTGAATCAAACTGAAACCATATTATATTATATTATATTATATTATATTATATTATATTATATTATATTATATTATATTATATTATATTATATTATATTATATTATATTATATTGTGAAAAAAAAGGATTTTGTGACTTTAATATTTTATGCATGTATTACATCATGTGTGACAGGGATATGAAAACGCACACAATCACAATAACTGACAAATAGAGGTGTTTTTATTTTATTTTTATTTTACTTTTTTTTCTCAAAAAGAAATCAATACTTTTATTCAGAAAGTATGCATTAAAGTTACCAAGAATTATCATCGTTTCCACAAACATGTTATGGTGCACAATTGTTTTCAACACTGATTATAAGAAGAAGAAATGTTTCTTGAGCAGCAAATCAGTATATTAGAATGATTTATGAAGGCTCATGTGACACTGATGACTGGAGTAATGATGCTGAAAATAGCTTTGCATCACAGGAATAAATTATATTTGAAATATGAAAACTGTGATTTAGAAAATCAATAATATGTCACAACAGGTTTTCAAAAAAAAATTCGGGGGTGGGGGGTTAGTGGGAAATGTGACCTTGACTGATCTGGGCTAGTTTGTTGAGATTCACCCATAATAGGTAACATGCTGAGACATCCCTCTGTCCTCTGCAGAACTGCTGTTTCATAAAGATGCAGCTAGCAGTGTTTTATATTGCTCAATTATTTCTTGATATATTTCATCCATAATCTCACTTCCTTCACATTGTTTCTGAGATTAAGGTTATCAATCATTCCTCACTGGCGAGGTGCCAATTAAAACTGCCAATCAATTATCATAGTTTAGATCTCATTATATATTCCCCAGACACTCCCAAGAGCGCTGCCTCAGACAGTCTGGAAATCGCTGTTTTAACAAGGAGAAAAGTGCAGAGTCACATTTCTCTCTTCCTCTCAACCCCCCTCGGTTCAGTATCTGGAACAGTTGTGTATGAATGGGAATAAAGCTCTCTCACCTCAGAGAAACATACCCGCAAGAAGAGGACAAAAATACTCTGCACCAAATAATGAAAGTTATATAGACAGACAGACTGAGTGATTCTGACTGAGAAAGCTTCTTCAAATGTAGGTGCCCTTACTGATATTATGGGTGTTTATTTGGGATTTAGGACTGATATATGGTTTAATCCACAGTGTGCACTTCTCAGGATTTACTTAAGATTTATTTAAATATCTGCATAGGGTAACTTGAGGCCCAGTGATGACGTTTCGTCATATATATGGATCATTTTTGTGAAATTCCATTTCCACATAGAACTTCTATTTGAAAAAGCAAGAACTTGTCTGATAAAAAAAAAAGTTTAACAACCTAAGGGGTCTGTTTGGGATCCCCTCGGAGGAAAAAGTGTGCTTGTCGTGTTTTTTCTCCAATTTGCAAGTCAGTACTGGAGGCACTTGAGGATGCAGATCAGCAGATGGATTGTCCCACACCTCCCAGCCAATTCTGTCTGCCAGAGACAATCACAGACACAACGCTGAACTCACAGCTCCAGCCAAATCCGATCACGACATTGATCTGAGACAGGAACAAGGAGAATGCCCACACGCACACTGATAAATAATACCTTTCTTACAATAAACCGACAAACCTATATAACAATCAAAGGTATACTGAAGTGTAAAATTTTTGCTATTATCCTAACAAACTAAATTTTGATTGTGGGGATGTTTCAATGTGAGATGATTGTTTTAATGAGTAGAATGTTATTTAAAGAGAAAATTCTATCATCATTTACTCACCCTCATGTCACTCCCAACCTTTATGACTTTACTTCTTCTGTGAATCACAAAATAAGATATTTTGAAGACCATTGATAACCAAACCATTGATACCATTGATTTCCATTAGATACCACTGATTTATTTAGTTTGACTCCTAACCCTAAGGTTGTGGGAGTCTCGGGCCGGCAATACCACGACTGAGGTGCCCTTGAGCAAGGCACTGAACCCCCAACTGCTCCCCGGGCACCGCAGCATAAATGACTGCCCTCTGCTCCAGATGTGTTTTCACAGTGTGTGTGTGTTCACTGCTGTGTGTTTGCACTTTGGATGGGTTAAATGCAGAAAACGAATTCTGAGTATGGGTCACCATACTTGGCTGTATGTCACGTCACTTTCACTTTCCATTTGAATGGACAAAATATCTTCTTTTATGATCCCCAGAAGAGACTCATAAAGGTTTGGAACAACATGAGGGTGAGAAAATGAATTTAATTTTTTTGGTGAACTGTCCCTTTAAGGTTACCATTATTTAAGATATTAGTCCCAAAACACAATCCTAACATAACATTTTATAGTGTTAGGTAGACAAAAGCAATGAATTCAAGATAAAAGAGATGCGTTATGTTTATATTACATTACACTGCTTCTTGAAATTAAATGTCCTTTGGGAGGTGCTAAAAGGTCTCGTTTGAAAATAACAATCCACCTATATTAAACCCTGATGATAATTAACAAAATCTTAAAATGTGAGAAAAAAACACATTTGCGGAAGCCACCACGCCATTTTAATTTGCTTTTACAAGTCTTTGAGCTTTTATATTGTGCATTGTGTTTCATGGGACTCATACCTGAACGTGCCACATCATAAACTGACCACTGTTCCGGGTGCACTACTAAGCAAGTTTACTATGGGAGAAGTAAACGTGTTATGTGATGCAAATGCCAAAATGTATTTGTTTACAAATCATCCACTATAATACAAGTGTTTTAAAGTCACATCATAATGTAGATGCCACACAAAATTAAGCCTTTATTAATCAATTATCTGAGGGTTTAACTAGTTTGGAAGGGAAAAAATTAATTAATTTAGAATAGTGTGAAGGTGTGTGCTAAATTTAGTGGATGTATCAAGAATGGGTTATTGTTAGAAGCTTCAGTGGAATATCAGTATGTTGGCTTTGTCAGCCTAACATAATATCTTCCCACTAAACAGTAAGCATAGTTTATTTCTAAACTCCTCTGCTAGTCTGAGGGATGTAGCCTACATCCTGACATCCTGGAATGCAAGCCTAGCTAAAATAAGATTTGAAAATTCAGGCATAAATGTGCTGTTTTTATCTAAGCAGGTGAAATGTAATCAATCTCTTTCCTGGCCCTGGTTTTAAGGCCAGCTTGGCCTGTTTTTTTACATCCCACTGGTAAGCATTTCCTCTCCTAGAAGGAAAGAGATGGTTCTCACTCAGGAGGTTGGCACCCTCCCTACAAAACACACTGTAACAACGATGGCTTGAAAGATGGTGAAATGTTGTTCAAAGCGATAAATATAAATTCGGGACTTTTTGGCTGTTTTGATGGAAATAGGGATGTCCAGCTACATTTGCTAAAATGTGCAGTATTCCGCCAGTGCGGATGGCTAGGAACACTGTATCCCATAATGCAATGCATTCACATTGACATTTAAATTCTAATTTACATTTATTTGTATAGAACTTTCACAATACATATCCAGCATATTTACAGAAAATGTCATTTCAGTGTTACACTCAAGAAGTATCATGGTATCAGTCAGAACTGACTGTCAAAATAATGTCCATCTGGCAGTAGGCTTTATACAAGTTTGCCAGTGTTGTGTGTCCATCCAAAACTCTAGGTTATCTCCCTTAGTACTGCAAATTTTGTGTGACATGTGAAATCAGTCGTACAATTCTACATGGGTTTCCAATGCTAAGTCTGACTTCAAGTGTCCATTCTGTTGCTCTTTTTCAAGTAATAAGCTGGATCTTTCTTTTTATGACACCCTATTAAAGTGAATGCCTGTTGTGTAAACATTTTAATTTAATGTTTAAATGAATGCATCTGTTCAGACTGGCACAATCATTTGCATACCACCAGGTGTTGAACTGAAAGGTGTTCTAATCTCATATCTGCCACACTTTGAAGGCAACAGTCCAACGAAAAATATATAAGGAAAAAAAAAAAAAAGAGTGTGAATGTGGCTCATAGTTTTTCCTGCTAAGCGATAGCAGAGAAATATCCAGACCCCTATTGTCCTATTGCCTATGAACTCTTTGACTTCCTTTCTTAATTTTGAGTTTGCATTTTCTTTCAGACCATTTGGCGCTTTTATGCAAAAATCTGACTTAATTTTCATGCTGAATATTCGTGTTGGTTTAAACAAGTGGAAATTATGCTTATTTAGTCTCATTCTTTTTCTTTCTCTCTGTTTTATATCTCTCACCCCCCACCTCTCTGTTGATTGACCCATATAGACACCTGGATCAATTGGCAGCGCATAGAGGCAGGGAAAAAAATGATTCTAACAAACAGCTACTCAGACAAACAAGATGCCTGATTCTGATGATGAGGAGAAGGAGGAGAGATGGATTGGGGGTAAGGCGGTGCAAAACAGGAAGGATATATAGGCATTATGGACACTGATGTTGATTACTTTTGGTGAAAGTACTTTTTTTATCTGCTCATATTCTTTGCTTGCTCAGCTCCACTCATTTTTAAATTCATTACATATTCAAGCCGACACACGTTGGCTGCAGTAAGAGTGAGACAAAGTTGTGTGGCTGAGAATGATGAGAGGATGAATCAGCACACTGTGTGACAGCCTCTGGAGTGGCGCTGTGAGATGTGACTGTCTTGTGTGATGATGAGAGGGATCTGAGTCAACACTGAACCGCCTGAGCCAAGGGAAGCACACTCAAGGGAGGCACCTCAAAGTAATTAAAAATCAGAGCCAGAGATGTGTGTGTGTGTGTGTGTGTGTGTGTGTGTGTGTGTGAGAGAGAGAGAGAGAGAGAGAGAGAGAAGGAGAGGGGAAATGAGGAGGCAGAAAGACTGAGAGAGAAAGGTCATTTTGATTCTTATGTTCGCTGAGGGAGTTTTGGGTCAGAGGTGGGCGGCAGTTTGTCTAGAAAGCAAATCACAGTGGTCTAGTTTTCCAATGGGTCTAATAAGGCAGTCATACTGTGCAGAAGGAAAGGATAATTCTGGGTTCTTTCCAATCTAATGTCTGTTGTGCCACAGCCCACATCCGTGTCTTGCTGTCGATTAGCACTGGCAATAATATTGACTCATCCTGTGACTGAACAAACAGGAAACATGTTTACAGGAATACATTTATAATGGAAGCTAACCAAGAAAATGGGCACAAATAAACACTTAAAATGTACAATAAAACTGTCTTACTGGTAAACCATAAGATTTAGTGCTGAAGTGTATTATCACTGGATGGAATTGCAAAATAATGACTGTTTGTGCAAAGGTTTCCCAAACGAACCTTCCCCCGTCTACCATTTATTTACGTGTATAGTAAGTAGTATCTAGCTAATTTTATTACTTTACCTTTTTAATTCATACACTTATTTTGACCTTGCACTTCTCTACAAATGAAGAAGACGAAAGTGCTCCATAAGAAACTACTTCTCTTTTTAAGCATATTGGGGTTGGGGGCAATATTAGTCTTAAAGGAATAGTTCACCCCAATAATGAAAATTTTATGAAAAGGCACTCAAATTCAAGCTATGCAAGATAGCTTGATAGCTTTTTTTTCATTGGAACAGGTTTCTAGAAATTTAGCATTACACCACTTGCTCACTAATGGATCATATGCAGTGAATGGGTGCCGTCAGAATGAGACTCCAAACAGCTGAATAAAACATCACAATAATCCACAAGTAATCCACACCACTCCAGTCCATCAATTAACATCTTGTGAAGATGTTGTTGTTTAGATGTATCCAATGGCAAGAAGTAAAAGGCTCACCAGCATGTGGCAAAAGGCCCACAGTATTGATTAAACAAATACTTTAGCTGAAGTAATGTTTTGCAGAATGTCTATGATACTTGTTTAGAAACATTCATATCAAAAATGTTGTACCAGCACCTGTTTATTCTAAAACATATAAAATGCACATATTCCATTCTATTGTTGGTGGTTTCCTCGAGGCATGAAACAGACTTGTGTTTTTCCCTGTCTGTTGCCGTTGACATTAACATTTCTGCTTTTTAACCCAGCCAACTTGATCTATAAGTATATATTCTTATAAAGTGTAAAAATGTTTCTCCTTTATGCACACTGAGGGAGAATGACAATGCTATATATGCGTTCCAGAATATTCTTTATGAACTCCTGATAAACCCCACAGCACAGTCAATCAGCTCCGTTTCACAGCCACGCCACTGATTCAGCTCATCTGATGTTCATCTAATGCTGTGCACTCAGAAAGTACAACACTCATAAACAGAATCAATCATTCACTCTGACAGTGAGCCTGATTCAGATCGGCCAATGAAAGAGCACAGTGAGTCAGAGCCTCTATGCATTATGCACGTTTCACTCTGCAGACAGAACGAGCAGCTGCATGTTTGATGAGTGAACAGTTACTCGCAAGAATATTTTTTTGTTTAACAGGAAGCTGTAGTGAGTGCATGAAAGTATACGGGGAGTACGGGGAGATGGATTTGTACAACAGACGGCTGGTGAGTGGTATATATGTAGTGAGCATGTGTAAAGATAAGGTCCATTAACCTGTTGTATGATATCTGTCTCATACCCCTGACTAACAGTAATGATAGAATGAGAGAGGCGGAAAGTGGCAAGAACACTGTGCGTGTCATAAGAGAGTTGGAATAAAGATATTAGATATTAAACCAGGCATTTCTCATAACACTTCACAGTAAGACTCCTTTTATTAACATTAGTTAGCAGTGTTGGGAAGGAAAATCAGACTTTAGCACCTCTTTTTACTTTGAGACCATTCTGAGGATAAATACAGATTTAAAATCATAAAAAGAATTAGTTAATATTAATACAAGACCGCCCCGCTGTGTGGGTATATAAGGAGCAGCGCAAGCAACTCGCATTCAAGCTTTCGCTTCGGAGCCAAGCACATCGCTTGCCGCTTTCATCAGAGTGTTTACAAGCAAGTCAGCTGGTGTTGGTGTGACGGCGTGATTCAGCAGTTCGTCCGGGCTTCCTGCATTCAGCTCCCGCATTCCCCTGAGCGCTTCTGCACCACTGAAAGAGCTTTTTCTAAAAGCCTTGGGAGTTCCAGCGTTTCCCGAGTCCGATCCCGAATTGACGGCCGTGCTTTCCCGGGCAGCTGAGAGCATCGGGCTCGAGTGGAATCCTCCACCCTGTCCCGAGCGCTCGAGGCTGGATGATTGGTTCCTTGGGGCTGCTCGTGCTGATCGCCAGCACCCGAGCGCTCGAGGCTTTCTTCCCGGAAGTGCACCAGGAAGTGACCAGTTCATGGAGGGCACCTTTAACTCCCCGGAACTGTTTTGGTGCTTCCTCCGCCTTCACTGCCCTTGATGGCGGAGCGGCAAAGGGGTATGCTGGGATTCCCCCAGTGGAGCGCTCTGTTGCGATGCAACTGTGTCCTCAGACCACCTCCACAGGGCGTGGTGGTCCCAAGCTTCCCTCCAAGGCCTGTAAGTTTTCATCCACGCTTGTGGCCAAGGCTTACAGAGCTGCGGGTCAGGCCGCTTCTGCTCTGCACACCATGGCCACCCTTCAGATCTACCAGACCAAGGTGCGCAAAGAGCTGCACGGGGGCAGTGCTGACCCAGGGGTTTTGCAGGAGGCGCGCACTGCCACTGACCTCGCTCTCCGGGCGACGAAGGTTACTGTGCGCTCCTTGGGTCAGGTGATGTCCACTTTGGTGGTCCCAGAGCGCCACCTATGGCTAAACCTGGCAGACTCCTCAACTCCCCGGTCTCCCAGGCTGACCTCTTCGGCGACGAGGTGGAGAATTTTGCCCAGCAGTTCTCTGCCGCCCAGAAGCAGTCTGAGGCCATCAAGCACATCCTGTCCCGGCGGCCCGCTGCTGCCTCCACACTGCCGATGGCGCAGCCACCTCAGCCTGCTCGTCGTCGAGGGTGCCCCCCTGTGGTCTCCTCCACTCCCGCTCGGCCACAGCAGCAGCCTTCACCCCGGCCGCAGCAAGGAGACGGCCGCAGAAGGGCGGCGCAGCCCGTCTCTGCCCCTAAACCTGCCAAACGTCAGGCCAAGCGGCATTCCTGAGACGGGCGACCCGGAGTTGGAGACATCAGCTCATCAGGAGATGGTAGCAGGACCACTCCTTTCCCCGGAGGAGGGCCGGGGGAGAATCCTTTGTTCTCATTTTCTTTTTGTTCTGCCACTGGCCCCTCTGCCAGTGGTACCCAAACCTTCATTAAAAGAGCTGTTTCCTCTACCTCCGGGTCCCAAGAGGCCGCGGACGACAGTTGGTGACGTGCTCGCACTCCATCCACGCTAAGGGACGCTATGCCTCCCTAGGCCGGGACAGTCTATTCCGCCTCACTGCCCCACTGTGGGTACACCTGTAGTTCCCTTGACTCTGCTGGATCGGTTTCTGGGAGCCTGGCTAGAGCTCCCCAGGCCATCCTGCTGGCTCATCCGAATGATCAGGCTCAGCTACGCGATTCGGTTCGCCCGGCGTCCCCCCAGGTTTCGGGGTGTTCGTGCGACGATGGTGGGCAAGGATGCTCCTGTCATGCGTGCGGAGGTCGCAACCCTGCTGGCAAAGGGCGCGATAGAGCCGGTCCCTCCAGCCGACATGAAGTCTGGCTTTTACAGCCCCTACTTCATAGTAACCAAGAAAACAGGTGGGTTACGGACAATCCTGGACTTGCGTGCCTTGAACCGAGCTCTTCACAGACTTCCGTTCAAGATGCTAACGCCCAAGTGCATTTTCGAATGCATTCGTCCATTGGATTGGTTTGCAGCAATTGACCTGAAGGATGCTTACTTTCATGTCTCCATTCTTCCTCGACACAGACCATTTCTTCGGTTTGCTTTCGAGGGGCAGGCATATCAGTACAAGGTTCTCCCATTCAGGTTGGCCCTGTCTCCCAAAAGTCTCAAAAGTCGCGGAGGGAGCCCTGGCTCCTCTCAGGGAACAAGGTGTCCGTATCCTCAACTACCTCGACAACTGGCTGATTCTAGCTCACTCTCGAGCGCGGTTTTGCGAGCACAGGGATCTGGTGCTCAGACACCTTGCCCGTCTGGGTCTTCGGGTTAACTGGGAAAAGAGCAAACTGTGCAGAGGATCTCTTTTCTCGGTATGGAAATAGACTCGGTCGCCATGTTCGCGCAGCTTACGAGCGAGTGCGCGCAGTCACTGCTGAATTGCCTGAGTCAATTCAAGGGCAAAAGAGCGGCTCCACTGAAACTGTTTCAGAGGCTCCTGGGGCATATGGCGTCCGCAGCGGCAGTAATACCGCTCGGGTTGCTCCATATGAGACAGCTTCAGCACTGTCTTCATGACCGAGTCCCGAGATGAGCATGGCAACAGGGCACGTGACTGTCACTCCGGCCTGCCTCCGAACCTTCATCCCGTGGTTGGACCTCTCATTTCTATGGGCTGGCGTTCCCCTAGAACCAGTGTCCAGACATGTTGTTGTGTCAACAGATGCCTCTGCCACGGGCTGGGGTGCCATGTGCAACAGGCATGCTGCATCAGGTTCCTGGACAGGACCCCGACTTCAGTGGCATGTCAATTGCCTCGAGTTGCTAGCAGTACAGCTTGCTCTGCACCACTTCAGGGCCCTGCTGAAGGGCAAGCACGTTCTGGTCCATACGGACAACACTGCAACCGTAGCGTACATCAACTGTCAGGGCGGTCTACGCTCCCGCCACATGTCCCAACTCGCCCGCCATCTCCTCTTGTGGAGTCAGAAGCATCTGAGGTCGCTTCGTGCCATTCACATTCCGGCCAGGCTCAATCGTGCAGCCGACAAGCTTTCACATCAGCAGTCTCTCCCTGGGGAATGGAGACTCCACCCCCAGTCGGTTCAGCTGATTTGGGAACACTTCGGAGACGCTCAGGTAGACCTGATTGCCTCTCCAGAAAATTCCCACTGGCAGTTGTTTTACTCCCTGACCGAGGGCACCCGTGGCACGGACGCTCTGGCACACAGCTGGCCGCTGGGCCTGCACAAGTATGCGTTTCCCCCAGTGAGCCTTCTTGCACAAACGTTGTGCAAGATCAGGGAGGACGAGGAGCAGGTCCTTATGGTTGCGCCTTTTTGGCCCGGCCGGACCTGGTTCCCTGAACTTCTACTCCTCGCGACAGCCCCTCCCTGGCCAATTCCTCGGAGGAAAGACCTTCTTTCTCAGAGACAGGGCACACTCTGGCACCCACGTCCCGATCTTTGGAACCTACATGTGTGGGATCTGGACGGGTCACGGAAGGTTTAGGTACCTTGCCACCTCAGGTGGTAGCTACCATCACCTCAGCTAGAGCTTTGTCTACCAGACACGCCTATGCTTTAAAGTGGAACCTCTTCGTCACTTGGTGTTCTTCACGTCGTGAAGACCCCTGGAGATGCCCGATCGGGTCAGTGCTTTCCTTTCTTCAGGAAGGGTTGGAACAAAGGCTGTCTCCTTCCACCCTGAAGGTCTATGTGGCCGCCATTTCAGCTCACCATGATCCTGTTGATGGTAAGTCTCTTGGTAAGCATGATCTGATCATCAGGTTCCTGAGAGGGGCCAGGAGGCTCAATCCGCCTCGCCCTCATCAAGTTCCCTCTTGGGACCTCGCAGTCGTTCTATCAGCACTGCAGACGGCTCCCTTCGAACCCTTGCACTCACTCAACTAGGAGTGTAGCCTCCTCCTGGGCGCTGGCGCATGGCGCCTCGCTAACAGACATCTGTAGAGCTGCGGGCTGGGTGACACCTAACACGTTTGTGAGATTTTATAATCTCCGTGTAGAGCCTGTGTCCTCCCGGGTACTCACCCCTTCGGGCCAGTAAGGACCTGCTTGGTGTCAATCCGCTTGCTGCGCCATTCCACTCCACAGACTGGATGCGTGCGCTATTCCCTCAGGTGAGTTCCTCAGTTCAGAACCCTGGGTTCCTCCAGCACTGTTGATGTCCAGCACTTGCGTGCATGCCCTATCAGTCAGCCCTGTGTGGGACTAGGTGCCTCCATGTGTTGTGATTCCCCTTTCTGGGCAATCCCACGTGTGTATTTCCACAGTAAGTCTCTTCGTAGCATGTGTCTTTCCCTTGGCAAGCACCTTGCCAGCTCTGTCATTGAAACTTCCACCCTGCGGGCTGGGTACCTCAGAATTCATGTGTATCACCACCTCTCGGTTGATACCTGCGTTGTAAGTCCTCCTATGAGCAGGCAGCCTGCTAGCATACGTCCAGCTGGAATATGCTACCCAGTGTATTCTTTGTCAGGTATAGGCCCTCACCCGTGCTGGCCTCACGACAGGGTGCTATCACTCACACGGGTCACTGGAAAACAGCCATGTGGCGTTTTGTAAGGACCCCATTCGTTAGTCTCTTTCTGATGTAACGTAGAACGTGACCGACTGAAAGGGAACGTCTTGGTTACGTATGTAACCCTCGTTCCCTTTGCCACATTGCTGTTCTGCTGAATGTCCAAGAAATGGAAGCGTAAGCGTAAGTTCTACTAGGAAGACTAAATGTCACGTCACATTACAATTAAGGTCTAGCCAATCGGCTCTCAACACGATGGATATAAAAGCGCACTACTCACATCCTATTGTGTTTGCAGATACTGCCAGTGTCATTTCCCTCCATCCTCCCCACCACCACCAGGTTGGCCCTGTCCATGCGGGGGGTAGGCTCTGCCCTGCCTTCGTCTTCGGCAGGATTAGCTGGTATCTACAAACTTCAGATCCACGCTATGGATGGGGCCTATGCCAAAATAATTCTATTTTTTGTGTTTTTGTAAATAAATACTTCAGTCTTATCTCTACCTCCTGAGTCTTTCTGGTAGAAATATCTGCGTCCACACGAAACCGACACAAAACAAAGTAGTATACATTCCAGACCAGTATGTGGTGCTGTAATTCTGCCACAGTGATACACTAAAAACGGAGAAGACGACTTAGCGCATAAACCTTGCGTGCGGTATACAAATGAACATGGAACAATACATTAATTAATCTGCATTAATGTTAGTTAATAAAAAGACAATCGTTCAGTGTTTGTTCATGTTTTTGTTGCTGTTACGTGATGTAGCGGTATCTGACTAGGGGCGAGGCATGGGCTGATTATGTCATTGTTTCAGAAAATATACGGATTCGCTGTCCACACAAAAACGCAAGGGCTGCATTTTCAGATTTATCTACTCTATTTCAAAAAATATTGGTTTCACTCTCCTAAAACGCCGGATCCTTGTCTACAAAACGCCTATACGATACAAAATTGGACAGGGCCTAACATGAACTTACAATGACAATAAAATTTATTAAATGCAATGACATTGAAAATATTTAATAAATCTCATTGATTAAATAATTAATTAATCCTATTAAATACATGAATTATAAATTCTACAAACCTGAAAGTATTTGTAAATATTTGTATGTCTCTAAAGTTGTTTACATTTAAGATGCTGTTGATAAAAATATTAATAATGCCGTTTTAGTGTCTATGCAAATATACATACATGTATGTGTTTTTCATCACTTTTTGTACAGATACCTACAATTACATTGGCCTTTGAGATGAATGGAATTACTAAGCTTTTTCAGGATATTATAGGTCTCCTTATCAAGGATCCATTTGCGATCAGCACCAGTTGGTTAAAAGTGTTTGCAAAAATGACTCAGAGAAGTTTCTCTCTTCTCATTAGAACTCATGTCTACTTGGCAGTGACTGCTGTGACTAATTCTGTCTGGTTATATGGATTACTGGCCAAAGAAATCCCTATGGATTCATTAATCACATTAGCATAAAAAGCCTCATATTCAGAATCATTCTCATAACAGACAATGCAGTCCAATCTAATTTGCAGTGTGAATAGTATTTTTCCTCTTCATTTATTTTATTTATTTATTTATTTCCAGCCCAGAGTTAGTTCACAGCACTTGGTAATTTTAGCAAACTCTGCATGAAATACACTCAGTGAACTGCCTAGAACAGATTTCTCTCATTTACAACAGTCTGTCTTGTCTGGGATGTGGTAAAGAGCTTCTAATTGGGTGGTATTTACTTCATTTTAACTTTTTTCATGCACCGTCAGGTTTTATGCTCTCATGAGTAGCAGCTACTGAGGAAAGACAGGCACAGCAGTGTGGTTAAATAATTCCACACAAAATGCTTCACTGATGTAAGATAAATTGCACATTATAATTTATTATAAAAAGTGTCATCTTGCAATTAATATTCAGTCAGCAAGGCACTGGGTTTGATACGCTCTTGAATGTGGTATTATTCCTTAGTTTGTGAGTGAGTTGCATTCAGATTTTGTCTCTGTACTGCATGACTGTGCAGTGACCTGCAAAGCTTTGTGCTGTACTCCTTTATAGCTGTCAACATCTATCACACTACAACACTTTAAAAACATCATAAACTACTCTTAAACCTCACAAAGAGCTTCCGTTTCCCAGTGGACATGGGGGCAATTACTCATACTGGGTGAACAAACATGTATTCCCGCATCAAAATCATGGCATCAATGTAATAATTCACTTTAGCTGCCCAGGATACTGAGAGATGGTCAGTATCCTCATGATTGAGAGATGTGAACATGCAACAAACAATTGTAAACATTCATTTGCTGTAAACTGCTAGTTACCCATCTCAATGTGTGAGTCTGTGAGAAGCAGGCCAGATGAATGCAACTGCATTCACAAAGCCAAAACCCTCTATCCCTGTTCTATTCTTAGCTGCTGCTTGCACAGAGCAGATAATATAAAGGCTGGTATGGTAGAAAATGGACAGGCTGGGAAATTAGCAAAGGTCTAATGACTGATGCTATCTCTCTGCACTTTGAGAACTAGAAGTCAGTAATTAGAGCTGGTAAATTAGACCCCATTCAGGCTAAAGTCTATCATTCACACAGTGCTTATGGAACAGCGCCTAAGTGCATTATCTCTGCCTTTGATCTCTATCGAGACCTTTAGTCTCCTCATTCACAGTTATGATGGTGCCAACCAACCCCCTGCATTGAACGTTCACCATAATTCATATATTTAATCACCAGCAGATCTGCAGCTTCAGGCTTTGAGTGAGACTGATTTTAAATTACATTCAAAAGATTGGAATCATTCAATTTTTTTATGTTTTTGAAAAGAAGTCTCTTGCAACGATGCTGCATTTATTTAATTTATTTAAAATATTTTTTAAAAATATTGTTAAAACAGTAATATTATGAAATATTATTGCAATTTAAAATAATAGTTTTCTGTGAATTCTGTTTTTATAACTTGTCAGTCGATTTTGTTTTTTCATTCTAGTTTTGCTCCATGTAACCTAGTTTCCCCGTGTTGATTACTTCATTCATTTCCACCTGTGTTCATTAATTACCTTATTGGTCTTCATTCATTTAAGCCCTGTGTTCTCTTGAGATCCTTTGTTGTGTATGTACGTTCTCCTGTCCATTGTGTTTATGTTGACATTAAACACTGTTTTCATTCACTCCATCGTTGTGCGTTTCTTTACAGCCACATTCCGTTACAGAATACAGGACTGAAAAACATCGTTTTTTGAAGCGTTCCTCTTTCTTTTATTTTTGTCCTTTTTGTTTTTTTTCCCCTATGGATTTACCTTCAGTCAAGCTCCTCTGTATTGAGTAAGAGGATCACTCCCTCAAGGACCATACGGAGACTTTTTAAATCTTGCCCATCTAACCCATTACCCGGACAGCTGCCTGTGTACTTTTTATTTCATCGGCCTGAACAACACGACAAAGGCAAAGCTGTCCGGGGAATGTCCCTGAGGGGGTTTCGCCGCCTTCGTGTAGTTGGTGCTGTAGAATAATAATGGACTGTATTTCTCCATCTGCCCAGCTGAGGAGGACATCTCCGGCCCCATTCCCTAACCAGAGACCAGCCAGCCGTCATCCTGCTGCTGCATGGAGCAAATGCCTGAGCCCACCATTGACGGAGAGCCTGAGCCTGCTGCAACACATGAGCCAGCACATAAAACCGCTACTGAGCCGATTGTTGCCCCGGAGCCTGAGCCTCTAGACACGTCTGAACAGGTGTGTGAGCCGGCAACATCGGCTGTTCCAGAGATAGTACTGGTGGAGATTGAGGGCTTGGAGGGAAGCCCCACCCACACTCCCGCCGCTGAGGGTGAGCTACAACTGGCCCTGAATCTCCATTATTTCCTATATCTCCTAAGTCTCAGCCGGTTCCGTCCAGATCTCCTGTGTCTTCTAAGCTCCCTGTGACTCTTAAGCTAACCCACCCAGCCTCCCTCTCCCACCTCCTTTAATGCCAGCCAGTTCCTCAGCCCTATCTCTGCTGGTGCCTCTCAGTCCCTCAGCTCATCCTTAGTCAGCGCCATCTGGGCACTCTAATCTGCCTCAGGACTTCCTGTCTCCAGCTCAGTCTAGGCATGAGGATCCCATGTCTTTGCCTCCAGCCTCAGAGTCCTGAACGCCACCTCGGTCCTTCAACCCATCAGCTCTGCCTTGGCTCCTAGCTCCCTCTTTTCCACTGTGGCCCATCATCCCCCTGGCTCCACCAGGCTACCTCGTAGCTCCCTCTTTTCCACTATGTCAGGTTATTCCTTTTGTTCAGCTAGGCTTTTTTGTCCTCAGTAGCTCTGTCTCCGCCACAGTCTTCCAGATCCCCACCCTGGTCGCCTGAGCCTTGAGCTCCTCTTTGGCCCTCCGTATACTCTGTGTCGCCCTGGCTCTCCATCTGCTCTGCTCCACCTGGATCTCCACCTCCAGTGGCTCCGTCTCCCTACCTCGACTTTGCCCTGGGGCCTCATCCTAGCTGGTTTCTAGCTCTACACATGGCTCCTCCTGCCCCTGGCTTCCCCTTGGACTCATTTTTTGGACTTTGTTTTTGGACTTTGTTGTTTCTGCCTCTCCTGCTCCAAGCCCACCTCCAGAGCCCCCACCCTCCCTCCTCTGTTGGACTTTGTGTTCTGTGGCATGAGGAGGCATCTTCCTGGGAGCGGGTGAAATATAACATGTCAGTCAGTTATGTGTTTTCATTGGTTCTAGTTCTGCTCCCTGTGACCTAGTTTCCCTGTGTTGATTACTTCATTCAATTCCACCTGTGTTCATTAATTATCTCGTTGGTATCCGTTCATTTAAACCCTGTGTTTTCCTGAGTTCCTTTGTTCTGTATTGGTTTGTGGTTGTACATTCTCCAGGTGATTCTCCTGTCCATTGTGTTTAAGTTGGAATTAAAGGCTATTTCCGTTCACTCCATCATCGTGTGCTTCTCTACAGCCACATTTGGTTACAGTTTCTTGTTTGTGCAATGTATTTTATGGTCACACTTCATTTTAAGGTCTAATTCTCACCATTACCAAACCATTAACTACAACTTTTGCCACAATCTCTTAATTTACTGCTTATTAATGGTTAGGTAATTAAGTTTAGATATTGGGTAGGATTAGGCATATAGAATATGGTCATTCACAAAATTTGTTCTACACTAATAAACAACCAATATGTTAATAGGCATTCTAATAAGCAACTATAGTGAGAATTGGTCCCTATACTAAAGTGTTACCTATTTTACTAATATTTTTATTTTGCATGTCTTTTGTGAATATATTATGTGCATGTGAATAATGTTTCATGCATGTGAATTTGGCTATGCATGTGTGCATCATCCCTTTTGTGTGAATTGTTATTGAGACCAGTCCAGCTCAATCTGTGATCCTTTAAGTAGTATAAGGATGGGGTTGTTAGTGTCCTGTTAGACCAATGAATTGCATGATCTAAGCCATTTCAATTGGTCATGGTGACAAATTATAGAATAAAACAAAGCCTTGATTAAGTGGTAAATGCATAGAGATATACAGTAATTCCAAACAAACTGAAAAAAATAGAAAATTTTGGTGGCATTTTAAATAGACACAGATAATTGATTCTGACCTTCAGAAAGAATTTATAAACCACCATGTGTACATTTTATGTAAACTGGCTCTCAGCTATAGAAAATTTGACCCTTTAAACTTCAAAAAAAAAAAAAAAAAAAAAAAAATTTTAAAGGGAAATGTCATTTATTGTGGCAGATCTTACAAACTTTGTTTTTGATTAAAAAGATAAAAAGGTAAAATAAAAAATAGTATTGGCTGTGTCCCAACTTTCAAATATGACTTTTGAAGTTCAAATAACATTTTTAAGGCAACACAATTAAACAATCAGTTGATGTGTTTGGCGAAATGTCAAATGTTGACCTTTGAAGTTCAAATGAAATAAAGGCAACAATTATTTATTTAATAATGTAGTTGTTTTATGTGTTTTGATGCTGTAGGAATGACGTCTCCTTCACATTATAAAACCTTGAGCAGTCAGGCCACCTTCATCAAAAACAGATCATGTGCTGTATTTCAGTATTTATAGATTCTGTGCTGGGCTCCGTATGCAGATTGAGCAATTGACCTGCTCCGACCTTGTTGGAATGTCCAGACTGCACTAGTGCCCTTCCTTGGAGCAATGACAGGTTCCTTCACACTTTTTATTCTCTGTTTCCATTATTCTCTTTTTCTTTATCCATCCACTCAACTGTTACTATGCACCTTCTTAATTATAATTATAAGCCTCCTTCTTTGCAATCATAACTCCTCTCCTAGTCTCTCTAATTGCAACACATTTATTGCACCCCTTCCAAATAATCAAAACTATTGTACTCTGCCCCTCCTTCCCTCTAATCATAACTTCTCTTATGCACCTCCTCCTCTATAGCCATTGACTCCCCAACTATACCTCCTTTTTATTATCTCCTTTTCTCAGCTGTACCTCCTTCTATCTTATCATAACTCAGCTGCTTCACCTTCCTTTTTTAGAACAATTACTCCTTCAGTGCTCCTTCTTCCCTTTAATGATAACTCTTATGCACCTCCTTTATAACCATAACCTCCTTCCTTCTAATCATATTTCTTCTACTGCCCTCTTCACTCTAACCATAATTCTTCTATTGCACCTCCTACCCTCTCATTATCTTTCTCTTTTGTACTTCACCTCCTTTACTATAATCAAAACCCTCTCACCTTTGCACCTTGCACCCTCTAATTATGACTTCCTTCATAACTCCCTCATATCATAATTGTAATCCCCTTCCCTCTAATATAACTCCTCTAGTGCACCTTGCTCTTTATTGCCATTATTCTTCAACTACACCTCCTTCTTTATAATTAACACCTTTTCTCCACTGCACCTCCTTTTCTGTAATCATAACTCAGCTGCTTCACCTCCTTCTTTAGAATGATTACTCCTCACTGCACCACATTCCCTCTATTGTGCCTCCTCTTTTTTACAACTCCTCAAGTGTACTTCCTTTAATCATAACTCCTTTTATGTTTCTTCTCTTTTATAGCCATTACTTCTCAATTACACCTTCTTTTTTATCATTAACTCTTCTTTTTTGGTGTGCCTCCTCTCTAATCAGAAATCAACTGCTGCACCTTCTTCTTTAAAACAATTACTCCTCTACAATTCTACACTATTACTTCTCTGCACCTCCTTCCCTCTAATCATAGCTCCGCTTATGCTCCTCCTCCTTTATAGCATTGCTCCATATTTACACTTCCTTCTTTATAATGATTAACTCCTCTGGTGCACCTCCTTCTATCTAATCATATTTCAGCTACTGCACCTCCTTCCTTAAAATCATTACTCCTTCCCTATAATCATATCTTCTGCATTGTGCCTTTTCTTTTATCACAACTCCACAACTGCAAATCTCTTAATCATAACTCCTCTATTGCACCTCCTTCCTTCTAAACATAACTTATTTTGCTCCTCCTCCTCTATAACATTACTCCTTAATTATACCTCCTTTTATATCTATGAACTCCTCTGCTGCACCTCCTTCTCTCTAATCATAAATCAGCTACTGCATCTCCTACTTTAAAACATTTACTCCCCATTGCACCTCCTTCTCTCCAAACGCAATGCCTGTATTGTGCCTGTCTTTTATCATAACTCATCATCAGCTGCTCCTTCCCACAAATTATAATTCCTTTTTTCCACCTTTACACCTTCTTCCCTTTTATAATACCCCCTCTACTGCACATTTGTCCTTCAATTATAAGTCTTATACTGCACATATTTCTCTGCTGTCATAACTCCTCTCCTCACCTCCTTCCTTTCAATTTAATTTCTTTTAATGCACCCCCTTCCCCTTTAAACATGATTTCTCTATTACACCTCCTGCCATCTGATCATAATTTTTCTTCCCTATAATCATATAATCTTCTCTCCTCTGTGCATTTAACTGCTTTACTGCACCTCCTTTCCACAAATTTACACTCCTCTGTCGAACCGCCCTCCCTCCAACACAACTTCTCTACTTCACCTTCCCTTCAATCATAACTTTTCGGCTCCTTATCTCACTACAGTTCTAATTGCTCAAACTTCCTCGATCAGATTAATCCTTTCTCCACCATTCCTGCGCTCATCTCTGCCATCTCTGCTTACCTACCGTTCTCCACACTTCTCTACCATTCACATCTTTTCTTTACTGTACTGCAATGCAGCAGAGCAGATCTGGGCGCAGCTCAGGGAACCTGAGAGAGCAGCCCTCTGTCAGCTCGCCTGCACTGGCAAAGATGTGTCTTAATCACACTGCGCTATCTCTCTCTCCTTTACTCTCCACATCAGGCATACAGTCTACAGTGGATCAGTTTGTTTGAAACTGAAACTGATATTGATTCATAGATAAGTGAATCAGTTGCTCACATCCTTTTCACAGTGGCAGAAAAATCTTCTAGCAAATAAGACTTCTGTATGGTTCTATATAAAAATGTATTATTAAATGAGTGAACTATAAACTCTATGCTTTTACTATTGTTTCTGCAGTGTACAGTATGCACTGTGCATAATAAAATGATTACAGTCTCAGTTTCTTAAATGTTTGATTCATGATTTGATTAGGCTAACAGCTTTTAAAACATTTTTAGACAGCAAAATTTAAAAACGTAATGTGATGAGGATTTGACTGTAGCATGGATATTACTGTTTGAAATATTTGTTGTGGCTTAATGCACATTTTGTTTCTTAAGAATAGAAGGCAGCATATTATGTGTGGTATTCAGTGAATAGTACACCAGTTTTACATTTCAAACACAGACCCTCAAGGGGTTTGATTTTAGTGTCAACCTGGGTGCAAGCTACTGTGAATTGCAAACTCTATAAACTCTTTTAAGAAACTAAGAGAAAGCATCTGCAAAGAACATAAAGGTCTATGCAGCTCTATTATAAAAGGCCTTTTTAACAGGGATCTTAAAGCACAGCACAGTTCTTATCCAAACAGTGTTTCTGGCATCAACAAGAGGATCAATTGATTTCATCACAGGCAAATGCTCAGAAACTAAAATCCGACTGGAGCCTCCCTGCTTGAGAAATGATGAAGCGGATTGAGGTCGGCCCTGAAGCCTAATCTCAAAACCAAAGCGAAAAGCTTCTGATTTCATGGGTGTATGATATTATGACAAAATAAAGACAATTTAAAAACAAATCCGATGGTTCCACTAATTTTCTATCATCCTGAAATGTCTAACGTGTCTAATTTACATGAAAACAGACTAAATTAGCAATTTGGGAATCTAGCTGCACCTGCAGATTGCTAACTAAAGCTTTGCGCTTTAGTGTTAGTGAAACAAATAATAAATGCCACGCAAGCATACATAATGAAAATCCTTTAATATTTTGCACATAGATATATTCATATTATTGTTATAATAATAACTGTAAGTCAAAAATAATAGTCATTATATGCATATAAAACTAATCCATTAATTTACTGTATGTACTATGCTGTATTTCTGTATATAAAACAACATGAAGAAACACCTCATTAGCTTATATACAGGAGCTTGGAGGGAAGGAATAATAAAGCCAATAAACACACACATACACACACACACAGAATCAGTGAAAACACTGATGAGGTTATTCAGTCACTGACAACATGTACAGAGTCCATTCTGCTTTCGTTGGTGTTCGTAAATTATACACAAACACCTTGCACTGGTGTCAGTCATGTAAAAAACAATCCAAGATATGGAAAAAACTAGCAAACATGATACTGATGCTCCATCATAGATGCCTGGATGAAAAATGAACAATAGAGATATTTCAAATAGCTTTGGTTGAAAAGAAACTGCATAAATAAACATCAAGGGCAGGGAAGCACCTTCAGAGAAGCCACAGCGTTGTGTTTCATGTATCCTATTGCTACTCAGAATGATACAGAGAGACACGATATAGAGAGAGGGACGGCTCGAGTGTTTGATTACCCAAATGAAGTACTGTTTAACATCTGTAAACCACAGGAGATATTTGAATTCTAATAGTCGTGTGTGGGTGTGTCTGTTTCTGTGGTTTGTGCGAGCGTCGTCTTTCACCCGAACGGGTGGGGAAAACATCCTGCGTCTCGCTCCAGTCCCTGTTGAAATGATTGCACCATAGGGTCCACAATGCGACTGATGTTATGAAAACTCAAATGGGGCCTGACTGCTCAGGGATGGAATATCTGCCTGGTGAAAGTGGGGCTCCAGGGGCCCCTGCATCAACCCAAACCTCCAAGCAACGGCGTGGTCAAGAGGAGCCATCAAAACTGTGGAGAAAGAAATTTTGCTTTAAGCTGTGGCAATTTTCAGCAATAAAACTCCAAAGTAGGATTTTTTTGAGTTTGAAACCATCTGCATGCTAGTGTACTCTTAAAATTTGGCAAAATAAACTTTTAGCTCATATATGTATATATGTATATATATGTATTTAAAATATTGATGTCCCGCTAGTATAAAAAGAAGTACACTTGAGCATACCTTTAAAAATAGTATTTATTACAAAACTAATATGCTTTTAAAGTCAATTCACACTGCACCAACAGATGCCAACAAACATCAACAGGCATGTTCGTCGGGTTTTGTCTGATCAGTGTGTTGGCATTGGTCAGCACTTGTTTTTGCAAAACATGCAGATCTGGGGGGCGCGAGGACTGGAATTGAGAACCACCGGTATTGTCATTATAATACGTAATTATGTCCCCACTGGATGCGACAAATGCCTCATTTATAATGGGTTTAAATGTTTTCGTCTTGGCGCTCCGGGACACATGCCATCACAGGGGCATAACATTTCCATCACACGCTTGAGGTATTCGGCCAATCACAATGCACTGGATAGCTGGCCAATCAGAGCACACCTCGCTTTTCAGAACAATGAGCTTTGTAAAAATTGACGTGCTTCAGAAAGGCAGGGCATAGAGGAGAAACAATAATGTACAGTATGTGGAAAATAAGGTGTTTTTTGAAACTTAAACCGCATAAACCCATTTCATTACACCAAATACACAACATAATGTTCTTTTTAGCAGCACCATATGACCCCTTTAAGAATTGGCCTTAAAAGAATAGACTTAAGTGCATACAATTTTCAGATACTTAATTACATTTATAATTAAATTAAATTGTATCATAATTTACATTCATATTGAGTGTGATTATTTGAACTTAAGATTGCTTTTTCACCTACTTAAGTAGAACTTAAGTACGATAGAGTCCACAGTCGAAAGCATTTAAAGTAACTAAAATATACTTTACCTGTATATCTTGTTAATATCATGAGCAATATGTTGGAAAAACTAGTAAATTGGCCTTAAAAGAATATACTTAAGTGCAAACCATTTTCAGACACTTAATTACATTTACAATTAAATTAAACTGAATTAAAATTTACATTTATTATAAGTGTGATTACTTGAACTAAAGAGTAAAACTTAAGTACATTAAGGTCTTACTGTAAGTATACACTACTTTTTAAGTAATTTATAGTTATTTCTGTTGTCTATACAATATGTGTAAGTCCACAGTTGAAAGCATTTATGGTAAAAAAAATATAATTTACCTGTACCTGGTTAATATTATGAGCAGTTTGTTGGAAAAACTAACTAACATTCACCAAAGTGTGTTACTTTTGTGGAACAGTTTTGAATTTTGAGCTTTTCCATGTCTGTTCTTATTGTGTAATTTCTGCTGAAGCTTGTATGTCCCATATTTAAATATTATACCATTGTAATGATAAAGTTGAGTTTCACTTAAAATATAGTAACAATCAAATTATAATTATAATCAAGTCCTTTGCCCTACACCAATTTTTGTCCCATCAAATGCCCTTAATACCAGAAGCCGATTAGGTTGTACTTCTTCAGTAAGAAAAGTAGCTTAATTTGGAACTGTATACTAGCATACTACTCTTACAATTTATGCAATATGGCGGAAATAGGAAGAGTAGATTGCTATTCCAAATTCATCTTATGCCAACACTGGACAGAAAACTGTCAAATCAAAAATAATTTAATGTGGTCTTCACATACATACATGTGTCATCATTTACTAACCTCTGTTTTGTTCCCACCCTGTATTAGTTTCTTTTTTCTGTGAAACAAAACAACAACAACAAAAAAAGAGATCTTCAGGAGGGCTTTAGTTATTAATTCGAGTAAAATGACTGGTGATTTATACTGTCAAGCTCCAAAATAGGCAAAAAGGCACCATAAATGAAGTCCATAGGACTTGTGCTCCATATTTAAATTCTTCTGAAGTGCCTCTGCCGTATTTCAAACATATGCAGCGTTTATCAAACTTGTTTTGTCGACTGAATGCAAGCATAAATAAGACTTGAGAACTCCAACAAAGGGGTTTTTGGGAGCTTGGCAGTATAAGTAATATTTGTTTGTTTTACAGAGGAAAGGAAATAATACAGGGAGGGGTCTGAACATGAAGGTGAGTAAGCGATGACAACATTTTCACTTACAAAATGACAAAACTGTTCATTTAATGACAGGTTTTACAAGAGGATTACAGAAATCATCCCTGTATGGCATGGAAGTTGGTGTCTTTAATTACAACAAACAACAAGAAATTGAAAATCAGCATTCCTGTGAAATCTTGATGGGATTGGTGAGTAATCCCTAAGGACAAACGTCTGCCTTTCAGCTATTAAATATTAACAAAGACAATTTCTGCCCCAGCTGGGCAGCTTTACGAGATCACAGATAGACAGGGTCACCTCTGCCGTTGTATTCATACGCATATGGATGCATACATGGGCACATGTCCCCATGTGGGCTCTGTTTTTAACTATAGTAAGCTGCCTCGCTGTGTAACATCTCTTCTTTGACAGCACTCTAACTGAAATGAAAATTGAAATGCTCTATATAGGCAGCAACCCCATTAGGATCAACCTCAGACGCCGCAGTCTGTTCATGCATATTGCACACAAAACTGGAAAGCACTTGGGAAAATCAGATCAGACAGAACTCTGACTGCTTCACAATTTCCGGGAGTCAGGGTGAGCAGGTCAGTCTGCCAGGAAATAAAATTCTGTGTACCTACTTAATATAATGAGCATTTTGGTGGGAAGAACTAGTCTCTGGATTTGTGTTTAGATTTTTGAAAGATTCTCTTTCTCTGCAACATTGTAGACCTGTAGAACTATTTCAGTGAGTTTGTTGGTCTGTAAATATTTGGTAGAATAATTCAATTTGTAATCACTTTTTTCTATTTTTTCATTGATACTTTAAATAAATTATATTTACATTTGTCATTTTGTCATATTTATTGAAATCTGCACTTACTGTAGTTTGTTGCACTGCATCAGCAAAGGATAGAATGCTGTCTTAGATGTTGCTCTTTCTTATAAGGCAGCATAATTTAGCTGCCTACTGCTTTGGAACAGCCTTCACTTCAGGAACAGGACAGTGATGCCTTAAAATGCTGTCTGTGTAGGCAGCTCATTCAGTTTTGGAACAGAGCCGAAGTCATTTGAGCAGAACTCACCTGTCCCAGAGCTTCACGTTCCTGCAGTTGTTGCTGCAACATCCTGCTGATATCAAAGCTGTGAAGATAAAAAAAAAAGACTTTTATGAAGTTTTTGTGCACAGCAGTCGGATCTGGAAGAACAAAGCCCATTCATTTTCTCAATAGGGGAATATATTTTTAATGCATGTAAATCCACAAAAGACCTTTCAAAGATTGTTAAGCAAAGATGAATTTGGTTCCGCAGGAGCCATGCTGTTACCAAAATATATATAAATATATGAATATTTTGAAAATACAGTGATTGATTTTACTCTTGTAAGCAAAAGTCAGTTGAATAGTTTTACTTCTTATCTGCATTTTTGCTGCAGTTAAATCATTTGAGTCTGTCGTAAAAGACTTTTATACAGTTTTTTCATATTCAGTTTTCATAAACCTACTTTTTTTTCAGTGCATCAAAGGTTGTAATGTCATTATTTGTCTTGGAGCTGGTTGTTTTTCATAACATAACGTTCATAACTTTTTAATAAAAAAGGAATCTCTACCCTCTTAAAAATAAAGATTCCAATGTTTTTTTTTTTTTTTTTTTTTTTTTTTTTCATTTCCCCAGCAATCCTATTAAAGAATCATTTGGAGTCCCAAAAGAACCTGTCAGTAAATAGCTCTAAAAACTAACAATATTTTTTTCCTAAAGTAAAGAACTTTTTAATAATCTGGGGAACCCTTTTCCACTATAAAAACCTTTTTCATTACTGGAACATTTCCATTGATGTTCAAAGTTCTTCATGGAACCATAAAGTAGATGCCAAAAAAGACCTTCATTATAGGAGTGTATTAACGAAAAATACTTCTGGAACCAAGGCCACTTATTGTCATAATACAATCTTCAACAATGGGCACAGAATAAAAAGCATTTGGATTTGGCTTTTCCACAGAAGTGTTGGTAAATTTCGTTGAGGTTTGTGCACATTAAGGTTGACACTGAGGGTGGTCTGTAGGAAATAAGAGGCTTTTGACTTAATTTGTTGCCCTCACAGTGCCTGAGCAGTTATTTTCTTTTTTTAAGGTTTAGTTGCACACTGGAGACCACAGGCAAACCCTCTTGTTTACCTGCTTTTTTGAGCCTGGCGACAACATTTTCTTCTGCTCAGACTAAACCAACTGTGAACCTGTCTGCTTTTCCCATATGCCACCCTCATCAAACACACACACAAGCAGACATACCAGTCCTTTGGGTTGAAAAACCTCACTCTGTGGAGGGTGTATTTACCAGAGTAAGAGCATACAGTTAAATACAATTCACAGTGTCTCTTCTACATTCTCAGACTGCTCTTAAGAGTAGCTTCAAACTGACATGCAACATACCAGTGCACCTTTCATTGGCAGGCTAATCAGCGCTTAGCCAGTTTTCCGGTACTCTGACTGTTCAAAGTCATTCGATATTCATTCAGATAGAGTGATGGCACATCCATTCTTTCTGAACTCGCCTCCATTAAGCCAGCATCAGTAGTGCTCTGTTTCATTCACCACTTCTGTTTTTTCATCTCGTTATCATATTTGCTTCAGGCGTGCATACGCAGTCGGCCATTAAAGATTCATGCCAATCTGTGGACTTCTAAAAAACACTTTAGGAGGCTTTAGCAGACATCCTGGCCAGTTTATCCGCTAACATTCACAACGTGAAAGGGGATAAAGCGCAGGAACAACCGGGAACGCAAAGCAAAACTGATGTCCTGGAGAGAGATAGGCCCTCTGCTTTGATCAAACAGCAGATAATAAGAACGACAAAGAGGTTTTGGACTCTTCTCCACAAATGCTCAAAGGATGATCAAGGATAAGGATCCAATCAATATTTGGTGATGAAACAAATCAAAAGCAAGGATTCCCAGTATCATGCAATCAAGATTAGATTTGCATCCATTGAAGCACAGTGTTCTCCAATCATACTGGACAACATGATCATCAGGCTTTGCTGTCATTAATTTTGGCATGGAATAAAAATGTATCCTATCTGTTTTTTAAAAACATGTTAGAGAATGTATTATGATGATGATTCACCCATGCATATGGTTCATTTTTTAAATTTGTTTTGGCCTCATAATTATTAATCAAAATGTCATAACTGGGCCTTCCAGTGAAAACAACAGAGACTTTAACATATGTGACATATGCGGGACTTTGCATGATCATTGATCATGATCATTTAGTACACTTATGAAACTAGTCATACAACAGTAATATGGGAGAAAAGATCTGTTGCTACTTCCATTTTATTTTGACTTTAAAGCAAAAAGGGTTTTAGTTTGAGAAGAACGTGAGAAGTTTGAGAAGAGGAGAGCTAAACTGACCATAAAATATACAATTTGGTGCATTTGCTGATATTTCTATGACCAAAAAACAAGATTATTCTGAGAGCTTGTAATGTAAATCAATGTCATGCATATAAATATCAGTTGTCACTCTATATCTGCCAATACACAATGGTATTTAAATGCTTAGTTTTATTATCAAAGCTCTGTAGTTTTTATTGTGAAGGTCAAAACATATAATACAAAGATTGAGAAATGAACAAATAAACTTGAATCAAATGTCTAATATAAAATACTTAATACTCACATTTTAACGTCAGTATAAAATGTTTAAAGTATGAAGTCTTTTGGGGTTATTGAATTCTTAGATCATTTATGTGAAACATGGCAGGAGATCCAAATCTCTTGTCGTATTTTACCATCAACATTAACAATCATTATACTAGGCTTTACATTATAATAATGCCCTAAGCATGCGTTTAGCTCTTGAGCTTGAATATTGAAATTGCATTGTGTGGGCTTTTATAATGTCACTGCGCTTCTTGGCTGGTAGCTTATAATGTTCAATTTGCCCTGAGAGCTCATGGGCTGATATTTATGCCATGTGTGGCGACTCAGATCTGTCAGATAGAGTCTATCCTGAGAGAGGCGGCGCTGAGGTCAAGATGTGTGATTTCATATTTGTACAAGTTCAAAACTTCTGTCAAGATGAATATCTCTTTCACAATCTCCCATCTCTATAACAAATACACACAAACACGCTGCTACCGCAAATGCAGACAGACTTAAACATTTCCATCATCGTAAAACAGGGATTATGGGAGAATGTCCTATATTTTTACAGATCATGGGAAAGCTTAAGCTCTGCAAGCGGGAGGGGGATCACAAAATTCACTGAGAAGAGCAGCTACTTGCTCTATTCTCAATTGTTTAGAATTAATAATTAAAATAAAACAGTTATAAATAGATGCAGGCATCATAAGATCAGTTTTCACACATTTTTGTAACAAATTATTTTTTTGCTCACCACTGTGGACATTTGCTTGCAATCTATTTGTAGTGTAATTTTATTATTCAAAGGCATAGTTTCATAAATACTTGCCTATAAAAGCACAGATGTTGTCTTAGTTAATCATTTTCACACATCTGCAGTCCTAATGATCCTAATTGTAGATTCTGCATGTACTATAAGAACACACTTTAGCCCCGCTCCAAACATCAGCCTTAGGCTTTGTTCACACTGCACATATGTCATATGTAACCAGATCAGATTTTTTTTCAGAGTCACTTTTGCACCATTCTTGAGACTTTAGCAATAGATGTAGCAAAAATGCATGAAAAATGACAGTTTGCCATATGTTTTTATTTCTTGTTGTAATATGGAAGATTCACCAAAATCTAATTTCTGAAGTCTGATCAAGGCCTTAGACTCTGTAAATGGCAAAAAAAAAAAAAGAAAAAAAAAAAAAGGGAAAGGATGTTTCAGCGCACATGCTGAAAAATAGCCAATTGGAAATTCTCTCTGAATGTTAATTATTTTGTCTGTTAAGTTTTGCTGATTGTGTGATTGAAGTAAAAAGAGTTGAAATTGCTTAAACACACTAAAATAATGTCATATACTGTATCATCCAAAGGCCACAATGCCCCTCACAGAGCATGCAAACTGAAGGTCATTGCCTAATGAAGCTCACTGCACATTCATGCATCTCACAACTGTGTTAAACCATATCCCTTCAGACAGAGTCACGTTCAGTTCAGTCTGCTGCTGCCTCCACTTAAGTGCAGATTTCGTTCTCTTAATCACACACATAACTTATTTTTTTTTTTTTATATTAAACACAAAAACAATGGGATTTTGCTGTGTGCTACTGCTGAAATACATGGAAATAGGAAACCTGTCAGAAAACAGTTGTTTTTGCAATTATGCATGGTGCAAAAACACATGCAGTTTTTTTTTTTGTTTTTTTTTTTTTTGTGAAACGCACAATCCTCACATAAAGCCATGACTCAACAATCTGAGCTGAGCCTGCCGTGACAATCCATTAGGGGCCCGTGACTAAGAGCTCACTGTAATATTCTTTCCCAGGGAAATAAAAATACTCAAATATGGTGCACAGGGCAAGAATTATAGGATGTTTTCTAACTTTCCAGATCCTGTTTTTGTTCACTTCATCTGCTTAAACCAGGCCACTGCCTAAATGTTAGCCTATTATTTTCTATAACATTTTTGAGCATCAGTTAAACACTGCTAAAGACAACAAGGAGGCCATATATATAATTTAATAAATTTCACATGCGAGTCAGTTCCTTTTTTAGCCTTTTTCCACCTTTATTTAAAATAATATTTACATATTTTGCTTATATAACATATTTATATTATACACAGTTGATTTGTTATTGCCTAATTATTTTTATATTTTTATAACTGAAGTCATTGGTGTCAATTCAACTGAAAATAAAATAGAATAAATGCAACCATTAATAATAACTTGTATAAGAGTATAAACTGTACTAAAATAAAATTAAATGTAACCTTAACTAAAATAAATAAAACTAAAATGTAACCTTCACTATACAATAATTTGTTAAAAAGTGTAAACTGTAATAAAATAAAATAATGTACTGTTTTAGATTTATTATATAATAGTTTCTTAAAGAGTTTAATCTTTACTAAACTTTTTATAAAATGAAATAACACAAATGCAACCTTCATATACAATGATTTTGTAATCTTAAAAAATAAAATAAAGTTATGTTTAAAAAAATAAAATGTAACCATCATTATACAATAATTTGTTAAAGTGTGTAAACTTTACTAAAATAAAATAATAAAATGTAACTTTTATTATAAAGGTTATAAACTTTGCTTAAATTAAATTGAATTAAATTAAATTAAATTAAATTAAATTAAATTAAATTAAATTAAATTAAATTAAATTAAATTAAATTAAATTAAATTAAATTAAATTAAATTAAATTAAATTAAATTAAATTAAATTAAATTAGGGCTTGAGTGTTTACCTGATTATTCAGCAGGACACCTGTAAGACTGTTAGTGGAAGTGGGGGAAAGGTCTATGCCTACTGTATGTGTGGAGGTAAACACTGAGAAAGCCGTCAGCTTCAGGGCTAAATTTAGAGCCGGAGTCAGAGGGGGGTATCTCCCAAGGTCACGGAGGAGCACACGCAACCTAACGTTCACACTCACACTAACACACTCCCACATACACACACAGCAATTGAGATACAGGTTTGCCTAAACCACAGGCTTCCCTGGGGACTGAGAGTTTGAGTCTGAAGAGGTCTGACTTCTGTATTATCAGAAAATGGCCTTTTTTTCAGGAGTTGTGTAATGGCCGCTTTGTCTCCTCTTTAAAAGCCTCACTCTTATCTGTGGTATTAGGAAGGTCTCAGTTTCGCCACGGCTTGAACTGAAGTGAAAGTAGCTGAGAAAGAAATCTCACATGCATAAAAGCAGAAAAGCTTAGACGAGCACACTGATGTAATTCAACAGGCTAGAGTTTATGAGAGAAGCAGCGATGTCAGCTTTAAATGACTTCAAATTCTAATTTATTTCACAATCACACTATGCTATTGTATGGCTTCAGAGTCACGTGGACTACTTTTATGATTTTTTTTTTTTTTATGGTGCTTAGTGTCTAAACGTTTGCAAAGCTTGTTACAGTTTGATGGAAAAGATTGACTGCTGTATTATTAAAAATGTCTTTTATGTTCCACAGAAGAAACAGAACTTACAGGTCTGGCATGACATGTTGGTTAGTAAATGATGACAGAACTTTCATTTTTGGGTGAACTGGTCCTTTAACCTTGCTCTGTGTAAAAAAACACACACTTTGGTCCCTCCATCTGTTCATAGTGTGAGGTCAGCAAGAGAGAAACAAAGAATAGAGCACCCATTTTTCTCTGCCTTTAAAACAATGCCCTCATTTTAATGTTCAGACTTTCAAGACATCAGAATATTAACAGATGCTGCCAAATACTGTACTGCCTGTATGGAAACAGCTTTCATGTGAAATCCAAAACCAGCGACCAAATTTCCGGCATGAGCTGACAGCATTAGCTACTGTACAACGTGATTCCCATGCAAAGTCCAAATAAAGCTCCCCTGCATCTTACCCAGAAAAAAAAGCTAGCAGCATGATGGCATAAAGATTAGTTTAGAGGAGGTCAAGAGGTGCCTGTTTTCATGCAGGATTTCGTTGAAAAACACAGAGGGATTGTCTTGTGACGCTGTTATTTAGATGCTCATTTATCTGAACTTTGTTGGCTGAAGTCACTGTAATGTTTATAATCATGTGCTTTGGCTTTTTGAATAAGAGCCACACGCTAAGAAAGCAGAAAAATTATAATTCTCTGAAAACCCCTTACAGGATCATCCAGAGCTTCAACATCACTACATCTACGCACAAGTTTAATTCCCACAACAAATATTATGGTTATGATTTGCAGCGACTGCACACACTGCAACACACTCCATTTGAATTAATAGCTACACAATGCAATGTCAATACGGTAATGACTAACATCATGCCGGTCTGCAAATAGGCATACAAAGCTCTTATGTCACGAACTGTGACATAATCCTGGTTAAACTGTGATATAACAGTGATATAACTTAAAAATTCATTTTACTACAAAATAAATAAATAGCATTGGCTGTCTAGGCACCATGACCGCAACAATAAAATGCTGACAATGCTGATAGATTCTCTATAAAACCAGGCACATCAACATATACAGATGCCAGAACTGGAGTGTTTTTTGGAGTGTACTACCCCTTTAAAACCAATACTTTACACACACTCTATTAGATCATCAACACCACAAAGCATTTCAGAGCCTCATTAGGGTCGTTCAGAGGAAGATATGGATGATATGGAAGTGTACAGGGTCAGTGGACATGCGGTTTTCCCTTTGGGACCAACACCAGAACAGACTGTGACAGTGACAAATGTCTACAGCAGCATTACAGACACGTAGGACAATGTTGAAACCACAGCATCCAGCAACAACAGTCATCTTGTTAGCAATTACCTTTTATTGTTAGTGCTGAGCTGAAAGCCATTCTTGAGGTTCTTTGCCAGTTGTAAAGCTAATATCTTTCAACAACTATTATCGATTTCATTTTGACAGTGAGAGAATGTTTTTTCGTCACCAGGAAGGTGCTACCGTAAACGTAACGAATAAATCTTATCTGAAAAGATGAGGGAAGCTAATTTAACTGTCGAGAGTCAGCTAAAGAAGTTCTTCTGTATTTTGAGTTATTTAAATCAGGACATCAATCTGCTCTTTCTTGGTCCTTATTTCATCTTAAGGGGGCATTTCTTGAAGCTAATGAATGCAAAGTGAGTCACATCTTTCACCTTGAGGTGAGTGTTTTATGGGTGGTGTGAACTATAGGCTACTCAGCATGTTCTCCTGTACAAATCGTTATCTGCAGCTGTGGGATATGCACATAGCTGCCTAGAGCCTTTGATTTGCACCATTTCTCTAATGTGTGTGTTTATTTAAAATCATGGGATTTTGAACAGTCAGCACATCTTTTACCTCATAACAAGCTAGCAATTTCGTAAAGAACATACGTAAAGTAGCAAAAATGCTACATTTTACTATTCCATGGGGCCGCCGAAGAGGAGTTGTGAATGGCAGTGAAACGACACATGACACAGCCAAAATGATATAGGATATAGGATATAGTAGTCCCAATTACATTCTTACTGCACACATATGTGGAACATACTTTTTTTTTAACAGACAAAGAAAGTTAAATGTATCATCAAATGTACTTAGTGTGTGATTTTAAATGAAGTGTTTGATTTATAATTTCACCTATTATGTGTGTGTGTATGCTGAGGTGTTTGTCTCAGTTACAAAATAGAACCATTGCATTAGCATGATATTTGTGATTTTTTATTTTTTTTATTTTTTTGCTAATGCTAATTCTATGGTTTTTAATACATGGTATCCCATAGCAATCTCTATAGAGGACCTCTAAGTACCTTTGTAACTTTGCACAGAAATGTGCATTCTTAAATGAGGCAAAATAGGACACTTTCTGAATGGGAAAGTCCAGTTCCTTAGATTTGATACTCATTGATACCAGGCATAGGTCTGGTGTCTCTGGAGAAATAATTAACTGTGTTTCAAGATGGATGAGCCAATCGTGAGTAACTTCAGCAGAGTCCATGGCAATCTGCCTGTGGGTGGCAGGCTAGTCTGAAGAAAACTGCAAAGACCTCGACATCAGCAATCATCAGACATCAGGGCTATGCTGCCTTCACGTGCTATTGGAGTTATTGGAAATGAATGGCCTCAGGAGCCATATTTATGATTGGGAAACTCAAAGTTTCAGAGTTGAGTGCGCCATAAACTTTAAACATGGCGGAGGAGATAACCAAATGTATAAATAACCATATGATGCATACTGTGTGTATTTTACACAGCATTTATAAAATTTATTTGACACTGTATTGCTAGATTAGGGTGTCCAATCCTGCTTCTAGAGGTCTGATGTCCTGCAGAGTTTAGCTCCATCCTGTCCAAACACCAGCTGTATCTAGTAATCTTGATTAGCTGTTTCAGGCTGTTGCAGAGGTAAACTCTGCAGGATAGTGCCAGGAACAGGATTGGACAGTGTGGGTAATGTTTATATGTGCCAATGAATGGGATGCTACATTGTATTCGAAATCTGTTGGATACTGACTAAACATCTTCTATGTATATATATATATATATATATATATATATATATATATATATATATATATATGGCTTTAATAAGATTTCCCCAAGAAATAGGCAAGAATACACTTGCCATCCTCCATGATTCCTATTCTTTCCAAGAACAAAGCACTTGAACGTGACAAACTCATCATCACGACTTGAGAAGTGGAAAGTAGGACATTTCTAAACATGCACATTTTTCGATCAGACCTCTTAAAGATCTGTTATGTGTCGTTTTATGTGTCATTTTGCAAGTCAGACCCACCATTCACGCCATTGTAAAGGCTCCGATGGTGTGGCGACAGCTCTTCTCCTGCCAATCTCCGAGGTGACATCTCTCTACCAGGGCTGCCAAACTTTCCATGTTCAGGGCTCATGCTGTACTGGTGCCTCAGCATCTCAGGACTACTTCCTCCCAGCTTGCTTTTGTCATGGTGGAGCTCTGATGTTCCTAGCAGCAGGTGTCTAGCTTCTGGACTCCCAGGCCCACTTCCTAAGCTGCCCCTGTGCCTCTGGATGTAGAGCTCAGGACTCATGGTTTGTCCTGGAGCCAGATGGTGCTTCGGATGAGTCTCTGGACTACGGTGGCCCAGGGATCGACCGTACTTTTCTGGACTAAGCCCTCTAATCAGCCGATGGTCAGGCACAGATATGGAGCCACAGCGTGGTCGGCAGGGCTGGGGCAGTACAAAGGGATACTCCAGGCTGGTACTTCTGTGCCGGACGGGAGGCTCAGGGCTGGAGATTTCCACCCGATCTCCTTCCGCTCTTTTCCCAGGACGAGCCTTCTGGATCTCCGGGCTTTTATTCCCAGTTCCTCCGCTAGACGGCGGCTGTGGCTGCTTATGGTGTGGATGCTCAGAGCTGTCAGTGCTTCCAGCACTAGAAGTACTGCTTCCATCCCCCACATCCCGCATCAAGCCGGGTACCAAAAGCCCACTTTGACTATCAATGGAGTTGCGACACCCAATGGACCCCGTCCCACTTTGGCCTCCTTCCCCTCCGCTGCCTCCTTTCTCCTCTTCTATCAGCAGACAAAGTTCCCTAAGCTCCTGGTTCTCCCGAATGACCTCCTCCTGCTTGCGCTCCAGTTCTGTCAGCTTCTGAAGATACAGTGCCACCTCCTTACGCATAACGCTGGCACTGAAGCGGCCCAGACGCTGCCACTCACGCGACACCCGCTTGCCCTTTTGCCGGTCATCGTCCAGAAAACAGCACAGGTCTCGCAGTTCCCTATTGTCGTCCTGCAGCTTCTGGTTTACCTCCCATCACAATTGTGAAAAAAAAATATACAAAAAGTGTTTACATATTTTAAACTGTTGCTATTTAAGGACAATTCTTGAGGACATACAAACTATATCATATCATTTCTTTGATTTAATAATTCATTATGAGACTAAAGTGTAGTTAAAAGGGGTTGTTCAAGCAGAGCTCTCATGTATTTCTGTCACTGATCTAAGATAGAACAGTCTAAAGCTATGATTTTCTCGTAGTTGCCACATTTGACAAAAATCTGCTTGTCCATTAAAGCAACAGCTCACCTGACACACATGAGAACCAAATGAATTTGGCATCAGTGTTACCAAACTCTGCGTGACACACGATTATTGAACTTGAACTGAGATTAAAGATCTTCAAAATATTTGTAGTGAACGTCAACTAAGCTAAATTGCATGGCTTAAAAAAAAAAACGTATATATAGGGCAAGTGTCATATGGACTATTTTTATGGAACTTGACAGATGTGGTCATTGTCTTTATATGACATAAAGCTGAAATGTAAAAAAAAATTATAACAATAATAATGTATTTTTTGATAATCTGTTCATTTAAAGGGTACAACATTGTGCATTTTTATATGAATGTTTATTTATATGCAACTTGACAGATGTGGTCATTGTCTTTATATGACATAAAGCTGAAATGTAAAAAAAAAATTATAATAATAATAATGTATTTTTTGATAATCTGTTCCTTTAAAGGGTACAACATTGTGCATTTTTATATGAATGTTTATTTATATGCAACTTTCATGGTTTAAATGTGGGAAATGCTCACATCCATGCACAACAGGTGTTTTACCAGCAGTTCAAACATCAGAAATATCAATGATTAATTATAAATTATAAATAAAGAGTTATAAATAATTATAAAATATATTTATAACTATTTAAAAAACTAAGGTACTCATTGCTTATATCAGTGTTAAGTTGTTTTCTTTTTTTCCAGCAGCTTTTCGTTTTAATCAGAAGAAAAGCATATAATGCAACAAGAAATTATTCAATGCGTTATTCCTACAAGAAGAATGATGTGCACCTAGGTGCTTCTGGCGCATCCTCAGAGAGCGCAGGTGTGCTCCAGACACCCATGATCTCATCTGCTCACCTTCAGCCCCCGGATCTCGTTCAGATGCAGCTGGAGGCTGCGGTTCACCTCCCGAATCAGATTACTGTGATCCAGAATGACGCTCATTTTATCGGTTTCAGACCTTCGGAGTCGCTGCACCAGTTCCTCTTTGCTCCATTGGAGGAGCTCTTCATCCGTGAGGTTGGAGATGTCTTCTGCTGGACTTTCTGGCGCCTTGGATCCAGGCTGTGCTTGTAGAGATTGTGCTTTCTCCATCAGGAGTGGCGAGCTGCTGCTGTGATACCAGGTGCTGATCAAATATTAATGAGGCAGGCAGCATCCGCTGTGTTAGGAGGAGTCAGGGAGACAGAGGACGCATCGTGGAGTGATGCCCGGATCCGATGCCCTTAGAGTGGGAGTCGCCTCGAGTTTTCCCAAAGCAACAGCTGATGCAGCTCACGAGTAGGAGGAAGGGCGGCATACAGAACAAGTCCGCCCAGATTATTCAGCATCGACTCCCATTCATAGTTCTTGTAAGTTGGGGAAAGTGACGGTACAGGATAGCCGGGGAGATATGGGTGGTTTCAGGCGGCCCGATGCGCTCGCCTCCGTCCGCCTCTGCGCGCTCCAGCATCCTCGTGGAGATGGAGGAGGAGAGACGCAGCATCCGCAGCCAGAGCTCCGGAGAAATGAGCGTGACTGCAGCGACTGAGTAAATTCTCTCTCTCTCTCTCTCTCTCTCTCTCTCTCTCTCTCTCTCTCCTCTCTCTCTCTCTCTGTGTGTGTGTGTGTGTGTGTGTGTGTGTGTGTGTGTGTGTATCTCTGTTTGTGTGTCGTGCATGTTTGTGTGTGTGTGTGAGTTGCCGAGAGGCGATGCTGCTAAAGTTGCATTTAGGTTTGTATCGAGCGCCATCTATGGACACATTGCGGTACTACAGATGAATATGCTAACATTTTCCTTCTGTTGAAACAATAATGTTTCAGACATTAACTCAAGGTAAGGTAATTATATAATTAGAGCACGGTTTAGGCTATTCACTGTATACATACCTTTGATTACACAGCTCTGTACTGTCTTCCTTGAACATTTTGATGTAAACCCTCTTTCACATTTTAGAAAAGTTACGTTTTTGTATTTCATTTTTCATTAAAAATAAAAACAGTTCATATTGGCCCATGAGACAGCAAATACAGAATTACCCTGAAAGAAAAAAAAGAATATAAATATAGCCTATTAACTGTCAAATGACACGTTTTTAAAAATTACTATTTAACTTTGCCACATTCAATGACACTTTTCTGACCTTTGACCTGACCCTTAATGAAACATATTAAATTACATATTAAACAAGATTCTTTGTATTGTGACTTTATACATCCATCCATTCTTTTTTAATAATATCTATATAAATTTCATAAATATTCACAAACAGAGTTCAGTAATAATTTAATGCATAGCCTATTTTACATGTATATTTTTATTTTTATTTTTTAATGTAATAGCCTACGTTATCTCAGATCAACGGTATTGTGTGTAGGCTATAGGCTACTACTATATTATAACTACGAATCGATCAAAAAAAATGCTTGGTCAACATATGTATAGCATACTCTTCATCTATATTAATTTGATTATAATATAATAAATTATAATATAATACGTTCCTATATAACCATTGTTACGACTCACAACCCGTCAAAATATTGTTTAGTCGGTATTAAAAGTATGTGAGAAATTTGAGATCACAGGTGTTTACGCAGAACTCATTTGCATCAAACGCTGCTATAGAAACCGCTCAGCGCACCTACGCGCAGAAATTCGACACTGCGGCGGAACGCTCCTTTGACGTCACGCGGAAGCAGCCTGTCGTGGCGCACTGAGTGTGTAGTAACACGTCACTCTTCGGAGCTCCAGGAACCGGCTGCGGACGAATCCTGCTCGACGAAGTCATTTTCACTTCCAATGGTCGTGTGATCGCGGTTATCATATTTTATTTATTAAAGCCTCGTCGATTAAAAAGGTACGTCTATCGTTGTGTTCTACTGATGAAATCGGGGTTTGTTGATGTGTTTGATTTAAACCCACAGACCCCGGATTAACGTTAGGTCAGCGGAAGTCAGTAACGATAATGTTACTGTGTGTGTACGGGTTACACGGATACATTTAGTAGTATGTTTTGACATTAATGTTCGGGATATTCTATATTTTTTTAATAATATGACTGCCTTATTTCTTGCTTTTCCTCTGCTTTCTTTTTTTCTGTGGTGTATTGAGAGTGTGATGTTATTAACTAGCGCGAGCTTGTCCACTGAAATATAGATATACGCGTGACGTTATGACGATGCTCTTATTTTGACTAAAACGTGTATCATTGTTTAGTAATATATTAATATCAATATGTTAACACCAGTGTAATGCATTTAAGACCCTTCAGTCAGTTGTTATTAAGTTGTCTAGTGTGCTGACCATATCTTAATATGTTGGACTCGTTTAGTATTTTGTATCAGGTTTTTGTTATTTTGTGGCTTTTGATATGTCTTTGGGAACAGTGAGTTCATGTCTGTCTGGAAACTCTATCATTGTGTAACCAAACAGTCAATACAGGTATTGGGCCATGCTTTAGTGTTTAGGACAGGCATGTCCAGGGATCCCTCAGATTTAGGGTTATCAGAGGCCAAAGTCTCTTCTAATACTTTGAAGTGCTATGTGTTTCGTCAGCAAACCTGTGACTGGAGTTCAGTTGGTATTCTAGGACAGGTGTGTCCCAGCAGTAGTACATTCTGCTCAAAAATAGCATCTGATTTTGCTCCTCAACACATCTACGCATATCTCTGATCCGCAAGCTCTTAATGACGTTTTGGGCTTGGCGAGGGTCACCACTCATGTCAAGTGACTTTGTTCAAAGATGACAGTTGCGTGAACATTCCTTCTGTTATGAACAAACATAAAAGAATGCATTTCTACTCACATTGCTGACATGGGTGAAATTGTACCTGTCACTCAAGTATTTGCTGTTAATTTTAGGCTCTGCTATCCTACTCGTCCAGTTTTGGAGACACAACCCATTAGGTGTGGTCTAGGGTTAAAAAGACTTGGCAGCTCACTGTTTACTCATTTCGCTGTTTCTGGTCGTTCACAGTTCACACTGTCATGTCGACCTACCAAGAGTTCATCCAACAGAACGAAGATCGAGATGGAGTACGCTGCAGTTGGAACCTCTGGCCTTCCAGCCGCCTGGAGGCCACACGGCTAGTGGTTCCTGTTTCCTGCCTCTACACTCCGCTCAAAGAGAGACCGGACCTGCCTCCGGTTCAGTACGAGCCGGTACTGTGCAGCCGGGCCAACTGTAAAGCCGTGCTCAACCCACTCTGGTAAGGACTGAATCACATTTCCAAGCAGTGTTGAGTTCTGTGTGTTTGAACAGCGTGTGGTCAGTGTAGATTAATATCATGATGATATTTGATTTGCATATCTGAATTATTGATTAGTTGGTGGACTGGAATGCATTTTGATTATCAGCTTACACTTAAGAACAGTTAATTCCTTTTTATTAAATTAAACATTGGTGTCCTTAATCATATTGCTGTTGCTGTCATTATATAAACACAATAACGCGGGTTTAGAGGGTTTTAGGTGAAGCTGATTTTGCCTGGTTTGGATGTTGACCTTTTATGTTAGGGTTAGTAAAATAGTGTTTTGCTCAAGTGGAGGTTTGGTCTTTGCCTCTAGATTTCCACAGACTTGCTAATTACATTATTTCAGATCTTTTTAAATGTTAAAAGAGTCTATACAGTGTTACTTTCCAACATTATCATTGCTATGTTAATTAGATCAGGTTAGTTAACTGCTAATTGTTTCCTTCAACCGCTGTGACTAAAAGCAAGATGATTGTTTCTCTTTGAGTGCTAATGACTTGCATTAGAAAAGGCTTTGTCATTGACAAGTTTAGCAACTTTAACACTTGATTTCCTTTTGTAGTCAAGTGGACTTCAGAGCTAAGATATGGGCCTGCAACTTCTGCTTCCAGAGGAACTCTGTGAGTATACATTACTGAAACTCATTCTCAGTCTTGGTTTTCTAACGTCTATCACACCTTTCACTGTGAGTAAATATTCATCTATTTCTTCACAGTTTCCTCCATCATACGCTGGCATTTCAGAAGTGAATCAGCCTGCAGAACTAATGCCTCAGTTCTCCACCATTGAGTACATAGTGCAGGTAAATTTACATTTACTCTGTGTACTCTGTTCTGTACATAGACATACTTAACTGCACAAACATATAGATTAACTGTAACTCCTTTAGCTCACAGATAGCTGCTTGTGTCATGAAGCTAGTGTTCAATGTGTTTTAAAAAGTGACAGGATTTTTAAATAGTTTTTCTTGAAATGTAAAAGTCTGTATACACTTCAATAAATACTTCAATAAATAAAAAGTTCAAAGAACAGAATTGATTTGAAATACAAAATCTTTTGTAACATTATGAGTGTCCTTACTGAAACTTTTCATTTTTCTTTAAAACATCTCACTCCATTAATGTATATATTACTATTTAAAATGTATTAGAATAAATAAATGAATTAAATACAGTATGTAATATTTGAATTACCATTATGTAACCTGATTTATTTCTCTTCAGCGTGGACCTCCAACCCCTCTCATCTTCCTGTATGTGGTGGACACATGTCTGGAGGAGGAAGACCTCCAGGCCCTGAAAGAATCCCTTCAGATGTCTCTGAGTCTGTTGCCACCTAATGCCCTGGTGGGTCTCATCACCTTCGGCCGCATGATTCAGATCCATGAGCTGAGCTGCGAAGGTATCGCCAAGAGCTACGTCTTCCGCGGCACAAAAGAGCTCACGCCCAAACAGATACAGGTCAGTGATTGCGTTTTGATTTACCATTCCTAAATCTATAAAATAGCCAATAAGCGACCATGTAAAGCAGAGTTTTCAGTTACATTTATCAGGTGTGTCATCTGTTTGCAGGAGATGCTGGGACTGATGAAGCCAGCCACCTCTGGACAGCAAGGCAAACCACTGGCCCCTCATGACGCTGCTGCTGCTTCTTGCATGTATGAGATGGTCATCCGTCACTCTCCTTATCATGCACATTAGAAGTGAACAGAGGCTTTTACATAAGAGTCTCAAGAAAATGATTTACTTGAAGGCCGTTGTGCTTATTTGCTATTTTCTTTGCACCTGTTTTAGATTTCTGCAGCCTGTGCAAGCAGTAGACATGAACCTGACCGACCTTCTGGGGGAGTTGCAGAGAGACCCCTGGCCTGTTCCTCAGGGGAAGAGACCTCTCCGTTCCACGGGCATCGCCCTTTCTATTGCTATTGGACTACTGGAGGTATAGCCAGGACGTTATTCATTTAAAAGCTCATCTTTTATGGCATAAAATTTGACCAAAGAGAGATAGGAGAGAATTTAAAAAGCTGGATGAATGGATAAAACTCACTCATGAAAAAATGCACAGTTTTGCTGTTGCATGTGTTCAGTACCCTGAGTATTCCTGCAGAGATTTTTCTCCTTTCATTATAACTCTGGTCTGGCTGTGAGTTCAAATTGGCAACGTGTCCGAAATGCTGGCTGTGAGATTCAAAGTCCACTTCAGTTGTCATGTCATATCAGAACAGTTGTACCTAGTACTCGAGCCAGTCATTACTCTTACATAACTCTCAAGATAGGAAACAGACTACCTACTGCACTCTTGAGTTTGTTTGATAATAAGTCTAGCATGGCTGATTTAACTTAAGCCTGCATTATTTCCTTTAAAAGGCACCAATAAAGTTTGTAATATGATAGAAAAAATACTAAAACATACACTTTGACAATGAACTAAATCAAGTTTTTCGCATTTTATTCATTGTCTCTCTGTCATTCTATTTGTAGGGCACTTTCCCTAACACAGGGGCCCGTGTGATGCTGTTCACTGGTGGCCCCCCAACACAGGGGCCCGGCATGGTGGTGGGAGATGAACTGAAGACCCCCATCCGCTCCTGGCACGACATCCAGAAAGACAACGCTCGCCATCTGAAGAAGGCCACTAAGGTGATTACAGATTTTAGTTATAACGATCTGTTGATGAATTCTTTACGTTTATGATTTTCCGGTTTAATTTGTGAAAGGCTAATTAAGAACTTCTTTTGATGTGTATGTAGTATTACGAGGCTCTGGCAAACCGTGCAGCAGTAAACGGACACAGCGTCGACATCTACGCCTGTGCGCTGGATCAGACGGGACTGCTAGAGATGAAATGTCTATCCAACCTCACAGGGTATCTACACAATATCAACGTCTTGTTTCTTTGACGCCAAGTAATTCAAGTGAAATATGATACATTTCCAAAATATTTCTTGTTCTGTTTTAGGGGCCACATTGTCATGGGCGATTCCTTCAACACGTCACTTTTCAAGCAGACCTTCCAAAGAGTCTTCAGCAAAGACTACAATGGAGAGTTTCGCATGGCTTTTGGTGGTACTTTGGAAGTGAAGGTAAAAGAGTTGGACTTCAAATACCTTGCAATATCCTGCCAACCCCAAACTTTTGAACAGTAGTTGTAAATCATGACATTACCCATCTTCTCAGACCTCAAGAGAGCTGAAGATATCTGGTGCGATCGGGCCATGTGTGTCTCTCAACACCAAAGGACCCTGTGTTTCAGACAATGTAAGTCCCAAGCATGTAACTTCCCATTTCATGCCCGCTTCTGCAATGGATTCCAAACAGGACTTCACACATCTGGACACATATGTGAGAATGTCTCGTTTTTTTCACAGGAAATGGGTGTTGGAGGAACATGTCAGTGGAAGATTTGTAGTCTCACACCTGCCACCACCTTGGCCATGTATTTTGAAGTAGTAAATCAGGTATATTGTTATATAATTATAATTTCTATTGTATATGCAGTTGGGTGTGAGAGCTTATATTTACATTGATGTATCAATGACACTGGTATGTTATATTTTCGTAGCACAACGCCCCAGTTCCTCAAGGTGGAAGAGGAGCTGTCCAGTTTGTTACACAGTACCAGCATTCAAACACACAGCGGCGGATCCGTGTCACCACCATTGCCAGGAAGTGAGTCTTAGCTTCAGCTTTCAACCAGTCGATATCATATTAAAATCAAGGCCTTGGTTGGTTCTTTTCATTCATAAGATTCTCCTTTGTTAATATCAACTTTGATGTGGTACAAAAAGGTTATCTAAAGTCAACATATCTCATGTTTCCATGTGCTATTTGTGTTTGCGGTAGCTCAAAATAGATTTAGCTGCGTAAATATGTGTAGTTTAAGCCCTGAGTAGCTCTTCAGTAGTCAAATTCTTGAGTGTTCAATTTGTGCGTCATTTGTTCTCGACAAACCGGTTCTTTCTGTTGTCACACCTAGTTGGGCTGACGCACAGTCCCAGATCCAGCATATCGAGTCGTCATTTGATCAGGAGGCCTCTGCCGTTCTCATGGCCCGGCTCGGCGTTTTCAGGGCGGAGTCAGAGGAAGGGCCTGACGTTCTCCGCTGGCTAGACAGGCAGCTCATTCGCTTGGTGAGTATCACAGCTATTCAGAAGCAAATGTAGGTCAATGCCTCCATTCAGAAGAGGCAATAATGCAAATCATTGAACCATTATCATTATAATAATGACGTAGAAGTTGCGTCAAACTCAACTTTTGTGTTTGTTGTTTGGTTTCAGTGTCAGAAGTTTGGCCAGTTCAATAAAGATGATCAAAACTCCTTCAGACTGTCTGAATCTCTCTCACTGTACCCACAGGTAAAACATAAACTCTTATATTTGTGATAGGTTATAATACATTTTTACATTATGGTGTTTATATTCTAATATGTTATAGATGATGGTGTCAAAGTGCATATCTAATCTATATTTTTATTGCATTATTTATGTTTTATCTTTTTGAGTGAGCTGCCAGAAGTACTAAAACAAAAGACCTTTCAAATTAAGAGTCATGGTGTATTTATAATTAAAATGAGTCCTACATTATGCACAAATGTAGCAAAAATTATGCCTAAATACCCAACATTTAATTCATAGTAAAATCTTGTAGCCTGTTTAATAATCACATCAGCAAAATCCTATATTTTGGGTTTAATTGCATTTATTGATATATTAGTACATATCAAAGTCAGTACATAAGTATATATTGAATAAATCATGCCTTGAATAGTTCAAACTTGCAGTTACACTGTTTTGCAATTGAATGTGTGCCTGTTTAAATACATAAATGATGCATGATTTATTTTGAGGTTGTACTGTATGATTAAAAACCTGTATGAGAATATCACATTTCCGAAATTAATACTCGTCTATTTTCTTAACAGTTCATGTTCCACTTGAGGAGATCCCCATTCCTGCAGGTGTTCAATAACAGTCCGGATGAGTCGTCCTACTACAGGCATCATTTCGTGCGTCAGGATCTGACGCAGTCGCTCATAATGATACAGCCCATCCTCTACTCCTACTCTTTCTACGGCCCTCCAGAGGTGATTTGAGACCCGTCCATGCAACATTATAATACGGAATGTTATGTAATTCAGCTTGTACTCATCTAGTATTTGTCTGGTTTTGTAGCCCGTTCTCCTGGACAGCAGCAGCATCCTTCCTGATCGCATTCTGTTGATGGACACCTTCTTCCAGTTGGTGATTTACCACGGAGAGGTACGAATCAAGTGCTTTGTTGCAGCTCACTAGATTTTGGATCAGAACTGTTATTTTCATCGGTTCCTCAAATGTGAAATGGTGTTTGTCTGAGGTCAGTTTAGTGATGGTGTTATTCTCATCTTCACAGACTATCGCTCAGTGGAGGAAGGCTGGATACCAGGAGATGGCAGAGTATGAGAACTTCAAGCAGCTGCTTCAGGCTCCTCTGGATGACGCGCAGGAGATCTTGCAGACACGCTTCCCCATGCCCAGATACATCGACACCGAGCACGGAGGTTCACAGGCCCGCTTCCTCCTCTCCAAAGTCAACCCCTCCCAGACCCACAACAACCTCTACGCCTGGGGCCAGGTACACACCTTTAGTTCTGACGGCGGGTTATGTTCGTTATGTGTTCTTAGGTGCTTGAAATGCATTCAGTGTTGACAGGAATGCCTGATCTCTAATATTATATCTCCTCCTTGTAGGAGTCCGGAGCACCAATCCTCACAGACGACGTCAGTCTGCAAGTTTTTATGGATCATCTCAAGAAACTGGCTGTTTCCAGTGCCGCGTAAACTTTCTGCAGAAGATCAGTGAAGGATGTACATTTAGAGTGTTGAAGAAATGGACTTTTGACCTAATCTTCTGGAAAAACTTCCATATCCAACCTTGATACAACAAAGTGCATCTCTGTGTTTGTTTAGGAGGTCCTCCAGAGAAACGGTTGTTAGATGTTTTCTAATTCTCATCTACGCAAGTAATTATGATTTGTCTGTCATGTTTGTTTGCTTATTTAATTAACTGAGGTTAGTTTGTGTCTAACAGAAAGTGTTACATGTTAAACCTTAATAACTAACATCTGATTTCCCAAAGAGAAAATGTTTTCTGCCATCGTGTTGCTTGTGTCGCTCTTTCCCAAGCATGTCTAGACTGAAATTCCTGTTAATGCTTATTTGCCAGAATCCTCTTATTTGTGTTCTTTTTTTTGTATTGCACAGATCGACAGTCTAATCACTTTCATAAACTGTACCTGTGATCTGCTCACTTGCGGGGAGAAACAGTATTCTATAGTCCTTTCCCTCCAGTCCTGTAACTAAATGAATGTTGTATGTAAAGAATTTAAATGTGACTTGTGACCCACATTCCAGTTATATCTTGATCTACAATTATGAACTAATACTATGCATACTATTTATAGTGAAAATCTCTTATAGGTTTACTTCATTTCAAAGGTAAAGACGAGGCTGAGCACCTTGAATCTAAAATAAAACATTACAAATCAGCATGACTGAGGCATTTGTACCTATTTATATCAGGATTTTATGTCTGATGAAATGTGGAATCATTAACATTAAAATAAAAAACAATTTGTACTTATGCACATTATTTGTAACTGTAAAGTTCACAATATGATTTGTTATTTGTCTACCATAAAAATTTTTTATTTATTTATTTATAAAATATAAGTATGTGGACACCTAATTTGGTTTCTTTTTTAACAATATCTATCTATAACTAGAATGTAAAGTTAGTGAACTAACTTTGATGTTGGCTTGGCCTTGGGCCAAAAGAGCCACTGTACTTGTGTGTCCAACCTTCTTGAGCTGCCTTGGTGGAAAAAAAAAAAACTTCCAACAGTATTTTTCTATGGACCCTTGCTGTTTTCTGTTCCAATAAAAAGCCTTGGCTATGACAACAGTTTCAACAGGTTTGGCTAGCTGTATGCAAAATAAGTCATGCCTTTTTCCCCTGTTTGCTATTTCCCAGTCATCTAACTGAAGTGTTGTAGGCAAGAACACAGAAGGTAAAAGAAACAATGTGGTTTAAGTCAAGGTGAGAATAGATATGAAAAATAGATAAGTAATATAGTTTCTTTTCTTCACTTTATGTGTGATAACTTGAGAAATATGTTGTCAATACTATTCAAATGAAAAAAAAACGTAATGGTACTTAGGAGATTTACAGTTTTTGCATAAATACTATATTGGGCTTTATTAAAGTTTATGAAAATAGAATGCATGTATATGCATTTTATATTTATGCACATAAATGGAACATTTTAAAATCTGTGAACATATATTGAAGTATTTTCTGTCCTGTGGCGCCATCGTGTGGACAACATTAGCATTGTGGCCTTCATTTCTGAACAACATCATTATGAAAGGGTCCAATATTTTATGAATGATTACAAATATTTAATGATTAGTTCACTGATAATTTACCCACATTAAAATCGAATTTACTGATTCTGTATCTTATTTCATGCTTTAAGAGTTTATTTTTCAACTTACATTTTTAAGCAGTGATGAATGATAACTATGTGAGTTGCTAAATTGTATTTTGCAATAATAATACATAAACTATATAATGATGACAAAATAACAACAGTTATTGTTTTCATAATATTTACTATTGACAATACAAAATATAGACATACAAAAAAAAGCTGCCAAGACGAATGATTTGTCCGTTCTTGCAGCGAAAAGCCAGAATCAGCGTCATATGTAACTCGAGAGATCGATGCAGTCTTTTTCTGGCCTAAGACAAAAAAATATCTCACAAGCACTCATTTTAATATCTTTAATATATTCTTCTAATTGTTTTGTACTGATTCGCTGGAGTGTTTTAATGTAAAAGGCTGTAGTTTCAGTATGTAGACCTTTTTCCCCATGCCAGTGTTGAAGTCTCGAGCCGTCAGAGAGGCTGCTGCAAATCATTCAATTTCACAATATACCAGCTCACAAAAAATCTGAATTTAGCCGTTGGTGTGTTCTCATGGGTGGATTGTGTGCAATCGCTGTAATATTTTATTTTTAAAAGGTCTTAAACAGGAATAAAGTCGTTTGTTGTGAGGTCGTTGTGAAGCCCCGCGGTCTCGCGTTGTCAAAATAGATGACGCAAATCCTTCATTTTCCACACTTAAACAGCTGAAAAACACCCACTTTTAGCTCTTGGTTTGTTCTAATGGGTGGATTGTGTGCAATCGCTGCAATATTTTATTTTTAAAAGGTCTTAAACAAGAATAAATTCGTTTCTTGTGAGCTCGTTGTGTCAGTGCACGAGAAGCCGCGCCGTATCGCGCTGTCAAAAGAGCTGACGCAAATCCTTCATTTTCCACACTTCAACAGCTTAAAAACACCCACTTTTAGCTCTTGGTTTGTTCTAATGGGTGGATTGTGTGCAATCGCTGTAATATTTTATTTTTATAAGGTCTTAAGCAAGAATAAACTCGTTTGTTGTGAGCTCGTATTGCGACTGCACGAGAAGCCCCGCCGTCTCGCGCTGTCAAAAGAGCTGATGCAAATCGTTCATTTTCAAACGTCAACAGCTGAAAAACACCCACTTTAAGCTCTTGGTTTGTTCTAATGGGTGGATTGTGTGCAATCGCTGTAATATTTTATTTTTTAAAAGGTCTTAAACAAGAATAAATTTGTTTCTTGCGAGCTCGTTGTGTCATTGCACGAGAAGCCGCGCCGTCTCGCGCTGTCAAAAGAGCTTACGCAAATCCTTCATTTTCCACACTTCAACAGCTGAAAAACACCCACTTTTAGCTCTTGGTTTGTTCTAATGGGTGGATTGTGTGCAATCGCTGTAATATTTTATTTTTAAAAGGTCTTAAACAGGAATGAACTCGTTTGTTGTGAGGTCGTTGTGGAGCCGCGAGGTCTCGCGTTGTCAAAATAGATGACGCAAATCCTTCATTTTCCACACTTCAACAGCCCCAAAATACCCGCTTTTAGCTCTTGGGGTGTTCTAATGGGTGGATTGTGTGCAATCGCTGTAATATTTTATTTTTATAAGGTCTTAAACAGGAATAAATTCGTTTCTTGTGAGCTCGTAGTGCGAGTGCAGGAGAAGCCGCGCGGGCTCGCGCTGTCAAAAGAGCTGACGCAAATCGTTCATTTTCAAAATTCAACAGCTCAAAAACACCCTCTTTTAGCTCTTGGTTTGTTCTAATGGGTGGATTGTGTGCAATCGCTGTAATATTTTATTTTTAAAAGGTCTTAAACAAGAATAAATTCGTTTGTTGTGAGCCAGCTGTGAGACCACTCGCTGAACGGAGCGGTGAATTCTCTCTCGTCTTTCTCTCTGTTCTGTGGCCAGATATACATTTTTAATAAGCCCTGACCCCTGTAATATTCAAATATGTTGGTTTAGCTTGTCAGAGTGAAATAAATTCATGTATTTATTCTTATTTTTAACCGATTTAAAAGTGAAACTATGGCAGACTCCTCCCTCAGTCCCGGGAATTGCTCCTGTAGGGGCGCAATTTTTCTCAGATAATGGGAGTCTATGGGAGATTTCTGATTTATAAAAATTAATAATAAATAAACTGTAAGTCTGATCAGTCTAAAAAGATATAGCAACCAGCACCGCTATATCCCGCAGGTGTCTGCCGAGTTTGGGGCTTGTGGCTTAAAAGCCCTAGGAGGAGTAGCGTTTGGAATTCTGTCTCAGAAGAATAATAATAATAAAAAAAATAAAAATAAGTTTAAATAGCATAACAGTATGTTGGCTTGTTGCCAAGCCAACATTATTTTGGTTTCTTTTTTAACAATATCCTAAAAATGTTATTATAGAACATCATTACAATATCTTAAGCTATTAATTACAATTACAGGTGAGTAGCTTGCATTATGTAAAGTTATGGACTACAGGTGCTTTAAAAAGTCTTTAATCGAAACGAAAGAATAAAGGAGGGCGCAAAATGGACATGAAACAGTCTTTGCGATTGCTCAAAGACTTCAGTTTAGTGGGATCTGGCGCCCCCTTTAGTGGACATTAAAAGATTAGCTCCCATTCATTAAAAGATTAACTCCCATTCAAATCTAAGGACGTTTTGGTGACTGAACTCTATTATTATTATTATTATTATTATTATTTATTAATAATAGCAAAGATTGATATCTGACATGCAAATAAATCCAATCCAGTTCCTTTTGGCCAGCGCTGAGAAAAGTAACGGATACCAAGTGATCATCATGCTTTTATTTACTACTCAATCAATTACTAAAGAATTGCATTTAAGTAGTATTTGAATTTACTTGAATTAATATTTGAAATAATAGCGAGAAGTCGTCTTTTTTAGAGGTATTATTTTAAGGAACTCGTTCTGACTGGTCACTTCTCTAACAAGGAAGTGACAAAAAATAATTTGAAAAAAAAAAGAAAAACAAATATGTGGCAAGATAAAGATGTAAAAGGCTTTCTTTTACTGTCTATGGTAAAAGGTGACGTGAACCTACTGTTTGATCCACTCTCCGGAACAGAAGGTGGTGGTACTGTACCAATAAACTGGATGCCAACCGCTGTTTAAGAAGAAGAAGAAGCACGTGACAACAATTTAATGTCCTACATTTTTGACATTAAATTGCAGATATGAAGATAGATCCTGTAAAGTGGAACCGGAATGCGTCACTGGTCTACGCTGTTGGTGTTTGGACCATGCTTGGTTACGCATATTACAAATACACGCTCGGAGACGACAAAGCTAAAGGTGAATTATAATAGTTAATATAATAATAGGTTCAGCTGTCATATGCACCGAGTGTTCAGTTACTCTACAGACATTTTGAATGTATCCTAGAAGCTTAAAAAAAACACTGTGGGAGTTTATATACTAAATAAATGACAATGTTGTGTCAATTTCAGAACTGCAAATGTGTTGCACATAATGTTTTGTTTTGTTTTTTTAGTTGAAAAGGTCATCGAAGACAACAGACCTAATGTGAAGATATATGAAACAAAGCACACTCGGACCACAATTATCTATAAAGATGATTCAGTGCCATATACCACAATGCTTTTAAACTTCATCAAATCTTCTTATGGAAGTTCTACAGAGAGTCAAAAACAAGACGAAGCAAATTTTTTTTTTTTTTTTTTTTTTTTTTTTTTTTTTTTTTTTTTTTTTTTTTTTTTTTTTTTTTTTTTTTTTTTTTTTAGTTTTTTTTTTTTTTTTTTTTGTTTTTTTTTTTTTTTTTTTATGTGAGTTGTTTTTTTTTTTGATTGCTTGATTTAGTGAAGAAAATGTTATGTGTGTTTGTTTGATTTTTTTATTGAAGAGAATATTAAATGTTATGGTTTAATGTTTTAATTTGAAGTATTAAAGAGGCAATTAAGTTCCCTGGCTACGTAAATAAAATATTTTGATGATTGTCTTTTGAGATAAGCAACACATCTAAAGAGGTGTATTGTGTTCACAGCCTCTGTGTTAAAGGAATAGTTCACCCAAAAAGGGAAAATGTACTGAGAGGTACATCAAAGATGCAGATGATTTTGTGTCTTCATCGGAACAGATGATCCGCAATGGATCCTTTGCAGTGAATGGGTGCCGTCAGATTGAGAGTCCAAACTGCTTATAAAATCATCTCAATAATCCACACCACTCCAGTCCATCAACTAATGTCATGTAATGTGAAAAACTTTGTAATAAATGTAGTTTCTTTTCTAGAAACCAGAAAATACAACTTTGATACACTTCTGTTGGTGTGTTTATTGAAATGTATTTTTAAAGTTTATGTAATATTTTGGGGGTTTTGTTTTTGAATCATGTTAATTGGCACTTACTAGTAAAGAGACGAAACAGGTTTATAGACAGGGTGGTGTTGACAGGCTGTGAATTACACTACCAGTCAAATGTTTGGCCGCATCTACACATACCATTACTACTTTACACATTTGTGAATAATAGTAAGGTCCTTAAAACTATAAACACAAATTTAATACAAATTTTGAATGCTGCTTCAGTACCCAATTAAATAAAATACAATCAGGGATATATTTTAAGGTAATTAATACATTTTTAAAAATACAAGTATTTACCTGAAATGGTTTACTGCGCCAGTGCGCAGCCGCTGAAAGGGGCGGGGCTTCGCAGAAACCGGAAGATCAAAGTGTTCGAGTGTTACACATGATTGGAGACCAAAACAATGAAGGCGATCATTCAAAGAGTAACGAAGTCAAGCGTAACAGGTACGGCACAAAATTCACACATTTCACAATAAATCCTGCTGTCAGCTGATCGCTCCTTGTTAAACTCTCGGTGAATGTGTTGAAATGAAAATGAAAGCGGCTACAGGCATGACTGTACTGTACACTGTACACTGCTGTCATGCGCGCGCCATGCTTTAACAGCTTCACAGTGACGTTGCTGTCCTATTAACCGCATTTGAAATGTGCAATTTAAAATATACACAGATGTCGATCTAAAACTGTTGAGATCAGCAGTAAGTATCATGTTAAGCACGCAGCTCGAGTCACGCTCTCTTTACTGTACGGTGACGTCATTCACGCAGTTGGGGAGGAGCAGATCAGCTCCATTGGCAGAGGACTCTGCGTCTTGCTTGGCATCTCAGTGGAGGACACGCAGAAGGATGTTGACTACATGTAAGTACTACTGATGTCTGGCCAAAAGGCAGTTTTGCCAGGGAGACCATACGTAATATAATAACATCAATACCAATGTATTATAACAACATCAGATATAGTAATAATGTGTATTAGTATATTTAATAGTAGTATTATAAAACCAGGGTCTATTTTTTTTATAGATCAGATATTTCATTCATAAAACCAGGCTTGCAGGATTCATCCTCAAACAAAGTGAAGTACATATTTACACACAGATCTTAATTATCATGTGTGATCTTTCCGTTAAAGCTAAATTTATTTGATCAAAAATTGAATGTGAACTGTTAGCCTAATACAATTTAAAATATGCCATTTTTTGTTTTAGTATATTTTAAAATGTGATTTATTTGCGTGATTTAGAAGATGTGTTTTAATCATTTTTTTTCAAGTTTTGATTTTATCATTTTGATTCGGAGATGATTTTTATGTGCTGATTATATGCTCATGTTCTCTTGTTTTTCAAATGTATTTGCTTATTCGATGGAACACGAAGAGATGTTTTGAAGAATGTTTGTGCTGCTCGTTTCATTTTGCCATGCTGCTTACAGTGACCATATCAAATATTTTCTGTATGTCTGATCTGTATGATGTTGTTTATCAGGGTACGTAAGATTCTTAACTTGCGTCTGTTTGAGGACGAGAACGGCCGTGCCTGGAGCCGCAGCGTGATGGACAGAGAGCTGGAGGTGTTGTGTGTGAGTCAGTTCACTCTGCAGTGTATCCTCAAGGGAAATAAGCCGGACTTCCACTCTGCCATGCCGACTGAACTGGCCCAGCCCTTCTACAACAACATGCTGGAGCAGCTGAGGGAAGCCTATAAAGCAGAGCTCATCAAAGGTGAGCTGACTGTTGAGGGTTTCATTCTTCTGATTAGGATGTGTTCGTTCGTTGTTTAAGGTATTTGCTGCATTAAATAGATAGTTTTCCAAAAATGACCTTTTCACTTACATGTGTGATTCCAAACCTGTAGAACACAAAGGAGACCTTTCCAGTGTTTTTGTGTGTTGATGGTGAATATGATTAAAAATGTTCATCTTTCAAAAGTCACTGATACATCAATCGAACAGTGATTTAGAAATGTTTTTTCTTTTTTCTTTTGCAGTAAGAAGACAGTTGAACAGTGGTTCTTCATTTAATTTATTAATAATAAAAAATGGATCACTTACTGTGTTTAAGAATGACTGTATTAAAATGACTAAATTAATAAATATCAGCCAGTGCTTGTTTAGGGAAATAAATGGAAGCATTTGCTAATCTGATTTTTACTGAATGTATAAATTACTTTTAATATTATTTTATATACAAGTGTCATTAATATAAAATACTAAATAAAATATATATTTTTTAAAGTTGTTTTTTGACTATTTAGTTTAATAATTGTATACCTGATGACAGACTAAGCAGAATCCCAGTAAAAGAGATTTATCTGAAAGATTTATGAATATATACATATTCACTTGAATTAAAATTACTAAATCAGTATAGAATAAAAAAAATAATTTATATACCTAATTGAAAATGCTAAAAACATAATTTTTTGTTTTTGTTTTTTCACTATGAATTGGTGTTGGTTGTAACTTACACAGCTTGTACTGTGTTGCAGATGGGCAATTTGGTGCAAAAATGCAGGTACTCATTCAAAATGATGGACCTGTGACCATTCAGCTGGAGTCTCCTGCCGGCCCTACAGACCCTAAACTGGTATCCAGCTTTGATTCGCAGTGAAATACATGCCTAAACGTTATCTTCTACAGAAACTGTAAATTCTGTAGTTCTGATTACAGCATGTATTGTTTTGGGACTGTATAAACCCACAAACCAGTTTGCCTCTCTTCCTTTTTTCATGCTTCAGCTGTCCAAACAAGAGAAACAACAGCAGCGGAAAGAAAAAACATGGTCAAAAGGCCCCTCCGAGTCCAGCAGAGAGAAGGCAGCTCTGCGCTCGAAAGCGGGCGCCAGCGCCAGCAGCGGAGCAGAGGGAGATGTTTCCTCTGAACGTGAACCATAGAGTACCTCACGGTACACTTACAGCCACAGTCCAAACTGATACATTTCTAGAAGCTGTTTTTTATTATTGTTGAATTGAATCAAGCTCCAGGGGTTGCTCTTTGGAGACTGAAACCAAATATCACAGTCTGCTCATTGTATTTCTTTGCTTTTGTTTTATTTTTTATTTCATTTTTAGGATTTTGCAACTTGCATATCAGTCCAGCTTCCAGTGGAATGCTGCTGTCTTCAGGGACGTCTTTCAGTGCACAGCTCAGTCTTCTTACTGTCCCTCTCCACTGTCCACCGTAGGGACCAGTCTGATTTCCTTCTGAAACCTTGATTGTATACAAACATAAGAACGAGTGGCAGCTCCACATTTACTAGAAGAAAAAAGACTCAGGCACACATCAGTGGTATTTTAGCACCACTTTGAATATCATCTGAATATTTACTATGCCATCTAATTTATTTAAATGTATATATCTCTGTGATGGGTTTTAATAAAAACAGGAAAGAAAATGTGCGTCATTATTTCTTATTCCATAGCTGTTCTTTTTTACATAATGCCATCATATTTGAAGATCTTGTTTAGATCTACACATCTGAAACAATATTCATAAATCTATTTTCTATGAGGTTATTAGGGACCTAGTTTGAAATTTAAATCACCGTAAATACAGTGTGACCAGCAAAAAAGTAAATAATTTCATAGCAAATTGCTAAATATGGTCAGTAACATAAGGACAAAGGAGCTTTTGTGAGCTAACCTGCTTTACGGCATGACTTTTTAAGTAGAAAAAAAATTCCTGAATGTGAAAAACACGTGTACCTATACAATTTAATAATAAAAAAGCATAATGATTGTCTTACACTTGGAGAGGATATTGCTCACTATCAGAAGTTAAATATAATTTACAGGTAATTGATTGGGTGGGGGTGATGTGATTTTTCATACATGCATTCGCGGACATTAATGATGAATATATCATAATTTTTTTTATAATTGAATGAATTTTCATTTAGATAATTATTTTAAAAAAAAACACGCTAATACATAACTTTAATGTCTTTTTTTCATTATATTCGATTTTGTTTGTATTTTTCCATATAAATAAAAAAGTAGCAAATTTTATGAACAGTCTATTTCATAACACGGCTATTTCATCATAACGGTAAGTCAGTCTTAGCGTTTTTAGGAAACAAGGAAGTTTTTAACCCATTTAATTGTTCTCTTCAACGTTGTTCTTATTTACCATATTTAGCAGTTATTCAATGACGTGCAGCGTCGGTCATGTGATCATGTGGGCGCGTGTGTAAATCTGTGGGTTAGAGACAGAACCCCTGGACTGTAACTTAGTTACTGTAGAAGCTTGTGCTGCTGGCGGCACTCGCTTTAAATACAGACTGGAGAGGAGCACTCAGTGGTAGGTTTATGTGATATCAATTTTCTTATATAATAGCATTGCGTAATTAGTTATTAAATGCGTGAAAATGATTTCAGTTCGCATTGGGCATGTTTGTTTTCACTATTGAAACCCCGTTTCTCTGTTCTATACGCTGAATAATCCTCATGAACTAGTGTTTAGACCTTCAGACCGCAACTTATTAATATTCGTCATATTTACTTATTATTTTACATGCCTATATTTTACATGCATAACACGATATACAATCAGACATTACGGAAAGTTGGACGAAGATGTCCCACTGAAGAACAATGTGTATTTAATTTAAATTGTAGCATATTTAGATATGTTTGGCATGTGCCAGATGATAATTGTTTTAAATAAATACCTGCAGAAATATTTGCTAATTACATGTCAGCACAAAATGTGAAATTATTAAGTGCTACCTGAGGCAAAAAAAAGCCACTTAATATAATGTTTACTTGAAATAATTAAATTATTTTCTATTTCAAATTATGAGTTGACAATGTAGTTAAATAATAATAAATTAAAAAAAAACAAAAACAGAAAAAAGATACTCTTCTGAAAAATACATTTATTATTTGACTTTTACACAGGCATATGAATATATTCATACTTGATGTATAGCCTATATATTATATTTATGAAGAGAGCATTGTAAAATAAATACAGTGCATGATATGAACACTGTGTTTGTAGTGTAATCTTTGCCAGATTGATTTGCATTCAGCTATTCACAAATATTCCACAACAAAGTTGAAGTACAGTCATGGTCCTAGTTTGTTTGTGTGATCTCCAGCGCTGATGGCGCCAGCATGCGCTTGGTTTGCACTGAGGACCCGGTGCAATGATGTGGAGCATCTTTGTCAGGAATTTTTAAACATATCTCACACTAAATAGCTTCCATGCACTGTAGTGACAGGAACAAACAGGAAGATATGTGTGTTTGTGCACAGAAAGAAGGTGAAAGAGGAGCTGTAGAGCATTCACCCTCCTGCAGAAAACAGACTTTTAGCTTTAGACCTCGTTGACTATTGATGAATGTTTCCGTGAAGTATGCATGTGTTTTTCTGTGGTTTGAGTTACTAAGAATTATGTTCTTACAAAGGACTTATTTACATTCCTCTTATGTAAATGTCACTGGTGTGTGTAACGGAGTATGTCTAATGAGACATGCTTCCTTTTTCTGTGGTGGTGTGTGTGGGTATATGTAAGTATTTTTATTATTAGGTGTATTTTTAGTAATATAGGAATTTATATATGTATGTATATATACATAAAAACACATAAATTAATTCTATAGATTGTTTATATATTTGTATAACTATTATTTTTCAAGGCATTTTTATCAAATCTTAAACCCATTGGAATCTATAAAAATAAATGAAAATGTAATGTATTTAAACATAAATATTTCCAGAAAAATATTCATGAGTTATGTAAATTATTATTATTATTATTTATTTTTCAAGGCCTTTGTGTCAAGTCTTGAAGCCAATGTATATATAAATAAAAAAACATAATACTGTATATAAACATATATTTCCAAAAATATATTTATAAGTTGTGTAAATTATTATCATTTATACTTTTAAATTAATTAATAAATTAACATGCAGTCCTTTTTTCAATGCCAAAGCCTTGGAAATGTATTGTGTCTGCCAGCATACATTGCAACTCTTTCAGTGTTTTTAAAAATCATGAAGTTACAGAGAGAATGTCCACAGAATTTGTATGCAATCTTTAAATAAACCTCTAGCTCTTTTTTTTTTTTTAGTCTCAATGTATTGCTCATGCATGTCTTTGTTTGACTGCAGCTGTGTTTTAAACTCACATATGCACTAGTTTCACTTCAGACTATTGCCTGACTATGGATGCCCCCAAAGACAGAATCAGTAGTCTGAAGAACACAACAATGTTTCATTTATACAGCAATTCAGAAAGCGAGAGATATGACTTAACACCTGCTGCTTTCATAAATAGCATAACTTACCTGATCTGTAATTAAGAGTCCAGCCTGTTCAATAAAGCTAGTTTGCAGGTGACCTGGAGTGTGTAGAATCTCATCACACTGTAATTTTATATCTAGTGACTGTACTAACCACACAGTGTTGCACTTGCTGTAACTGAGCTGTGTAGCTGATCTAACCAGTGACCTCACTGTATTTTCTTGTGATTAACTTCTGCAAATTTTGTTTTGAGGAAATTATCTGTTTAAGATCTGTCTCCATGTGAGTGTGACTTCAGTGCTGCTGTGTACGCTAATTAAACAAATATCGCTTTCGAAAATATAGTTTCAAGAGATGTCAGGCAGACAGGGCCGTCAGTGTGTAATTGTCTCTTTGAGGAAATGATTACAGCTTCTAGACTCTAATCTCAGGCTTACAGACAAAATCTTTCATCTGTAATCATAATAATACGCCACAGACATGCACAGAGTATGACTGAATGTGAAGGGAGACAAGAGTGTGGCAAATACAGTATGAATGCATGCATCAGTCATACAGTTTTATATTGCAGGACTTTAAAACACCAAGAGCAATATGGCAGTGAACTCGTCATTACAACCCAGCCGGATGGACAGAAGGGCTAGTTTTCTTCAGGTAGGACAATCAGTTGTACACTAAATCTGAAACCCTGACAAATCAAAGATGGCATTTGTGATTTATTGTATATTTTAAAGAAAACGTTTGGGTGTTTCTTGGTGGCTGTGACTTGGTGTTGTTTTTAATGGCCAATGTAAAAAGTGCTCACTCCCAAGTCAAGCTTATTCTGGACCTTTGGGATTTTTATTAACCAGTTTTACTGTATGGCTGGTGGAAATTTTAAATCTGATTTAATAGTATCTGTAAAGGGAAAAAAAAAACACATATAAAAGCATATTTATCATGCATGATAAGATGCATGATTTGGGGCATCAAAAATGTTTATAGAATACAAAATGCAGGACTAACGCAAAAATGCAACAATAAATGCAGATTATTTCCTTAAAGATGTCATTTTTTTTACATTGATGTATAATGTTTAGTTCCAAATTCATTTTTCTGAGTTTAATCTATGCTGACTATGTGCTTAAAACAGTTTGTGTCTTAAAACATTGGTGTAACAATTTAATAAGAGCGGGACACGCAATGGGCTCAGGCAGGCACTGTTTTTGGATCAGTATAAATATCCCTATTCTCCTACAGAACATTTTCTGTTCCACTGCGTACATTCACTGGCTGTCTGGTGTTTCTTGTAAAAATCAATGGACAGAAACTGTGTGTGTGTGTGTGTGTGTGTGTGTGTGTGTGTGTGTGTGTGTGTGTGTGTGTGTGTGTGTGTGTGTGTGTGTGTGTGTGACTGCAGCAGGGCTTGTTGCCCAGACAGGACCATTCAAGCGCTCTATAATAGATGTGTCTTTTTGAGATGCACATCTCTCTCTCCTCTCTCTCTCTCCTTAATTAGTGCTTCATTTCTTCATCTTCTCAAGGGCTTTTTTATTTTATCATTCAGTCTAAACAATTGTTATCTCTGTTCCATCCTCATTCTCAGTCTTGCTCATCTAAAGTTTATCTTGCCTAGTTTATGTTGTATTTTATGCTATTCAGTCAAGGAATTTATCACTAGCACTAGGAATTACAATAGAAACCTCAAAGAACTTTTGTGTTTTGATTCTGTTTTCATCTGCATTTAATGGCCTGCAATTTAATCCAAAATAGCCCATAATTGCAGATTAGCATTAAAAGCACAGGAAGCTGGCATAGTGATTCAAAATATTTACATGGAGTCAACATTGTGCAGTCACCATGGTGGCATATTGGAAACATTACTTCATTTTCAAAGTAGTTTTGGTCAGAATGCCACTAACAGCCTGCTAGGCTGCCTTGTTTTTTTGTTGTTGTTTTTTTTGGATAATTTTGTTAATTAATGTACTTAATTTTTAATGTATGTAATATAGAGGGTTGTGTAACCTGTATCAAATTAATCCTGCTCCATTTGCACATGGAAGCATGTTTCTGATTAAAAAAAAAAAAGGTAAATAAAACTTGTTAATCCCACAACTCAACTTTTTTTGTTTGTTTTTTATTCTGAGTTTGTCAAAATTCAGATTTTTTTTTTCATAATGAGATATAAACTCACAATTGCAAGAATTGTGAGACACCTTTTTGATTTTTTACTCCATGATGGAAAAAAGAAAAAACACAATTGCAAAATGTAATAATTGCAATAGCAATTTAGAATTCAGAGAAAACGAGTCGTAATTGTGAGATGTAAACACAATGTTGAGATTATAACTCAAAATCCAACACACTGAAACACATTTTTCTCATGTTTGTAGTAGAGTTTATTTCGCATATCTACTGATGTCATTTAAAAATCACATGCAGTTACTTGCAGAGAGTAATGCTGTGATGGTTGGGTACTGTTGCCATGACAAATCCCATTTCCTGTAGGGGAAAATAGATTAAGACCACAGGAGAGTATCTAACTTGCTTCTTGCAGGGTTAGATAGATGACAGCGAGGCTGAAGCTGTTGCCCTTGTTTTGGTCACAAATAAGCCTCTTCAGCAATTTTTTATTTTTATTTTATTTTAACTTTCCGTTTTTTCTTCACTGTTCTCAGCAGGTTTCCTGGCAGTTTCTCTTTTTTCAGATTCTTTGTTAGCAAAGGAGAAGTTGCCAAAGTGAATTTTAAAAGAGCACTATATTAATTCACTGAAATGTTTTCTGCTTGGACATGTAAGATTTGACCTGTTCTATAAATGTGCAGCTCGTCGATGCGTTTGCATTGTCACTGGGAGCATTGGAGCTGCAAATGGTTCACGCTGTGCAGGAAAAAGACAGAGACACAGACATTTCTATGCTCATAGAGTGAGTACACATACCAAACACGTCAAAAATGCATTTAGACCAGCATTGTACAGTAAGCTCAATAAGAGTGCATTTAAATGATATACTGCATATATTTTCTGTACTTTTAAAAGATGCATTGCATTTACATCTGTTAAGTTAATGTACTGTAATATATGTAATTACATTTACAAAGAACCTCTTTATGTTTTAGAGTGGAGTTCAGTAGAGGGCGCCAGTGTCTAGTCTGTCTTTCTAATGCCTTTTCTTCATTTAAAGGACATAAAAGACATTTCTGTCAAAACAAAACAACCCTCTACACCCATGCCTTGTTTTGTTCTCTGTAGGATAGAGGGAGAGATAAATCCTGTGTGTCTACAGTATCCTGCGGTAGATGGGGCAGGTACGAGCATAAGTGTGAGTGTGTTGGATAAACTGATACACACACACCCCATCTGGCTTCTGCTTTCCATCGACCAGCGAGAGGCCACTTGCATCCTTCTGCAGCAACCAGCTGGGGTAAAATATGTTAGAGAGAGTGAACGCAAAGACGCCAGACAGATTTTTTTAAAGAAACAGTTCACAGAAATTCAAATTCTGTCATCATTTATTCACCCTTGTTTTGTTCCAACCGCATCAGACTTTCGTGAAATACAAAAAGAGATGCCCATGTTGCTGTTTTCCAGAGTGGATGCTGATTTATATAGCTTCAAAAATGACATTAAGTATCATAAAATGTTTATGAGTTTTGGCACAAGAGGCTTTAATCAAGATTTTTGACAAATACTTTTCAAAACACATCAACTCTTTTAAAGAGCTAATGCATTGCCATTAGAGCAGTATGAGTATCAGTATGAGTATATAAATTAATATATTATTATTAATAAAGAAATATAATTAATTAAAGCACATGAATTCAAGATGTAAACTGAATTCACATTTCATTTCACCCCCCCAGTAACTATTGTTTTACAAAATGAATCATGGAAAATTATTTAATATAGCAATGATTCTATTTTAGAACTGGGAGGTTAAAAATGGTTAAAGGTATAGTTCTGTCATCATCTACTCACCCTTATGTCATTCCATTTTGAAGAATGTTGTTAACCAAACAGTTGATGGTAGCCATTGTAATTCCATTGTATTTTTTCCATACTATGGAAGACAGTGGCTACCATCCACTTTTTGGTTACCAACGTTCTTCAGAATATGTTCTTTTTTGCTCAACAGAAGAAGTAATTCATACAGCTTTAGAATGACATGAGGGTGAGCAAATGATGACAGAATTTTCATGTGTGGGTGAACTGTCCCTTTAAGAACTGCTGCATTAGAAACATATACATAAAAAAAAAAGTTTTCTTTTTCCCTGTCCAGGTGTTTTTAGTGTGGAAATCATCTATCCTGCAAAAGAAGGTCCTGTCATTCCACATGGATGGTACCTCAGACTCCTCTGTCATTCACATCCCTGTAAAGGAGAACCAGTACAGTATGTTGGGTCCCTTATATCATACTAAGCCATAACTGTTGTTGACGCTCTGCTCACATCTAGCCATATCTGCTTCTGTGTACTGTGTCTCAATAAATTCAAAATGTTGGGCTGTGAAAGATAAATAGGGGTTTCTTTTTGATATTATGGTCTTTTATTGGGTATCTGTCTTTTTTTATTGTTTAAGCATTTATACTGAGCAGCTTGCTGCTTTCACGTGCATGCAGTTGTGAGGTCTAAGATTGACTGTACATGTGCACTTTGTATATCAATTTATAAATCTCTGTTTTGTGTCAGAATGGGTATTTTTCCCCCTCTTTTTTCACAGATAGTTAATAGTTAATCAGTTATAATAACCTGAGCAGCTATTTGCGACTGGCTTGGTTTAAAAAAGAGGCAGCATATTTGCAGCTAAATGTCACAATAGTAGCCTGGCAGCATTTCAGGAATTTAAAGCAGTGCAGTTCCAAGAAGTTCTGCATGTACAATATCAGACACACCCTATTGTTTTTGGCCTGGGCACAATCCAATTGATGTGGTCTGAGAGGCGCTGAAGGCTTCTGAGCGTTTTACCTGCACAGTTGAGAATCAGTTCAGATATTTCCCAAAACATTTTCAGAAAATTCCCAACAAATTACCAATCTAGGGCAACACTCAGTGCCCCAGTGCTGTTATGATGGATGAAATTGAGAAAATGCTTGGAGATTATAGTCCTTTATTGATTGTTGTGTATTGCTCTTTTTTCCTAGCATTTTCTCTACAGGGCTCAGGAATCAGTTTTGCTGACCTCTTTCGTCTTGTGGCCTTTTATTGTATCAGCAGGTAACACTTTTTCAATGTCTGAGACTTATTAAGGTATAGGAAGTTGAACAACCCTAACGCTAAGCACTGTACTTGGTGCATGTAACTCAACCACTCACATGAAAACTGAAAGTCTGCCCTCTCTCTGCTCAATATCAATTTCCTACCAAGTAACAGCAGAATTATTACTTTTTCTGAATGGGATGTATATGTATGATTTGACCTGTCACTGTAGGAAAAGAGTGAATGATTGTATTTTCTTTCCCGTCTTTGGTTTTCTCCCATTGTTTATTTCTCTTTCATGCACTATTTGTCTGTCTGACTCTCTTTGTTTCATATTAGAGACATTCTGCCGTTTACCCTGAAGCTCCCTGAGGCCATCCATTCAGCAGTGAGCCTGTCAGATCTACATGAAGTGGCCCAGCAAGGAGCAGGTACTGACCAAGCTCGTCTAACCCACTTAAAATATCGCATTTAGTAGAGATACAGTTATATAAAATGATATATAATAATACATTATTTCCTGTTTGGCCCCATGATTATTTATTTGCATGTTCTACCTATATGAATCTAAAATATTATATCTGCATAGTAATGTAGATATCTGTGATTATGTGTGTTATTTGTGACTGGTGAATTTACTCAAAATAGGTTTGGGGGAGAAATGTCCAATGCAGGGTTATTAACCAAAACTGAAAAAATGTAAAAATGTTTTTGTTACTTGAAATAAATTAAAACATTAACTGAAATTAAATCAAATATTAAAAAAAAAAAATTAATTCATTTTATTTCATTATTTGACAAAGCAATATTCTCATTTTCATTTAGTTTAACTTCACGTACAAAAAAAAAAAATACAATAAAAAAATAAAAGTGATTTAGACATTTAAAAAAAACACACACACAACAAAATTACTGAAACTTTAACTAAAATTAAAATGAAGAATCAAAAAAAAAATCGAATTCAGAATATGTAGGGAAAAAACTGCTAGTATATCTCAGTGTTACTAAAATAGCAGTGGTCCAACGTCCATTCAAATTCAGGGGTCATTCACTCTCTCTGATTTTGGAGCTAAGTGGAATTTGAAACGCAAAAAGAGTCTTCAGTATTATCAGAAATTAAAAATGGCCCTTTTCATACAATAAAATTATTAACAAATTTGCCTCATTTTTATTTTTTTAAACATAACAGTTTTTAGGATTAGAGCACTGGTCCCCTTGCACACTAAATTAAAACAGCACTAACAAAAAAAAGAAAAAAAAATGTCTCAGACCTAGGGCACCAAGTGAGTCAGATCTGCCATTGGTGCCAAAGCACAAGTGACATGATGCCAAGTGTTTCAGGAATGTAGAGTTTTTTCAGTAAACTCAAGCAGGTTGCATGGACAAGTAATAATTAGTATTGCAATATTTTATATGTTTTTACATGCTTCAGACCATCTTGAACTAGTATCAAATATTATTTGTCAGATAATGAAGAAATATTGCAATGTTCCTAGAGAAGAAGGAACCTTTGCCATGACTGTCTTGTGAATAACTATGTGTTTGAATCTCTCCGCCCACCACAGCTGAGACATGCTGGCCTACTATTCAGTTCCATGTTATTATTAGTCCAGCTGACATTCCAGATAGCGTGTGAGACTATGTGAGCTAATCAGAGCATAGAGGTTACTGAAGGAAAGAGTATTTGTCTGTGTGTGTGTGTGTGTGTAACCATATTTCTGGGGACAAATTTGTACCCAGAAGTGAGCTAAACCTGACAAAATCTCCCCAAACCTCCTTTTTGGATGTACTCATTTGACTTGGTTTAAAAAATGTTAAAAAAAAAGCAAATAAAGGTTTTTTTAATTATTATTGTAAAAATGCAGAAAGTTTTCTGTCAGTGTTAGTGTGTGGATTAGGTTACAAAATATTAACTAGCTGTATATAAAAACAATAGAAGTCTGTGCAGTGTCCCCATTTAGTTAAGTGTGTGTGTGTGTGTGTGTGTGTGTGTGTGTGTGTGTGTGTGTGTGTGTGTGTGTGTGTGTGTGTGTGTGTGTGTGTGTGTGTGTGTGAAATTTAGCAGACACAGTCATATTCACCTAAAAAGAAAACAGACACAGGATTTACATTTTTTCCTTAACAGTGATAGTTCTGTTCTGCATTAGCAACGAAGCTAAAGCTAGCAATGAGGTTAAAAAAAACAACAACAACATTTGTATGACAGAACAACAACATTTGTATCACCTTAGCAACACCCATCCACAGTAAAGTACTCTAAAGTTGCCATATCTATTCTTAATAGAAACTGGCCCATCAAGCCAACATAAGGAGAAACTATACTGAAATGGGTTGGGAGAGAGACAGAAAGCATGGGGAGGAGAAAGAGGAGGGGTTTGGTATGCTCTGTGAAGTCAAGTTACATGCCGATACACCTCCCCATACACGCTGTCTGTTTGGATAAAGGACTCAGTGTTTGGCCAGCTCTGTGTTGGGTGTGTTTGTATGGCATTTGTGAATCAGTTTTCTGAAATGCATGACTGAGCTCGCTAAATTTCTCCAAGAACTTCAGTGGGACTGAGGACAACAGAAGTGAACAGATGCTTTAGCCTGGCTGAACTAGATATAGCCACACACACTCACACACTCAGATTCACATGTGTGCTGACAACGCGTGGTGGTCTATGGTAGGAAGCTGGAGTGGGTGTGTTTGCTGCTTTTGTGGTTGTGTTTGTATAAAGACTGTGCATGTATGTTGTTAACCATTAATCAGATTCTCTCTTTTATTCCAGCATTCTGGGAATCTTCTCTCAACAAACAACAAGGGACAATCCCTGCTCCAAACAGTTCTCTGCTTCAGGACAGACCGCCGATCTCTCTGCACAGCAGCTGCTCTGATGTCTTACAGACAGAGGATCAAACCTGCGCTCCGTTTGGGAAGCTACTGACCAACACCTGCCCTGATACCTCAGAAGGTGAAAGGAGTTGCTCCAGCAGTGCTTTGTCTTTTATAAACCCTGTCTTTCTCAAGACACAGCAAGATGTCACAGGAAATTCAGAAACAGTGATCGCAAAGGACCCAACAGCCAAAAACGGAAAATCTCGTCCCCCTCCTCCACCAAGACCACCTCCTCCTCGCATTTTGGTTCATACCCCTACTTCACCTACAGGTCCGAGGACTATGCCTTTGAGTGCTGGCATTACTAGAACGAGTCGGAGACACAATCCTCCACCACGACCTCCACAACCTCCAGACATCGACAGCTACCGCTGCACCATTGCGTTAAATGACGAAACCATCTCTAAGGCCCTTTCTCAAGCCAATATGACTCCTTTAAACCCGACCAGCAGCACTATCCTGCAGCAATGGACTGGACCCGAAGAGAAAAGGCGAAGCTCAAGTGGCCGAAGCTTGTCTACATCCTCATCAGACTCTTTGGATTCTCCTCCGCATCCTCTCCCATTGGGACTATCCCAAAACGTTGGAAAATGCCTCTCCACGGATGACAGCAGTGATGAGTATGGGGACGAGGAGGACGACTACGGTGTGGGACTTGAAAGGGATCTGCATCTTCGCCTTCGTGCTTCCCGCATGTCAAAGAAACTCCTGTCGGTCGAACTAGTAGGCCCTCGACCAAGATCGCTTGTTATCCCACAAGCACTTAGGGGACACTTCCGTAAGGTCCGAGATGTTTTCAGTGTACTGGCTAAGCCTGAAAAACGCATCTTGCTTCGGATCATTGAGTTGTCCAAAGACAAAACTTCTTACTTTGGGTGCCTGGTGCAGGACTATGTGAGCTTTGTGCAGGAGAATAAAAACTGCCACTCGTCCAGCCAGGATCTTCTGCAGACCATCCGGCAGTTCATGACCCAGATGAAGGCTTACCTCAAACAGAGCTCGGAAATGAACCCACCTATAGAGTCTTACATACCTGAGGACCAGATAGGTAAGTAGATTTCCAGAGTTCCAGTCTGTTTTGGGCCATGTTGAACCATTCAAATAAAGAGTCATTTTGAAAGCACCTTTCTGGGGGATCAACCTAAGAATGGCTTACTTTCAGGGATATCTTATACTGTTCCTGGAGGGCCACTTTCTTGAAGAGTTAGCTACGACACACCTGCCTGGAAGATTCCTAAAGTAATCCTAAAGACCTCAATTAGGCTGGTTTAGGTCTGTTTAATTAGGGACAGAGCTAAACTCTGCTGGTGGCTTTCCAGGAGCAGGGTTGGACACCCCTGGATTACTTATAGTAACTGTGCTGTGCTGGCTGGGTGAGTTTTATTCACTGTTCATTTTACTAGTGTCTGGAAACTATTAGTGTGCTGCATTTTGAAATGCTAGCTCCCTTGTCTTCCAGATATGTAGCATCAGCTTGCCTTTTTGTTTTCGTAATCTTTGCAGTTTGCAAACTCATAGTTAAATTCAAGGTTTGATTACTTTGGCCTCACTGACAGTTCAATAATATATATATAGTCCAAAAAAATACCTTGAAATACCTTTCAAGTTCAGCTGTCCTCTCTGCAACTAGTCTGGTTTGTATAAAAATGACAGCTTCAGACCAGACTGCTATTGAAATAGCTGAAATAAGGTGCACATTTCACAGTTCACATAGAGTAGCAGTCATTTAAACAGCAGATTAAATATTGAATAACTGCATTTTAAGAAAATATGCTATAATCCTGTTTTAATTGCTCCTAATATAATGAGGATATTTATAAAAAAAAATAATAATTGGTGGTTTAGGACCAATAAAGAAAGCTTGAAGGCAGAAATTGTAGAGCTCTGCATGAATAGGCTACTTTACTTATACAAAAAAATGTAACTCAAGGCAAGTAAGAAAGTGTTCAAAGTGTAAATTCTTCATGAGCATAGCACTTAAACTTGTGTAATTTATCCCAGCTAAAATGTTGTTGGTTTAGCTTAAAGATAGGCTAATGATTTCCACAATAATGATTTATGTTTTCCAAAGGCCTGACTTTTCTTTGTTTGTCAAACTGTAATGTTAAAAGCTTTGAAGCTGTGTTGTGATACCATGGTTACACAATAGTACATAAGGGACATAACAATAAATCAACTCCAATAAACAAAAACTGGGATCCTTAATTCATAAACTTTTGTATGCTTTAAATGCTTAGCATACCACCTTGAAGAAAAAAGCCATCAGTGTTTTTAATACATTTATCAGAGGTTACAAAACAGCACTGATGGAATTAGATGGTTATAGCATGTTACTTTGATTTATACCATGGTACTGAATGATTATCCTAATCATATATTCATATCTGTATTCCCAATGTGCAGCAACCAATGTGCGTTTTTTTTTTAGTGGAATCAAAGTACTTCAGAAGAAGCGTATAAAATTGATTTTAACATCATAACAGATATAATAAATATCTGATTGACAGTTAAATGACACTCTAATTTCAGAGTTGTTTATTTCATTCAGCTGAACTGTGAAAGAGCGCATATTTGCTTAAATATCTCAGATAACGTCAGTGGTACGAATCATTTCAGATGCAGCCAAAATTACATTAACAGTGGTTATATGTACTTTAAATGTTATTGTTTGATCAAAAGTATTGCTAGGGACAACAGTAGTTGCTGGATATTGCTAGGGACATGTCTAGCATCACTGCTAAATTCTGCACACTTGCTTCAAAAAATGTTGCACAAATAAAATTGTGTTACAGATTTTGAAAAGACTAATCTAATTAAATTTTTAAAGCTCTCAGTTTTGTATGTCTGTGTCATTTGTACAGTAGGTAGTCACAATGGAGCAGGACGTGAGTTATTTGTGTGTGTTCGTAGGAGTAACCCTGTGAATCATGTGTGAATGTTTGTGAATTGTGAACATTTTGGTGCATTTTTTTAGGGTTGATTATTTTAAGTTTTCTTTAAATCATCATGTCTAGCCATTATGATAGTGGATCTGTAATCTACAGGTGACTGTAGCTACTAATATTTATAACTCCTGTGTATACTGTGAGAAATAGAGTTTCATTAGAAGTGTCATCGTGTGTAATTGCTTGTTTAATAACTCTATAGAGTACAGACAACTGATGTGAGGCCTGCTTTTGTCCTCATTTGACTTGCCCTTTGCATCTCAGAAAGCCCTTATTTCACAGGGAGAACTGAATACCAAGAGCTTAGGCCTAATATATCTTGTAACGTTTGTGTCAGATTTTCCATAAACTCAACAGTCACAGTACGCCAGGGTTATTCAAATCTGCCAATGCAGTGCAGAGTTTGGCTCCAACCCTAGTCAAACACACCTGAGCATGCTAATCAATGTTTTTGGGATCATTAGAAAATCACAGGCAGGTGACTTTGATCGGGGTTGGAGCCAAACTCTAGCCCTCCAGGGCAAGATTTGAATAACCCTGCGGTTCGCTCTCTAAGCATTCTGGGTGTTTTGGTTTTTCACTGGTGCAGAACAGAATAGGTAGAAAGAAATAAAAGTGAGAAAAAGAAAAGTTCAGAACAGCGTCATTTTAGCATCACTGATACTGTTTAAGTTTTTATTAATATTTTGAATTTGTTTATACTGTATTTTCATTTTAAATGTCATTAAAGTTTTAGTAGGTTTGTCATGTTATTGTCATTTTATACATATTTTTAAAATATGTCTGTATAATTATTATTATCTTTATTATCTTTATATAAGTCAAACTAAAAGAAAATGTCATTTAATTTGAATATTTTTCTTTAATTTCAAGTGACGTGTTTTTTAGTTTCAGTTATGATTTTAGTCTTTTTAGCCTTTCTTTTTAGTTTGGAACAACAAATTTCAAATTATGAGAATTTTCATTTGAGGGTGAACTATTGCTTTAAAATGTCATGCCTGTTTACGCTGCCTGTTTTTTTTTTTCTATGAATATGGTAAATGTCTCTCAAACTCTTATATATTAAAGCTTTAACTGAAACTCCGTCTCTTTCACAGATCCAGTGTTGGAGAAGGCCATGCATAAGTGTGTGCTGAAACCTCTGTACAGCTGCTTGCAGTCGGTGCTGCATGATTTCCAGGGGGCCGGTGGAGTGTGGCAGAGGCTGCAGGAGAATCTAGCCCTGGCCAAGACCAAACAGCCTCACGAGCTGGGAGTGAACGGAGCCCGGCCTCCAGACGCCCACGCCATCCACAGGATCCGCCGAAAACTCCGAGCCATGTGCCAGATGTACTCACCAGAGAGGAAGATTATGGTGCTGTTAAAAGTCTGCAAACTCATCTACAATATTATGCAAGACCAAGAAGGTGTGTATGGCTGAAGCTTATTTAAAGGCTTTAAAAGTCCATATGTTTTAGGGGTGTATGAGATCGGTAACTGAAAGCAAAAGTATTTGCATCTTAAATGACTGGATTGTACTTGCTGGAATAGTTTGTGTGAAGGTCACTAATAAATCTTTCCTCTGTGTTTGCCAGTGCGGATGTTTGGAGCGGATGATTTCCTGCCCATGTTGACATATGTGCTGGTCCAGTGTGACATGCCTCAGCTGGACACTGAGATCCTGTATATGATGGAGCTGATAGATCCCTCATTACTGCATGGAGAAGGTGCATTAACATGTACTCATTCTTGTGTAATAATATTACATAAACCTGAATTCTTTTAAAAAGATGCAAAAAAAAAAAAAGAATCCAAACTGTATGAGTTTCAGAACGGACAAGCATTTTCCATGTGTGACGAACTTCCTAAGTTCTGTTCCCCATAGAGTCATTTCCTCCTGGGTGTGCGTCTCCTGTTCTTACTGAGCACACTGTGGCAGCCATTCATGGAAAAAATGTATTTTGTTGGATGTACACAGTCAAGTCACAAACTTGATGATCTAATGTGATAGATACAATGATCCTCATTATAGTAATAATTTCCCCTTTTTTGTCAGTTTCAAAATGCACTAACAGTCTGGGCAGTGAGTAATGCATGTTTTGAAAACCACTGGCCAGTTCTGTCCCAAAACTGTCTTGCTGTCTGTTGTTGCCTATAGAGTGCAGCAGTCAGGTCCTGTAAGTAAAAATGCCATTAATTTTCCTGATAAACCTGTTTTATAAACTTATAAAACAGACCTGTTATGAGCTCAGAGGTTATTAATTGATTGTATAGCCGAACCCATCCATTTGTGTTAATTCAACTCAATTTTAAAATAATTATGTTTAATAGCAGAATTTGTGGTGGAAAATACCATACCCATGATGCTGTATAGAAAATGTCATTAATCAGGGAGTTTCGGTGAGCAAAGCGCACCAAAATGTTCCACCCACTCCCATGAAAATATTATGTTTCGTTTCTATAGATACAACCAACATCTTTAAATAAGTAGTTGTATATTTATCACAGTTGTTTTCATTTGATTATATCATACACAATGCTGCACGGGATTGTAGTTCTTTCCTACATTAAAGCTGTTAAGTACACAGTTGTGTACCTTTCTCTTTTTTTGTCTGATTATCAAATGCTTTTTTGCTTCAAATCAAAAGTTTGCTTTAAAAGTTTGTAATGTCGTGATTCTCAGTTGAATCAAACAAAGATTATGTCCCTATGGGAAAAATGAAAATATTTCCAAAAACAGCACTACTGAAAAAGTGAGCATGCACTAATACTCTACATGGGCAGCAACGTCATGACACAAAAATAGCAGTTTTCAAATGCAAAGGGATACTCGACTCACAATTGATTCATATATATATAATGTTAAAATGTTGATAAACTAATTATGCATTACTCTTATATGCACATAAACTTCATAACACGCATAAATATACACTGCCGTTCATGTTGTGTGCTTTTTTTTTTTTTGGAAGGAAATTAATGCTTTTATTCAGCAATGACAAAGCAAATTGACCAAAAGTGACAAAAAAGTGAAAAAAAAAAACAAAACAAAACAAAAAACACAACCACTAAAAAACATTGATAATAATAAGAAATGTTTCTTGAGCACCAAATCAGAATGTTAGAATGATTTCTGAAGGATCGTGTGACACTGAAGACTAGAATATTGTCATAAAAATTACATTTTAAAATACATAAAATTAGAAAGTTTTAAATTGTAACAATATTTCACAATATCAATGTTTTAACTGTTTTTAGCCTTAGTGAGCTTATTTCAAAAACATTTTTAAAAATCTTACCAACCGCAAACATAGGTTTAATAGGATAAAATAATAAATTTCCAAGTTGATTTTCAGCAATACTTTATGGTACCAAACATTTTTTTTTTTTTCATTTAGGTTTTGGGATGTTCACTAGGTTTTTGTTCTGTATATTAAGATGCTTCTTTCTCTTGATCCTGTACAGGAGGATATTACCTCACCAGTGCATATGGAGCGATGTCACTGATTAAGAACTTAAAGGAAGAGCAGGCTGCTCGAGTACTCAACTCTACAACACGTGACACACTCCACCAGTGGCACCAGCGTCGCACACTGCAGAGAAACCTGCCCTCAGTGGACGACTTCCAGGTAAAATCCTGACCTCCGAACAGTATTTGCAAAGTTAACTGCATTTTATAGATATGGACTATTTTCATTCCATAAACTCTGTAATATCTATTCGTTTGTGTGAAGAACTACATGCGAGTGGCTCTGCAGAAAGCAGATAGCGGCTGCACGGCTAAAACCCTTCAGGTGCGGCCCTACGCCACGACAGAAGAGGTGTGTCATCTTTGTGCGCTCAAATTCGGTGTGTCTGATCCAGAAAACTACGGCCTGTTTCTTTACATGGACGAGAACAGCCAGCAGTTGGCCGCAGACACACACCCTCAGTGGATAAAGTCAGAGTTACATAGTCGACCGAAGCGTCAACACTTTTACTTTGTCTACAAGTCGATACCCAGCATGAATTGTTCCACTCCTTTGTCTTGAAAGCAGGACGTTTCCTGAACACTCAATAGACGGAAAGTGTGTAATGAAGGTGTGACTTCACGGAATGTGTATAAAGATCGGGAAATGATAAGGTCTCATGGATAGAGTGGCTCAAAAAAGAATAATTTAATTGGCACTTTACAAGAATAAAGTACATTTGGGTTGTTAAAATGAGTAGTTTCGAAACAGACTTGGGTAACACGGTTGCACATATAGCCTAAATGGAGTCAGGACTAGCTAGTTTGGGACCAAATGTTGGTTTGTATTTATAAATAAAACTTGTATTTCCAAAAATTTAAGAAGAATGTAAGAGTTTGCAAAAGGTTTCCATTTGTTAACATTAGTAAACCAAATTAGTTAATCTGAACTAACAATGAACAATACTTTTACAGTATTTATTAATCTTACTTAAAGTTGAACTCAACATTTACTAATAAATTTTTAAAACCATAAGTAGTGTATTTTGTGAACATTTCATCTTACGGTAGTTAATACATTAACTTATGTTAACAAATGAGACCTTACTGTAGAGTGATACCAATATTAGTATTTTTATTTTAGGTCATTATTATATTAGGTCATTTTTATCTTACAATAACCATGGTAACTAGGTTGAATAACTGCAATTGATGGTTGCTGTTTCTATAAAATTTCTATAAAAAATGAAAATATACAATGATTATATTTTATTTTTTTTATAATTTACTTGTCTTTCCCACTAAAGGGTCCTAAATAACATGATGTTATTTCTTGGGTATCACAATTTTAAGCAATATTGTTTTTTTTGTTTTTTGTTTGTTTTGTAATGTTGGAAAATGATGTAGTAACAGGCTTGCATACAAAACACAGATGAATTGTATATATATATTGATTTAAAAAATGACAAATATTTTTATATTTATCAGTTCCACAGACTAAAATTGTAATGTATGATAATGCATCGTTTATGCTAATATAATAACAATAGTTCATATTACAAATCTGACAATAAGAAAAAAAACTTTTTTCTTTTCCTTTTTATAGTATGACACCAAAGTGTGCCATATTTGCTTTGTAAAAAGTCCCAAATATTACATTATGTAAAATAGTGTTTATTCACATTGCTATGTTTTGAATAGAAATGTTTAATATAAAAGGCATTTATTGGGTATTGTCAGTAATGTGGTGTTGAACCTGTGAGTATATATTTTTTTTTTCATTTGATTCAGTATGAATTTAAAGTAGCATCTGTACCCAAAAATGCCAGGACTGCAATGAAAGATATTGTGCCATTGTTATGTATATACAGAGGTGTCAGGGATTATCTCTAGTCAAACCAGTACATAGTTCTGTACATAGTCAAATATTTTTGCATTCAGGTTGATTGTGTGTTGAAGTGTTTAGAGATGATGCTTGATCACATGGTTGATTTTTCTTTAGCACAACAGAGATGCGTCAGTGTGACCTTGCAAACTGTTAAATTGGCTGAAGAAGCTTTTTCTCTCACTTTGTTCTTGTGAAAAAGGAACACTTTGCTCCTTATACTTCAGCCAATGTCTAAATGTACTACACTGTAAATGTGTAACATGTACAACACACCTATGGCAGAGAATGTGATTTTTACCAGTTTCCTTACTGTTGATGATCATTTAAACACTGAACTTGTGCATACTTTATTGTCTTTGTTGTTATTTGCACTGCAGAAAATAAAGAGTGTCTTTATTCTTTTTATGGTCTCAGACCGTTTAAAATGTTTATCAAGTTACACAGTAAAATGTTTAACCCATGTGGTTATTATTATTATTATTATTATTATTGTATATTATTTATTAGTATTTTAAATAATTATTTATTCATTTATTTTTAACTTTATTTATTATTTTATTGATTATATTAATATTGCAAAAAATCATCAATATTAATGTACATGCATCAATCAATTAGACTGCATAATTTAATTTAATTAGTAATGAATTATATTAATAGTGTACACAATAATGAATAAATTTATTTGTTTTATATTGATTAATTATATTAATTCTGTGAGAAAAAAAAAATAACATTATTCAGTATTAACATGAATGAATCAACCAGACATTGTTACACCAAAAGGTTGTTAATATTAGCATTTTAAATAATTATATTATTTATTCACTTACTTTTACATTTATTTATCGATTTTAAATACATGTAATCGATCTTGATATATATATAGATATCGGTATCAGGAATTGATCTTCCTGATATAGATATTGTACCTCAAAGTGATGATTTTACTGAGCATTTATCACCTTGTATCATGCATGCTGTGTTTTACTGATATATGGCTCCCCATTATCGTCCAGAAAGAACATTTGTTACAACCACTAAAGACAGATTCAGAAATAACCTGCCTGATTTATCTCAACTGGTCTGTGTACACATAAATACACATGAACTACACGAATTGACTAGTAACATGGGCACTATCTTCTCTAATACATTAGAAGCTGTTGCCCCCATCAAATTGAAAAAGGTTAGAGAAAAATGTACTGTGCCATGGTACAACAGTAATACCCACTCTCTCAAGAAAGAAACTTGTAATCTTAGCAACAAATGAAGAAAAACTAACTGGGAAGTTTTTAGAATTGCGTGGAAAAAAACAGTATGTCCAGCTATAGACAGGCTCTAAAAACTGCCAGGGCCGAGCATATCCACAAACTCATAGAAAATAACCAAAACAATCCAAGGTTTTTATTTAGCACAGTGGCTAGATTAACAAATAACCAGACGCCACCTGATCTAAATATTCCCTCACAGTTAAATAGTAATGACTTTATGAATTTCTTCACTGATAAAATAGAAAACATCAGAAAAACAATAACAAATGTAGATTCTACAGCATCTAATACTTCAGCTTCATTCATCGTACCCAAAGATAAACTGCAGTGCTTTACAACTATAGGACAGGAAGAGCTAAATAAACTTATCACTGCATCTAAACCAACAACATGTTTATTAGATCCAATACCTACTAAACTACTGAAAGAAGTGTTACCTGTAGTGGAAGAGCCGCTTCTCAATATTATTAACTCGTCTTTATCTTTAGGTCATGTCACAAAACCAATCAAGCTGGCGGTTATTAAGCCTCTTATTAAGAAACCACATAGATCCTAGTGAACTGGCAAATTACAGACCCATTTCAAATCTTCCAGGTACGTCTAATAAATGTAAAAGGGTGTTATATTAGACAGCAACTTGTCTTTCAAAAATCATATTTCCCATGTTACAAAAACAGTATTCTTCCATCATTGCCAAGCTGTCAACCATTTCTGATGCAGAAAAGCTAGTTCATGCATTCATGACCTATATACTGGACTATTGTAATGCACTGCTAGGTGGTTGTCCTGTATCCTCAATAAACAAGCTACAGGTAGTCCAAAATGCAGCGGCTAGAGTCTATACCAGGTCAAGAAAAGATTATCATACTACCTTAATTTTACAGTCTCTGCACTGACTACCTATTACGTCCCGTATCAGTTACAAAATATTATTGCCTACCTGTAAGGCGTTTAGCTCCTGCATACTTAACTAGTCTTTTACCACGCTACAATCCATCACGCTTCATAAGGTCGCAAAACTCTGGCCTTTTGGTAGTACCTAGGATAGCAAATTCCACTATAGGAGGTAGAAGCCTTCCTGATAACGTTCGGGGTTCAGACACAGACTACACACGTTCCACCAAAAAGTTATTAATATTAAAATTTTAGATATTGTAAATATCTATTCCTGACAGCGCTTTATATTTCCCCTTGTATGGATGCAGCATCCGCGCTGACTACGTGCCCGTCGCCATGGTGACAGTGCAGCTTCAGCACCACCGCTGTCATCCACAAAACCTTAATTTTAGCTGGCTGTCATTTCTTCCCTTATATCCCCAACCTCCCGCTGACGTTATTTTTCAAGCATAGCAACCACGTTATTTGATTTGACCCGTCATCAACTCACGATCTACACCCGTTCAGAACGTGACTTCGTGCTGGTGTGTGCAGTCACGCTTGTAAACGTTCTTCGTGCGTGAACGTGGTGACGAGGAGTCCACGCCGCGGCGATCCAGTTGACGACAGAGGCGCGGAGGGGGCGAGCCCTGATGCTGCGCCTGAGTCGACGAGATCCGCGATCCGCGACGCGACGCACGATTCACACCGGTGGAGCCGAAGATGGTAGCGGTGCACGCCTCTGCGCACTCCGTGGCCTCCTCAGAATGGATCGTTTGCCTGGACAAGAGGTGAGAGACACCAGAACGCGTCCAATCTTTACGTGCGTTCATGTTAATGTCCGGAGGGGCTGCAACAAGGTGACAGCAGCAGAACGCGCGTTCTCTGTCCTGCGTCCCCGATGCATCTCCTGCATCTGAATAGGCATCATGTATAAATGTGCATTTTGTTTTCTGCAAGGATTTTGTTGGGAAATCGTGTGGAAGCGGCGTTGTTTCTTCTGTCAGCGACAGTGAATGGCACGCTTCTCCACTGAACTCGTTTGCCGGTGTCACATCATGTGAATTGCATGCGTGCATCCTATATTTTAATGACATATTTTAAAAGGACAAAAAAAAATCAGCCTCTTTTATATATATATATATATATATATATATATATATATATATATATATATATATATATATATATATATATATATAAAAATATGACTGTATAAATCCAATAAGCAACCAGTTAATGTCAGGTTAGTTGTAATTAGGCTGCTGTTGGATGCTCACTTTTTAGTTCTCAACTTTAAGATGCTTAAACATATAGAACATTACTAAGAATATATGTTACCTTCTCCCAGCCCCTCCTAGTCCAGACACATCTCTGCAGGTTACCATGGCGATGGGAGGGAAACATGAGATCACCTTACTGGGTGTGATGGGTTTTCAGTGGCTGATGTTTTAATGGACTCTTTAAATGTAGTCGAGCACATCGTCTTCACACTGATCAATGTAATGGTTCTTAAAGATGTCCATAGTCTCATTAACATCCGACATCAGGATGCATTGTGGTGATCAATAAATGTGCACACACACAAAGAAGAAAAAAAAACGGACCGCACTGTTGGATGATACTGTGCTGCATTGTGCTGCTCTGGCAGTTTCTACAGATCACTGACACCATGAATAGGCTACTGACTGCAGAACAGCTGATCCCAGTTGTATCATTTCAAATTAGGAGCGGTTGGTTATCTGGTTTGAATTATATGTCTTTCGGTATCAATCATTGTACTGTATTGTGTTTAATATTCTTGATAATGAAAGGGTTAAATATTGTTGGGAAGACAGAGACAGTTAAACTGTTAGCTTCCCCTCCATTGATATTCATACTATGCAAAATTATGAAGCCACCTGTCAGAATAATGATCCCCACTGTATTGTTGCTGTGAGAAAACAAGTGTTATTTTAGATTATGTTTCAGTTTTGGTACTTCAGTTCAAACTTATATTTCGCTAAGGCAACATTTCAAATTTTTGTGTACATTTATATATATATATATATATATATATATATATATATATATATATATATATATATATATATAAAGTTTTTCAAATATATTAATATTAATATATTTCAATTAATGGAAAAAGCTGAATTAGCATTTTTTTTTAAATTGTCATATCTATATTGATTCAAGTTTTTCAAGTTCTACTTTGAGTATTTATAATCTACACTGTAAGAAACAAATCTGTAGAAATTAAGCTTACAGATGTTTCTTTTAACCGTGAAAAAACAATACAAGGCAATGTGTAAAGATACAAGTAAAACACCTGTGAAAAATCAATATAAACAATACAAGGCAATGTGTAAAGATACAAGTAAAACACCTGTGAAAAATCAATATGGAAAATTCCTTCATATTGACAGTTCATTGTGCCCTATTATTACAGAATTTTCTTGTATGTTTGCATTATATTTGGCTTGTATGATAAATTAATAAAATATTATAATAAATATGTTTTAATTGTATCATGACTTGGTCAAATAAAAAAAACATGTTTCAATATTCTAACCTTTTTTTTTTAACTACAGTTTTAAAGGAACTGATGCCTCTAAAAACCTCTAAACCTGCACCTTTAATGCCTACTGCAAAACCTCTGGTAATCTGAAAATGTAAAAATATAGAGAGAGAGAGAGACAAAGGGAAAGTGCTTTTTCAAAAGACCCTTTGGAGAGCTGAAGAAAGCTTCATAACGGGCTGGAGCTATATGAGAAAAAGAAAGAAACGTAGGTGAAAAGAGCATGAGTGAGATAGAGAGGCATGGCTTTGCACTGGCAGCTGCTGTAATGCAGTGTCCATTCTGTGCCCAGCAGATATATGCTGGTAATGTGTTTCCATGCCAGTGAATCTCAGCAAATAAAAGTCAATGGCACTCTCACCCTCTCACATCCACAGGAGCACAGGCGGACTGGTCCAGATCACACAAGATCAGCCTGCTGCTCAGCATAACCTGCAGGCAAATAATAAATATAGAACTAGTTAATGTAAATGACGTTCATCTGGTCCAACTGGATCTCACTGATGCACTGAATCATAAAATAGTTTTACATAGAGTGTGCAAGTAATAGCTAAAGAAGTTCACCATCACAGTCATATCATGTGATTTTCCCTCTTTCTGTGGTTTCAGAGAGTTCAAGTGTCTCTCCACTGATTTGATCTGTCCTGTTTAAAAGTACAGATCACAGCCAGTGATTTTATCTTCATTTAATCGCTGTGATTTGTCATTCTGAGTAGATGAGTTTACCTGTTCACCATGATGACGTTTAACGTCCCGACAATCTCTGTAGTTTCATTTAGCCACTTGTTAGCAACCACCTCTTTCAAGACAAGTTAAAAACTTTTTTAAAAATGTGGTATCCCTTACACAAAGAAAATGTATTTTCTCATATATTAACAATCAGTATATTAAATGATTTATTATATACAGAAAATATACAGAATTATATATTTAATATATTCCAGTATAATCAGTAATACATAAGGAATTGCCACGGTTCATATATTTAAAAAATATGTGACAATATATTAACTTATCATAACACTTTATGTATAATTTTTATATTCAGTAAAATCCTTCATAATATATAGGTGTAAAATCTGGTAATGTTTTCGGTGTAAATATATTTGCACATGCATGTGCCATATATTTACATATAGAATATATATACTCAGTTATAAGGAAAATATATATTGTGATATATATCCTTGTATTAATTTGTTTATTTACACAAAGTACTCATTTGATTAAGTTATGTCCAATGTCATTTTCCACTCACCATTTTAACAAGACACCCAATTGTCCAAAAAACTACAACTTTATTTTTTCAGTAAATTATTCAGGTATTTTTCTTATATAAAGTCACACATATTTTCATATATCAAATGTGTAACTATGCAAACAGTAAAGTGAGATAATATGTGTTCAGCTTCATTCTTGAGAAATTACTTGAGTGTTTCAATAAAGCTAATTACATTTTCTAGTATATTTCCATATGTTTTTGTGTCATAAGGGAATTACTTATGTATTTTGTGTCACAGAATGAAAAAATGTCTTGAGTTTGTGTTAACTACAGACCTTAATTCAGACATTTAACAAAAATCCCACTGACTTTTGTATGATTGATTCGTTTCTTCGGGTTTTGGCTTATAAAAATACATAATCCCTCCATCCACAGGAAATTAGTGATAGGTTATAGATCAGATATTTTTGTGTTGTTTATCATTTTATCTGTACACATCAAAAAAATAGGCTTTGATGTTTAGAAGCAATGACTCACCCGCCTTGGTTTGTTGCAGTTTCAAAGCCAGTACTAAAAGAGTAGGTCTAGTTTTTTGTTTGTATTTTTTTTTTTTTTTTTTTTTTTTATTATTATTTTTTTTATTTTATTTTCTTAAAGTTGTTGAAGCCGACCTTGTATAGGCAGTTTTTTTTTTTTTTTTTTTATTTTTTGTTCATATTTTTTTTTTTTTTGGTGAACACAAAACACAACAACAAAACACAAAAACAACAATAAAACAGCAATGATAGTAACAACAATGAAAAATAAGCAGAAAGGACAAATGAGTAATAGTAGAAGTATTTAAATAGAAATAGCATGTATAATAATAATGATTATAATATTTTAATATTTAATCATTTTTTTTTGTTTGTTTGTAATCTATTATGGAACTTCATTAGCTTGAGTAGTCTCCATATAAAATGTGTCCCACTGTCCTTGGTTTGAAAAATGTCTTTGAAGTCTTCCTCATGCTGTAATCTCCATAGCAACAAGGCATTTCGGAATAAAAGGAGTCCGAATCACAGCATACTGACATCGTTAAGAGAGGCAGTTTATTCACTCAAGTGCACAACACAAACACACACACACACACACACACACATGTACATGTCACCTAATGAGCTGAGAAGTGAGAGCATTGCTATATACAGTATGTGCAAATGTGAAGAGTGCCTGCGTACAGTCTCTCAATCTCTCATACACCATTAGAGAAAAAATATGCTGCCTGACAAATAACTTGTATAATAGTTCAGGTATTATGTGTTTAGTTTGTTCAGGAATGCTCAGAAACCAATGCAAATGCTAAAGTTTAAAATCTGCAAACAACTGTATCAATTTCTCTCCAAAGATGAATTATTAGTTCTAATCAAGCTGCTGAAGTTCTATATTCATGAGTATATGATTCATGGCTTGTATTTTGACTGGAGTGATGATTGCGACAAAAACCGTAATCTCGGTCACATTAATACACATTCTTTATCCTACAGACAGCACAATGTGCTTATTCTAATGGACACAACTTCGTCTGTCCTTGTAATTGTCACATGCATCGCTGCAGTGTCAGGATTTTCTTGTTGGTCAGTTTGGTTAGAGAGCGTCTACCCACACCATAATGTCTGTCTGTTTTTAGGCCAGCAGAACGCTCGGGAGAAGATGTGGATATCATTCTGGCTCGGCTGAAGGGTGTGAAGGCCTTTGAGAAGTTTCACCCCAACCTGCTGCAGCAGATCTGCATGTGTGGCTTCTATGAGTACCTGGAGAAAGGCATCACCTGTAAGAACAACGATTAGTATTTTTTATCATGATGCTTTCAGATATTATTCCAGTTTATGTTTTGTTTGTTTTGTTTTTTTCTGATTTGAAACCAGTCATGTGTTTTCAGGTGGCTATAGGAAAGACATTAATTATCTAAAATTTAAAAAATAGGTTTGTTTGTTTGTTTGTTTACTTTTTTTGTATGGGGTGCTTGTGTTCCGTACATGGTTAAAGAAATTAATACTTTTATTCAGCATGGATGCATTCAGCAAGGATGCATTAAATTGATTAAAAGTGACAGTAAAAGGATTTAGAATGGTAATAAAGATTTCTATTTCAAATAAATGCTGTTCTTTTGAACTTTCTATTCATCAAAGGATTCCGAAAATAAGAAAATGTATCACAGTTTTTAACACTAATTAACATTTATAAGCACCTAAAATGTCTGTAATGAAATGTAATGTAACGAAAACGTATCAACAGTTTTTAACACTAATTAACATTAATTAGCACCTAATCAACATATGAATGATTTCTGAAATCTTGAGTAATAGCCTCTGACAATTCAGTTTTCCCTTTTATATATTATTAAAATATATTAAAATAGAAAACGGTTTAATTTTGTAATTAAAATTAGAGTTTTGCTGTATTTTTGATAATAAAAAAATAGTGAGCATAAGAGACATTTCAAAAACGTTAAAAAATCTCACACTTTTGAATTGTAGTGTACATTATAGGTTCTTCATATCACTATATTGGATTCTGAGTTATTTAGATGGTTTACTAAATAACTAAAAATAAAATATTCTCTATGGAACCTGAAAATGTTCTCCTATGGCTTCAGGCTATAAAACTCTATTTTGTTCTTGCATGGAAAGTTTTATTGTTAAGCACGTAGTCCTGAATCTGTACTTAAGGTTGAATTGGCCTCTTAATGAGACAATAAGAAGCACATGCAATGTTAATGAAAAGAAGTAACTGTCCTGAAATCCAAATGAAGATTGTGATACAGTATTTTTTGCCTGTAGTGTATCGGCAGGGTGACATTGGCACTAGCTGGTATGCAGTTCTGTCTGGATCTCTGGATGTGAAAGTGTCTGAGACGGCCAACCATCAGGTAAGAGAGAAGCCTCAATCTGCTAGGAGTCAGCTGAGATAAGTAGTAGTTTAGCCTCGCAGACATCATTTGCAACCATCAGCATACAGAAACTGGTACAAAGAGCCCTGTTGTGAGTGGGCGAATGGTCCACGACTGGCCTTGTTAATGGTCTGATACTGTACATGAGGACGCTGATGCAGGGCTGCTGGGGATAGAAGCATCTTTCTGTGAATCCACTGGGAATACAATGAGTCACACTGTCAGATGTGTTTACTGGACCTAAAGCATGCATCACTCCCACACAGCTGAAGAGGGATTTCCAAAGATTTGCATATTAGAGCTTATAGAATCTATATATTGATGTATAGAATGTGATCTCTTTGCAGGTAAAGTTTAGATTACAACCAAACAGAATTGCAAAAATAATCAATGTTTCTCATTTGCCAAACTTACAGTCCCACCACAAACACATGGCACTGGTTGAGCCAATGGTTCTGTGTTAGACTGGTTCAAACAAAGCAATGTTGGGCAGTTTATGAAGTGATCATGTTTTTATAGACATATTAAGCTCAAAGATAGTATTTTTACATCATGTTTATTTTAGATTACTCAACAGTTCAAAAGTTTGGGGATGGTATGATTTTTAAAAATATTTTTTGATGAAAAACGCTGCTCACCAAGGCTGCGTTTATTTGATCGGAAATACAGGAAAAACAGTAATCATTTTATTTATTTTTTATTTTATTTTATTTAGTCTTCAGTGTCACATGATCCTTCAGAAATCATTCTTGCTGAATTATTATTGTTAAAATATTAATTTCTTTAAGAAAAAAAAAAACAATCATACTGACCCCAAACATTAGTGTATGCTGAAGTCTGCCTTTTAGATTTTTCTCATGAGAAAATATTTTCCCCTGAGTCTGTATGCATCATAGCCGTCATATTTAAAGCATTCTGGGTTGTACTTGCTTGTCTGCATACAGTATGTGAATATGAGAATCGCTGTTTCATTGATGCAATATTAACTGCTTGTGTGTTACTCCAGTTTCATGGGGTGATCCGTTGGGCAATAAGCTCTTATCACGCTGCTCTGATTAAATGCATGTAAAACGCAAGACAGGGAGTAGAAAAGAAGTGTAATTGTGAATGTAATATGACTCATTTATGAGTGTGTGAGCTTGTGTTTTACTGATCTCAAATCACTTGTTATGTGCAACGATCTTTTTAAACCTCACTGAGCACTTTTAATAATTGTTTGGATATGTTTATATATTTTTGAGTAATTTTATTTATTTAAATAGTTAGTTTCAAAATTAAAATTCTTTTCAATGCAGTTACAATGAATGAAGATTTAGGAGTCATTTAAAGCCATGCAGAGCTTTGAATTTAAAGCAATTGTTGACCTAGAAATGTAAATTTACAGAAAATATACTCCTCCTCAGGCCATTCAAGATGTAGATGAGTTTGTTTCCTCATCAGAACAGGTTTGGAGAAATTTAGCATTACATCACTTACTCAGCAACGGATCCTCTGCAGTGAATGGGTGCCGTCAGAATGAGAGTCCAAACAGCTGCTCAAAACATCACAATAATCCACACCACTCCATTCATTCAATAAATGTCTTGTGAAGTGAAAATATGCACACTTGTAAGAAACAAATCCATCATTAATGGGTTTTAACATAAAACTCACTTTTGGACAAAATAAAAAAAAAAGTCCAATTCCTGTTGTCCTCTCACATCAAAATCCATAGTTATTACATACATAAATACATCGTTTTTTTAGAAATGTTTTGGACTGTTTTCACTTTGGTTGATCTGTGCATATTTCTCTCCTTATTCAGAAAACAGTATTATAGCTAGAGACTCTATATTTTAGCTATAAGTAATGTTTAAAACATGTTTATTACAAACATGCAGATTTTTGCATCAAATGCTGTTAATTGATGGACTGGAGTGGTGTTGTTTATTTGTGGATTATTGTGATATTTTTGTCAGCTGTTTGGACTCTCATTCTGACGGCACCCATTCAAGGAATGTAATGCCACATTTCTCCAAATCTGTTCTAATGAAGAAACAAACTACATCTTGGATGGCCTGAGAATGAGTACATTTTTTTGGTCAGCTGTTCTTTATTTGTTTATTCACCGAAGCCTTACATGTTTACATGTGGAATGATAGCACAGTTTTCATTTTAGGTGAACTTCTCCCTTAAGATCTTTATAATTAGCTTGCAAAGATGTTTTCATGGTCTTTCTCCCTCTGGTTGTCCTTCGCTCTTCATAATATTTCTTCTTTTTTTCTGTAGGATGCTGTAACGATCTGTACTTTGGGAGTGGGGACAGCATTTGGGGAGTCAATTCTGGATAACACTCCTCGACATGCCACGATTGTCAGCCGAGAGAACAGTGAACTTCTGCGCATCGAACAGAGGGAGTTCAAAACCCTGTGGGAGGTTCGTTTGTGCGCAAATGTTACTGAACATTTTCATTACAGCTCCTGGCTGACAGGTTCAACTGAAATGAAAAATCTGTCTGTGGGCCGCTGACATAGAGTTTCCAGTTTTTTGAGGGTAGGGTTTTGAAAAGAGGCTGCGTGTTGATTTAATTGATTGATTTAATTCATGAAGTGTGTTAGAAATTAACAATATGTGTCCCTGGACCACAAAACCAGTCTTAAGTCGCTGGGGTATATTTTTAGTAATAGCCAAAAAAACATTGTATGTATTGTATTTTTCTTTTATGCCAAAAATCATGTTCAAAGATCATGTTCCATGAAGAAATTTTTTTAAATTTCCTACCATGAATATATCAAAACTTAATTTTTGATTAGTAATATGCATTGCTAAGAATTCATTTGGACAACTTCAAATGTGATTTTCTCAGTATTTTGATTTTTTTGCATCCTCAGATTCCAGATTTTCAAGTAGTTGTATCTCGGCCAAACTATCCTACCATACATCAATGGAAATCTTATTTATTCAGCTTTCAGATTATGTATAAATCTCAATTTCGAAAAACTGACACTTAAGACTGGTTTTGTGGTCCAGGGTCACATATGACAAACATTGGCATCTTAAGTTTTTAATGTTTTGATGCCATACAACCATACTTTATTAACAGTAATTTTCCTTATGCATGAAATAACTGTATGGTACAGTTGGCCAAGCAGTACCGCAGATTGTGCAGTTGTGTAGATTTCTTTAAGTGATTTCAAGTAAATCATTAATTTTGTAGGCTTTTGCCTATTTTTATTTTTAAAGTTAAATAGTACTAAAATGCTAAATGTTGCATACTATTGTTCATCATTGCATACTGCATTCTAGTCCTACTCACTATTCTATATATATATCTAGTTATATATATATATATATATATATATATATATATATATAGTGAAATTGGACTAAATGCAAACTAACTACAGTAAATTGAATTAAACATGCAACATGGTAAGGTCATGTGAAAAAAAATGTTGCATGCTATTGTTTATCATTGCATGCTGCATACTGCTCTTTTTTTTAACAGTCAATATACAGTACATAAAGTCCTCTCTGTTTTATTCTTTTATTTTATGTTTGTTCATGTCGTTTTTTTTGTAAGGAGGTTTTTTTTCATTAGTAATCACTGAGGATCAGTAAGGGTGGGGGTCTCTGTTTTGTTTGCTGCTCGGTCAATTCCTTTCAAGTAGGGCTCGCTGACTGCAGCCTGCGGTGGACATCCACCAACCCCGCCCACAATCCAAGTGTGACGTCAGAAGTCACCCCACACGCCCATCCCCGACACAACCCCGCCCACTGTGCCTGCGTCGAAGGGTGACGTAAAACGAGATGCCGACACGCCTATATAATATGTGTCATATTGTGTTATATCCGTACCTGGAACCCGGAAGTATGTTGAATCAATTTATGGAAGTTTATGGGATCTCAGTAAAATAATATGTCCATCGTTTTACTAATACACCCGTTTTTCTTATTTTTGTAAAGGATGTCTAGGTTTAAAAATGGCACATCTTAAATCTAATATATATTTATATGTCTAATATACGGAGCTGATTTTGGAAAAAAAAAAAAAAAAATCATAAAACAGCTCCTAAAATGCTTTATGTTGATTAAAGTAGGGCTAATTGTCAATTCAAAAAACTTTAAAACCTTACCATGTTCATTTATTGTAATGAGATAAATTCACGATTTATTAAAAAACGATTTTGAACCTACCCAAGGCAAAATTGAAATGCATCAATTTTTAAAGGGGACCAATTAGATTTTGGTATTGTAAAAGTATGCAAATGTATTGTAAAAGTTGGTATTGTATAATTGTCATTTATTTTCTAAAAGATTTATTCCACCTTATCATAAAGTGTTAAACATTTGAATGATAGAATCAACATTTCGCCCATATGCCGTAGGCTACACATACTTAGGCTGAATAAAGATTGCATTGATAGATTATATAAGTAACATGACACTGACCTTCAGTCCTTGTTCATCACAACTTGATATGAAACCATGTCCAGGGTCCTCCACATACTTAAAGATGAATGAAAAAGGCATCCATTGTTTCTCATTGGGTATTTTTATATTAGTATTTTACAAAAATAATACATGTACAATTTAAACAAAAAATAATATACACCACCAGTCAAAAGTTTTTGAACATTAGATTTTTATTAGTTTTTTAACGTCCTCTTCTGCTCACCCAGCCAGCATTATTTGATCCACAACACCGCAAACAGTAATGTGAAATATTTTTACAATTTAAAAGAACTGCTTTCTATTTGAATGTATTTTATAAATGCAGTTTATTCCTGTGATCAAAGCTGAATTTTCTGCATCATTACTCCCGGTCGTCAGTGTATTAACATAATAATAATACTAATAATAAAATGTTTTTTGAGCATCAAATTCAGCATATGAGAATGAAGGATCATGTGACTGGAGTAAGTCACCTTTGAAAATCACAGGAATAGATTTCATTTTAATAGAAATATAGAAAATTGTTATTTTAAATAGCAAAATATTATACAAATATTTTAAAATTGGACTGTTTTTCCTGTACTTCGGGTTAAATAACTGCAGGCTTGATGAGCAGAAGAGATTTCTTTAAAAACAAAAAACTCACTGTTCAAAAACTTTTGGACTGGTTGTGTTTACACAAAAGGTATTCTCCAAATATTATAAAGTCTGAGCAGCTGAATGAACAGCTGAATGATCATATAAACAGTTCTTGACATGCAGTACACAACAACAAACATACATAGACTACACAGAGAGATTCCTTGCTTCAATATATCCTCCGATTCTCCCTCCAGGTAGTCTTTGATGGCATTCTGTTGATTTTTTACTGTCCCATCTGGAGAACCGCAAGGCCCTGTCACCTCCCCACAGAATAAACCCACGAGATGACTCTGTACCACGCTGGACCAATGTCCCTACAAACTTCCACTTTATATGTCCTCTTGGCGCTCCTGTTAAAAAGAGAATACATAGTGTTGGGGGGGATATGTGTCCACTAAAAATTTTTACCTCATCATTCTACAATAAACATATTTATGAATTTTAAACCACAAAAAGCAATCAATATCTAAAGAAATGCGCTCTCACACCATACCTCCATGCACCACTGCATGGCTTATGTGGTCCTTCAAGTGAATTGTAACAAGTAATTTTCTGTTACTTGTGAAACTGCAGCAGGGACCCCCCTTAACCCGGGGAGAACTGCCTCTGCATCAGGCGTTTGGACTGAAAATGTGTGTAGAATGCTGTAAACATGACAAACAAACATTATGTGTTTCTTTTTCGTTAATATAGAAGACTACAAAGATAATTTGTGACATACACAGAGTTATCCAGCAAGACATTGTGAAATGATGCGGTGCCCAACCAAGTTACTGTGGATGGGTACTGTGATCAGAGTATATCATTAAAGATGTCATATGTATGTGAGTGTTTTGTGTGTGTGTGTGTGTGTGTGTGTATGTGAGTGTTTTGTTTTGTGTGTGTGTGTGTGTGTGTGTGTGTGTGTGTGTGTGTGTGTGTGTGTGTCTGTGTGTGGTGGTGGGGGGGGGGGTAGAGGTAATTACATATGTGTGAGAGGGATGAAGTGTGTGTGTCTGAGTGGGTAGAGATGAGTGTTATGTGTGGGGGGAAGGGTATAAAAAATTTTTCACATTGATTCATAATTGATTTATTTTATGTTGTAAGTCTTGTGCCTTCTATCTGTATATGTGCCTATATATATATATATATATATATATATATATATATATATATATATCTATCTATCTGTCTATCTGTCTATCTGTCTCTCTATCTATCTACACATTTTTGTATGTATGTATATATGTATGTATTGCTGTGTGTGTGTGTGTGTGGTGTGTGTGTGTGTACATACATACATATATACATACTGTTGTGGATAGATAGACCCCCCCCCCCCAACATAAAAAATCCAACACTCATAGCCTCCACGTAAGCCCCCCACACCCCCAAACATACACAACGCACACACACACACACACATATATATATAAGTATATTTTGTTGCTAGCTAAAAGCAATAACGTGCCGGTGTGAAGTTGAAATTAAAAATACTTACTGTTGTTTATGCACATGCACACAAACGACGCACACGTTCTAAAAGTTGTCAACGTTTGGTAAAGACCAAAGATATTTTTTTTTTACTTACCGACACGGCAAACAACAGCTTATTTTTTAGCGGTTTGGCAACCAATACAAATTATCTTCTTATCGATGCTTCTTCCTGTTTCAAAATGATTGAGAATGTGACGTATTTTGACATGGGCGTGGTCTGTGACGTCACACTTGGATGTGGGCCGGGTTGGATGTCCACCGCAGGCTGCAGCGAGACGCTCCTCATTCCTTTGGGCTGTTCTACACAATTCATAGGCCAAATCTCAGGCTTTAACAGGCTTTCATAGTGTGTGTGTGTTGTAAATGTAAGCCAGTGGTCTCAGTGATAATCGATTCAGGAGTCATGTGTTGGTCTTTGAAGTTTGTCTCATTTACTTAGCAGAGAATTAGGAGAAAATGCATTGGGATATTGTAAAAAAAAAAAAAAAAAAAAAAAAATGGCCTGGATATCTGGATTCATTGCCTTAAATGGATTTAGCATAGTTGTTCAGTCCCAGCATGTCAGAAGCTTCTGAGTGTGCTTGGGACTGTATGGATGAAATGCATTACACAGACACTTTGATACAGTCGTCCATGCTTGAATCTTGAGGAAGAAAGGCTGAAATTGCATCAAATACAAAACAAAACAAAACAAAACAAAACAAAAACAGGGTTTCCATCCCCATCTCATAAAGCCTTTATCTTGATATGATTGAGATCTCATATCTTGCAACATTCAATAATGCCTCAGAGGAGTTATAAGAAAACAACATAGTAGCATAAATGACGTATTTAAATATTTATCAGCCTTTGTTTATGCTTCTGCTTACTATGCATCTTCATAACCCAGATTAAAGCAATAGTTTAGGTATAAAAGTGAACATTCATTTACCTCATATATCATTCCAAACACTTTTCTTTAAATATTTTGCCGAATGTAGCAGCTCTTTTTCCATTCAATAATTGTATGCAGAGGCTGCTGAGGTAAAAAAAAATGACAAAAAAATTACCTTAATGTAGTCCAATTGATTCATAATCTATATTTCAATATTTCTGAGGGCATACAGAGACCATTTAAATTGATATTTCATTGAAAATCTTCCTGTCATTTATGTTATTTAAATAAAAGGCAACGTCCTGGGTCAAACTTATGACACCATATTTGAACATAAATGAGATTTCTAAATATGCACAAGTGTATAGACTACTTAATATATAGCTAATAAATAATATGTTACAAAAAACTATTTTAAGCTTTCTATTCATTAAAGGATATTGAGAAAAAGAAATATCATGGTTCCCACATATCTATTAAGCAGTACAACTGTTTTCAACATTGATAATAATAATATGCGATGATTATCAGCATATTAGAATGATTTCTGAAGGATCATGTGACTCTGAAGACTGGGGTAATGATGCTGAAAATTCAGCTTTGCCAACACAGTTAGTGTTACAATATCTGTGGACACCTGTTTTTTTATGAAGAATCTGTCTACAGTGCTTTTATGACTTTAATATGCTGATAATTTCTGATCCTAAACATTAAACATGAAGTGAGTGTGACTCAGTGTGTGAGAGACACAGAGGCTGTCGGGCTTCTGTCATTAGCGCAGTGTGTGTAGATAGTATCACTTGTGTCTCACAGCTCGCTACTGACCATATGTGGCTTATTTTTGTTTCATATCTCACACACGCAGCTTTAATTAGCATTAATTATGTATCAGTCTCTGCTGCATCAGTGGAACAATGTGGGTGAAGATCTCTGTCTTTCTACAATTTTCCTCCTTTCTCTCTCATAAACCTCCTCTCATTCAGGCGAGTGCTCATAACAGAGTGTTTTTGTTTGTACATGAGTGGTGTGTGTGTGTGTGTGTGTGTGTGTGTGTTCATATATTTGTGTATACGTGTGTCGTCCACCATTTCAAACCCTTTCAAACTCATCGGCCTTAATTATAATATGTGTACTCAACTCTAAACAATACAAATGGCATAAAAATGTTCTTAGAAACTAGTATGGCTAACAACACAGTCCATCTGTAAATAGTCTACAGATTTTACACCTCATTAAAAGTTGATAATATGCCAGGTAAACAACATTTATTAGTTGTGCTGGCTAAGTATTAAATTATTAAGATCATCCTGGTATTAAAAATGTAGCTCATCCCATGCCGAAAATATGAAAATTCTGTCATCATCTACTTCTGTTGCTCCAAACATGTTTATTATCTCGAGTTATCAAGTTAGGTGTTTGGTTTGGTTGCATTTTATTTCATGATTGCACTGCAACAAATATAATAAAATTTAAGAACAAATATAATATAAACAAATGAAATTTAAAAACAAATATATTATTTAATGTAACAAATTTTAAGACAATTATTCAGCCTGTGGCCACCTAAATCAATTATTAAAAAAGCATTTTTGGCAAATCCAGGTGATTTACCATAGAAATATGATGTTTTTAGATGTTTATAACGTTTATAGCGCCAGCTGTGGTCCGATCTCCCTGAAACATTACATGCTTGTTTAGAATCACCTGTCGCGTGCACTCAGCAGGTTTGTGAAGTTTTGAGGTTTAGTTTAGGCTTTATATTTGGACAGGCCCTAAAGGACCCCTTTATAGCTTCCCAAAGGGTAAATTTCAACATGGTTTTGATAATTATTGACCTAGAGAGTCCACAGAATTGCACTGCTGTGTTTTTTTTTCCAGATTGATCGAAATCAAGTTCGCAAAAGTAGGCTTTTCACATCTTCTCAATCATTTAAAAAAGCGGTTTGATTAACAGCAGTTGTTCTAGAGCCAGGGTTCTTCGGAATGAGGAGGTCTATCAAATTCATTGGCTATGTTTTTTTTTTTGAGATACGCAAATGTCCCCATAGACACTTATGGCACTTTGGACCAAGACTGTGCACAGCTATTGCACATGCATGTTGATATGACAAATGGTTGCCTAGTTATAGTCATTTTTATGTTTTTTACCCTCTTATAGCGCCACCAAAGTGGCCAATCTCCACATTTTTTTTTCCTGTGACCTCAGCTTGAGCTCTTACATAAGTGTTCCATGTTTGGCGAAGATATCTCATTCTGTTCAGGAGTTATAGGCATTTTACTAAAAGTGGCCCTGCCCCTTTCGACTCGGTGAGTCGAAAATTCAACTTTTTTTTATAATTATTGATATTCACTCACCAGAGAGTCTTTCTGCACTGGTTTGGTTCCAATCAGGGCCAAAAACCTAGGACTAGTTCGCTAAAGTAGGTTTTGCAAAAAAATGCAAAACCCCTGAAAATTTTGATTCACAATCAAATCTGAGGCGTGCGTTTTGTCTGGCATGAACCAAGGATTCCAACAACAGATTCCAAGACACTTGAGCCTGCAACTGACGGTTTAGGACTTACAAGCGATTTCGTAGTTTCGAACACTGTAGGGCCCCCATCAGGCTGATAAGGGTGAGCCTTGGTCACATTGTAGTCAGTCTGAGTACTACCATTCCTCCAAGTTTTACGGTTTGGTCTGCACGATCAGTTTTACATGGAAATCGCTCATCCGTGACCATTCTAACAATTACAGTAGGGTTTCAGCGCTACATGCTTGAACCACTAAAAATAAAATAAGAATATTAAAAACGAACATAATTTAAAATATATAAAAATGACTAAAAGTTAAATTAAAATGAAAACTGAAAAAAAAAAACTGATCAACATTTAAAAAATTCCTATAAATAATATTAAAATAACACTGGACTGACAGACAAGCTTAAATGGACTGGACTTGATCTGTAATATGCAACAAAACATGGTCCTCTTAATATCATAAAATTATATTAGTGTATACCTGACTGGAAAAGGACTGAACTAACTGATCCTCAAAGACAGCTACCCTCCTCTCTAATGTGATAACGGTGATTTCACTACAGCTGCAGGGCACACACACACACACACACTCACACTCTCACAAAACTCTCTGTTCAGGGTAAATACAATTTAATACCCTTAATAATTGATGATGCCACAAGCTTTTGAGAGCCTTTTAGCAGCCCTCTCTCTAACTCATGTGTAATGCTGTGGTACAGGGTGAATTGAGCGAATGCGGCTCTATGATTGGCTGCAGCTATTGCCTGGCAACGGCAACTGAAGTCCAGTCAGATGCTCAGCCTGAAAGATCCAAAGAGCAGACACTGGATCACATTATCCATACGTGTGTAACTGGAGCGTCAGGGTGTGCGGGTTTGATTTCATGTCTTTGTGCATCTGACTGGAAAGCAGAGGAGCGTTTGCCGGATAATGCTGGGAAGTTGGCCGGGTTTAGGAAGTAGCCAAGTATCACATCCCTGTCGGACTAAACTCCACAAACTCTTACAAGGGTGAGTCCCATTGGCTCATTGTCTTTAATGCATAAAGATTTGATGCTGTTTTTATAGTTTACAATCTGGAAACAACACTTATAGATATATTACAACCAGCACTGGGTTCAGAGCCACATCAATATCAATGTGGTTTTTGAGGTTAATGATGTCAGAGGTCTTTTTTGGCGAACGGCATTGATTGTTACTGGTGGAAATCATGGTTTTGCTTTTTGTTTCATAACATATGATGTTTAAAGATGTAGTATTGCTTATAGGATGTTCACGACTTGATAACAAGGCCCTGAACTTGTGGTGGCGGTGTGAGGTGAATATCAGCTGCTGAAAGCCGAGGATGTGCGCTGAATGTTGAGGGGCTTCTGTCTCTCTGGGACAGTTCTGTGCCAGGCTGCAGGGGGCACCGCCTGACCAGGCGATGACGGAGGAAGTACTCTTCTTTTGTGTGCTTATGTGCTGTTAATTGCATAATCCTGGCTGAATTACTTAACCTCTATTTGAAGACAGCCAGCTGGAATGCACAACAATGTATTATTATGTGTCTGGGGGATGGGAAAAGTTAAGAAATGTTAGCTTTTGTTTCAGCTTCAGGAAGCAGGAAGGAAACAGGATATACAAAGTGCATTTGTGTGAATGGGACAAAGCCTGTTTGAAGACTTCAAATCAGTGGCCAAAGAAAACCAAGTGCTCCAGTTGTAACCCTCTGTGTTTTCTCTTTAACTCTAAACATTCAGTTCACTTTGTCATACAGAATGTCCTCTGGACTCTGTCACTTCTACTCAATGGAAGCACAACGCCTCAGAGTAGCATGAGCTGTAGTACTGCGTTTGACTGAATGAAGGCTCAGTGCATCTGTATTACATCAGTTCACTCAGAGACCTGTAATCTCACAGTGTGTGGTGAAGGATCCTGTGGAGTTGCAAAAACATACATGTCCCTGCCTGACAGCACTTAGTTTCACTCTTTTAGATGCTTTTGAATGTTATGGCTCAGTTTGCCTTCTGGAAAAGTTCAGAAATGCATCGAATTCTATTCTATTCTATTCTATTCTATTCTATTCTATAACAATAGCATCATGGCAAAAACTTTTTATACAAGCATATTCCTCACTTTTTTTTCTAAACTTGTATGAAGTATATATAGTATATACACTAATGTTCCAAGGCTTGTGTAATATATATGTCAGTATTTATTCAGCAAGGATGCATGTAATTGCTAAAAACAAATATTATTTTGAACGTTATATAAAAAATTCAACATTCGAAAGTCAAATAGAATATAAAATTTTATTAATATTTCATAATATTACTGTTTTGGTGTATTTTGGTCATATTAATGCAGCCTTACAAAACACTAAAACTCAAAACATTAAAAATACTTATAGACCCCAAACTTTTGGATGGCAGTGTATGTGAATGTGATATTACATACATATATTTGTAAGATTTTATGAGTAATTGATGAAGTGAGGGAGATAAATCAATTGCTGAAAAATTAGAATAAACCAATAATTAGGCTTGTAGTAATTATAAAATATCCTTAATGCTTAAAATAAGATAAGTTTATATAAGATGCAAAACCGTGTAAAACATTGACTATATTCATAATATTTAGATTTCTATATATTTATACTTTGTATATCATGTTTCCTTATTTATTTGAAATGTTTTGCTGTAAACTCCATTCACACAGGCCAAATAGATAAACCCATTTTAAGAACATCCAAACAGATTTCCAGCAGGTGCAGTATAATGTGTGTGTTTGAACTCTAGGTGAGTTTGGGCTGGTATCAGAGTCTCATTCATTGCATGCTGTTTCTCAGCTGCATGTGCCACCTCGTCACCCATCACCATGGCAATAGCGAGAGGAAAAGAATGAAAACATCTGAATATTCATAGTGATCGTTGCCAAGCCACAGAAGGCTTCAATCTGATTGGTGGAGCTCTATGTTCTTACTACAGATCCTTCAGTTTAATGATGTAAAGGCAGTTCACCTGTTTGAAAATGACTCAGGTTTTGAGGCTTAGAATACATTTTCATTGTGTCAGTCTGTGTCTTGCAGAAATACAGGCAGTGCATGGCAGGGCTTCTCGCCCCACCGTATGGAGTGATGGACAGCGGAGCTTCAAATGATAGTGAGTATCACATGCAAACATACACACTCACATAACACATCAGTGATTATTTCTCAACAATTTTCTGTTGGATGCAGGAATGCCGGACAAAGAGAATCTCAACAGCGACCCTCTCAATTTTATGTCAAAAAGCCTGAATAAGGTATGATTGGTTTATTTTCTATTTCTATTCATTTCTATAAAGTTGTCCCCATTCATCACCTTTACAGTTTAATGGGTTGTGTAAACACAATAAAAATACAGTAAAAACTGTAAAGTTATTTTTTATTAAAATGTATAAAAAAAAAACTGTTTTGTATTATAATATATTTTAAAATGTAATATATTCCTGTGATCAAAGCTGAATTTTCAGCATCATTACTCCAGTCTTCAGTGTCACACGATCCTTCAGAAATTATTATAATATGATGATTTGCTGCTCAAGAAATGTTTCTTATTATTATCAATGTTGAAACCAGTTGTGCTGTTCAGTATTTTTCTGGAAACTGCTATACATTTTTATTTTTATTTGAATTCCTTGACGAATAGAAGGTTTAAAAGAAAAGCATGTATTTTAAATATATATTTTTGTAACATAATAAATTTACTGTCATTTGTGATCAACTTAATGTGTCTGTGATGAAAAGTATTAATTTCTTTAAAAAAATAAAATAAAATTGGCCCCATTCTGTTGAATGGTCATATATTTTTCTATGTTGGTCACAGTCCCTGTTCTTGGGACTTGCAGTTGTCAAAAATCAATATTTTAATGATGTCATTTTTGCTTTATCTTAATTTTTCTGGCACAGCTTCCTGAGAGTGACTCAAAAACAGTTTTTGATGATTAATTTGACTGTAATTCCCATTTCCATGCGCATAACTCAAGACCGCAGACACGGTTTTATGTTAATGATGTATAATTAATTGAATTTAAAACACAGCATCTGCTAACAGAAGGTCTTTTATGTCATTTACACTAGCAAAATGAGTGCAGGCCATTGAATCCCAATAATTGTGCTGCATAAATCAGAAAATAGGCTGTGCAGGAGTGTTTTTCTGTGCCTCACTCTCAACTTCCTCTCTCTCTGTCTCGGATTTCGCTTCAGGTCCCGTCAGAGAAGATTTTGAGGGCAGAAAAAGTCTTACGTAATGCTATACTGGCCAGAGCTCCCCACATGATCAGAGATAGAAAATATCATCTGAAAACCTACAGGTGTGTGGCCTGTGATGTTATATGGCACAGCATATGCAAGGTTTATTCTTTTAGGTCATGTCTAGTGTATGTAGAACACACAGTGCATGTGCTGAGCGTGATCTGCGTGTGTTTACAGGCAGTGTTGTGTGGGCACTGAGCTGGTCGACTGGCTGCTTCAGCAGAGCTCGTGTGTTCACAGTCGGGCTCACGCTGTGGGAATGTGGCAGGTGCTGCTGGAGGAAGGGGTCCTGAATCACGGTACACCTGTGCCATTTGCTGTAGTGACAGCCAGGTTAACAGTTGGGTCATTCCTACTATGCAGTAACTTTTCACATCATTGTCTTAATGCCTTGGTAAAAAAAATATCAAACTCACAAATTATACTAATTAAACTGAAAATCATATACTAATTTTTCTTTTGTGATTATTAAATTATCATATTCAATTCAATTCAATTCAAGTTTATTTGTATAGCGCTTTTTACGATACAAATCATTGCAAAGCAACTTTACAGAAAATTAAGTTTCTACAATATTTAGTAGTAGATTATCAGTGGTGACTGTCAGTTTATGTGCATACGGCAGAAATGTTCGAAAAAATCAATAAAAAACGTAAACAAACAGATGATTAACACTATTAACAGCAATTATGCAATCAAACTTATAGCAAAATGTGGTAGTTCTGTATGTTGTCTCTGGGTTAGCATCATCTGAGGTCCTCTGAGGGGTTGGCATCATCTCTTTTTCAGCTGTTCTGGATCCAAACTAGAGCTTGTGGCAAAACAGAGAAACAAATAGAGACATAATTAGCATAGCTGCTGTTCCAGCCAAGTAAAATTAATTAGTTTAACCCAAGCTAAAGAATAATAATGCGCATTTGATCAGATATAACTCCAGTCCAAAATTATGAGATGCGTTATTTGAATGCTTGGCCAAAGAGGTGTGTTTTTAATCTAGATTTAAGCAGAGAAATTGTGTCTGAACCCCGAACATTATCAGGAAGGCTATTCCAGAGTTTGGGAGCCAGATGCGAAAAAGCTCTACCTCCTTTAGTGGACTTTGCTATCCTAGGTACTATCAAAAGTCCAGCGTTTTGTGACCTTAGGGAGCGTGATGGGTTGTAGCGTGGTAGAAGACTAGTTAGGTATGCAGGAGCTATGCCATTAAGGGCCTTATAAGTAAGTAATAATATTTTGTAACTGATACGGAACTTAATAGGTAGCCAGTGCAGAGACTGTAAAATTGGGGTAATATGATCATATTTTCTTGACCTGGTAAGGACTCTGCATTTTGGACTACCTGTAGCTTGTTTATTGAGGATGCAGGACAACCACCTAGCAGTGCATTACAATAGTCCAGTCTAGAGGTCATGAATGCATGAACTAGCTTTTCTGCATCAGGAACAGGTAACATGTTTTGTAGCTTGGCAATGTTTCTATGATGGAAGAATGCTGTTTTTGTAACATGGGAAATATGATTTACAAAAGAAGTTGCTGTCTAATATAACACCCAGATTTTTGACAGTAGAGGAAGTAACAGTACATCCGTCTAATTGCAAATTGTAATCTACAAGATTCTGTGTAATGTTTTTTGGCCCAATAAGTAATATCTGAATTTAATAGGAGAAAATTATTGGTCATCCAATCTTTTACATTTTTAACACACTCTGTTAGCTTAGATAATTTAGAAGTTTAATCTGGTCTCGTTGAGATATATAGTTGAGTATAATCAGCATAACAGTGGAAACTAATCCCGTATTTTCTAATGATATTACCAAGGGGCAACATGTATATTAAAAATAGCAGAGGACCTAGGACAGATCCTTGTGGCACTCCATATTTTACTGGTGATAAATGAAATGACTCCCCATTTAAATAAACAAAGTGGTAGCGATCGGACAGGTCTAAACCATCTTAAAGTCTGCCCTTGGATACCTGTATAGTTTTGTAATCAATCTATGAGTATGTCGTGATCTATGGTGTCAAACGCAGCACTTAGATTATAATATTAAGTTGTAAAAGTTGTTTCACTACATTGGTTTGAGTGAATTTAGCCATTTTAAGCATTGCAGATGTTTCTTAATTTTCTTTTCTTTGATTTTCAGTTTTTTTAGGAGTATTGTTTTAAGCATGCAAAAATGTGAATATGATATATTTTTATTTTTATATAGTTTTGGTTTTCATTTTAATATTAAAATTTTAGAGTTATTGTGTGATTTTTTTTTTTTATAAAACAAAAGTTTAAAACGTTTTATATATATATATTTCTATTTAATATTTCAATTTTAGTCATTTTTGTTTTGTTGTTCATTTTTACCTTTTTTTTTTTTTTTTTTTACTTTATTTCAATAGCTGAACACAATTTTTAATAGTTTTAAGTTTTTTTTAACACTGATTTTGACAAGGAATCATTTAGGTTTTTTCATTGACCTCAAAATCACTTTCCATCATGTTTTTGCAAGAAGCTATTTAAAACCTGGAGAAAGATATCTAGTGTTCCCATTCATCTCAATGGCACTTTTTCAGCTGCCGCAGCTCTATACTGCATTAAAGAAATGACCCAGCTAGTTAAACCAAGTATGAATATCTATGAATTTTTTTTTAAAAGACTCTAATTAGAGCATCTGAATGGATTCACGCACCAGATCACATACTGTATTTTTGTCGACAGTCGACCACGAGCTGAACTTTCAAGATAAGTACCTCTTTTACCGTTTCCTTGATGACGAGGAGGAGGATGCGGTGTTGCCAAGCGACGATGAGAAACGTGAAGCAGAGGAAGAGCTGCAGGAGACCCTCCTCTTCCTTTCCCAGATCGGCCCTGATGCGCACATGCGAATGATCCTCAGGAAACCGTGAGTGACCAACAGCGCCCCCTGCATTATTGAAATGTGCATTTGGTTCCATTAGGACAGGAGTGCTTCTTGAGCCCACAAATTCTGCTGCTGTCAGCTTTTACTCTTCCTGAACTACTCCACCCATCTTTCTTTGTCCCTTGTTCTCTTTATAGGCCAGGTCAAAGAACAGCTGAAGACCTGGAGATTATTTATGATGAGCTGCTGCATATCAAAGCTCTCTCTCATCTGTCTAACACTGTAAGTCCTCCACTGAGACCTCTAGGCCTGATATCAGCACTGGTATGAGCAGACTAACATGATCTGTGCTGTTCTGCCCTCTGCAGGTGAAGCGAGAGCTCGCCGGTGTCCTCATCTTCGAGTCACATGCCAAAGCAGGCACTGTCTGTGAGTTTCAGTGTCTCTTTACTGCTCTTTACTTTACTTACTACTGCTCTTTACTTTTTTAAATTTTGAGTGGTTATGTTTGTCTGTGTTGGTTATAACCCCTGTATTTAGGACACAAGGTGTTAATATATCAAATAATTTAGTTTTTAACCTTCATTTTTCTGGCACATACTGACTCCAAACTTTTAAGCACTAGTGTAAATACTAAGTTGGCTCAGTAATATTCTGTGTATGTTTGCTTTTCTTATTTTAGTGTTTAATCAAGGGGAGGAAGGCACTTCTTGGTATATTATCCAGAAGGGATCAGTAAATGTTGTTATCTATGGCAAGGTAATGTCATGTCATGTTATTTCTGTTTATTTATGACTACATACGTTTTCATTTATTTATGCAGAGTGATTCTAGTGACAAACAGTATTAGATATTTCAGACTGACTCCTGTGTGTTTAGGGTGTGGTGTGTACGCTGCATGAAGGAGATGATTTTGGCAAACTAGCCTTGGTGAACGATGCCCCCCGCGCAGCTTCCATCGTACTCAGAGAGGACAACTGCCACTTCCTGAGAGTGGACAAAGAGGACTTCAACCGGATACTCAGGGTACACAAACATCAATTACTGCTGACACACAAGCGACACACAATGAGTAGTTATTGAACCTTATAGTGGCAGAATTACCTCTTGACTGCATGTATATTGGTTTGTGTATATGTTTGTTTGTGTGTGTAGGATGTTGAAGCAAACACTGTGCGTCTAAAAGAGCATGACCAAGATGTTCTGGTACTACAGAAGAGTCTCCGGCCCTCCAGCCATGGAAGCATCCCAGCCCACTTCAAGTATATGATCACATCCATCAGTCTGCTCAGTTTATCCATACATTTCTTGATCCATCAACAATAAATTAATCTATCCATGCATTTATTTAAACAAACTACATTTGCGGTGTCTGGGTTTTCTGGACAGATACACTGTGATGTCAGGCAGCCCAGAGAAGATTCTGGAGCATCTGCTGGAGACAATGCGACTGGACATTCATTTCTCTGATCCAGGTACTGCACCTTCTCATTCATCGTTAAATAACATTGTTCAAACTTAATCAAACTAATTAAGCTTTGTGTGAATGGAATAGTTCACCCAATAATGTAAATCTGCTGAGAATTTACTCAGGCATCCAAGATGTAGATGTTTGTTTCCTAATCAGAACATTTTGGAGAAAATTAGCATTAGATCACTTGCTCACCAATGGAGCAGTGAATGGGTGCCGTCAGAATGAGTCTAAACAGATAAAATCATCACAATAATCCACACCACTCACTGAAAAAAAAGGAAAAAAAAAACATTTATTTAAGGTAAGTAGTTGCAAACTATTTATTTTAGCTACATTAAAAAAAATTTTTTTTTGAAAGTAAGTCAACTTAATTTGTTTGTTTAAATGTAGGTAAAATAAATGGATTGCATCCACTTACCTTAAAAAATTTTGTAAATTCAATGAATATTTTTTTTCAGTTCTCCAGTCCATCAATTAATATCTTATAAAGCCAAAAGTTGCATGTTTGTATAAGAAACAAATCCATCATTACAGCATTTTAACTTTAAACCGTTGCTTCTGGTCAAAATATGAGTTCATAATCTATAATAACACTTCCTCCAGTGAAAAAGGCCACTGTTGTCCTCTCACACCAAAATCCACTGACATATTTGTTAAGAACTGTTTTCCGTAAAGAAGTCAGAAAGAAGCTCTTTCTGTAAAGAAGTCAGAAAGAGCTTTATTGTCAAGTGTTTGGGCATACAAGGAATTTGTTTTAGTGTCACAAGCTTCCAGGCTTTTGGCTTCATAAGATATTAACTGATGAACTGGAGTTGTGTGGATTACTTGCGGATTATTGTGATGTTTTATCAGCTGTTTGGACTCATTCTGATGGCACCCATTCACTGCAGAGGATCCACTGGTGAGCAAGTGATGAAATGTTAAATTTCTCCAAATAAAAAAAAAAACTAATCCACATCTTGGATGACCTTAGGATGAGTAAATTCTCAGCAAATTTTCATCTTTTTTGAACTATTTCTTCAATACATTTTTTTATTAATTCTGCAATATTTTTCATCCAAAGATCCAGCTCTGGATGATTTTGCGCTCATGCACTGCGTCTTCATGCCCAACAGCCAGCTGTGCCCTGCCCTTCTGGCCCAATATCCTTCTAGTGAAATCAATCAATCATCTCTATCTGTCTGTCTATCTATCTAGCTATCTATCTGTAAGAACAGCACACTGTAAGTATGGATATGTTTCTTAGCGTGTGTACCTATCACTCTCAGGCCTCTCAGGGCTCAGAGCAGGAGCGTCTAGACTACTCTGTTGCCAGCAAGAGACGGGTGCTCAGCTTGGCTCTGCGCTGGGCTGCCCTGCAGGGCCACCATCTGCTGGAGGATGACACTGCGCTCAGCTTTCTGGAGGTTATAAACATACACAAACACACACATGCTAGCATAGAATCACTTACCACCAGTTTGCATGGAGATATGGTAGTAGTCAGATAAACCAAATGTGTTAAATGTGTTTTGTGTGCATTCAGGAGCTGCATGGGTTTGCATCTAATGATGCAAGAGTTTTGCGTCCACTGAAGGAGCTACTTCCTGAGCTGGAGAGGATCATCAAGCAGTAGTAGGTTTTTAGTGGGTTTTGTATGTGCCTTTTGGGCTGTTATTATTAGCTTAATCTGAATGGTTAATGTTACTGATGTCCACATGTGTTTGTTCATTTCATGTTCTCAGTCCAGATGATGCACGAACCTCTCAAAAAAAGGTAATGTAGATCTGCTTTCATATACTTCATTGTTTATAGATCTACTGTTTAGCTATATCTGTGGTCTAAATTGGATTGTTAAAAAAAGAGAAATATTTTGCCATGTTCATATGCATTTGGTTTTTGTTCTCTCAGCATAAAGTCCTGCTGCGACAGTTCAGCTCTGGAGAGGAGAGGCTTGCAAAAAAGCAGCCAATAAGGAGCTTTGATGACAGTGAGTATCTGTATGTATATATCTATATGAACAGTTTAGAATTTTTGGGCGAAAAAAATTAAACAAAGGAAAGTCATGAATGTAAAAACAAATGAACATGAAATATGTTTCACTATTTCTGTGTCACTAATAAATACATTTGTTGAAAATAGCCTGAAAGGCTCTGCTTTATAACATAATCACCAGATTTTGCATAACCTTGCTGCTGATTTCAGCTTAAGTACTGCTATCAATTAAAACAAAAGAGGGACTAAATATTAAGATATTCTGACATGCAAGTTAATTTTAAACTCTAAACTTTTATTTTTATATTTTAAACATTTCACTTTTTTTCTGACAATTTTTCATGGCAAAATATGTATTTTTTTAAAGCATGTCTGCAAGTAGTCTCAGACCTTAGGACAATCCCAGCTTCCATTAAGTTATGAAAATGTTATTTCTTAATATCATCTGAACATTCAAATCATTCAGGTTTTTAAATGTACTAAAAATGAAATGTTTTCTATATATGTATGTATGTCTTGAAAACATTATTAAAGACCAGACAACTGTGAAAGAGCATTCTTTTGATGTTACTGGAAGAACATTTGTTCATATCTGATTTTGAGAACCTCGACAGAGCATTTGCCAAATTTCTGTTTAATTTATGGAATGCATTCCAAAATGCAAATTTCCTCTCTCTTCATCTTTGTCTTTCCATGTGTGTCTAGTTCTCCTGAAGGTGTACTGCAGCGATCACACTTACACCACTATTCGTGTTCCTGTGCTGGCCACGGGGAGAGAGGTGACCGCAGCTGTAGCGGATAAACTGGGATCCACTGAAGAGCTGCTTTTGATAAACCTCAGCGCATCTGGAGGTGATCCACACACACACTCACAATCACATGATGAAATATTGGTTGCCCTTAGAGATGTGACAAACAAATACACACAGAACTTTGTAGATATTCAGCCTTTTTGTTGCTCTAGCAACATTCTGTATTGAAGCACTCTGTTTCTATATTATATAATCCACTTCCAGATCAGTTTCAAACTAAACCTTTCAGAAAGTACCAGCAGAACTGTAAATCCTGTAATAGGTTGAAGTTTGTGTGGTCGTCTAAATATTAATGATAGTAAATAAAGTGCATAAAATCTATAATAAAAGGTATTAGGTGTCGATCTTATACAGCTGTTCAGAATGTGATTTGTGGTGTGGCTAATTCTGGGCTTTATTTCTGTGTAGAGAAGCAGATTTTAAAGCCCAATGATGTATCGGTGTTCCAGTCGCTAGGAGTGAACGGCCGATTGTTTGTCTGCTCCAGAGAACAGCTTGATTCACTGGTGAGACCAAATGTGGAGTATTTGGACACTTAAAGGAATAGTTTGATGAAACTATACTCACCTTCAGGCCATCCAAGATGTAGATGAGTTTGTTTCTTCATTAGAGCAGATTAGAGAAATTTTGCATCACATCGCATCACTTGCTCATCAATGGATCCTCTGCGGTGAATGGGTGCCGTCAGAATGAGAGTCCAAACAGCTGATAATTACATTGCAATAATTCACAAGTAATCCACAAAACTCCTGTCCATCAGTTAATGTCTTGAAGTGAAAAGCTGTAAGAAACAAATACATCATTATGGGATTTTAAACTTTAAACTGTCAATTTTGGCCAAAATACAAGTCCATAATCTATAATAACACTTCCTCCAGTCAAAAAGTCCATCCACTGTTGTCCTCGCACATCGAAATCCACCAACATATTTGTTTAGAGATATTTTTTGACTGTTTTTGCTTGTAAACAGTGCTTGATCTGTACATATTGCTCTCCTGATTCAGATGAGATGACTTTTTCACTGGAGAAAACAATATTATGGATAGAGAACTATTTTAGCCAGAAGCAGAGGTTTAAAGTTAAACGCATCTTAATAATGTATTTGTTTGCTATAAACACAGCTTCTCACTTCACAAGTCGGGTGGATTACTTGTGGATTACTGTAATGCTTTTTTTATCAGCTGTTTGGACTCTCATTCTGACGGCACCCATTCACTGCAGAGAATCTGTTAGTGAGCAAACAATCTAAAATTTCTTGATTAGTTTCTTCATTGGAAATATGTTCTGGTAAAAAAAAAACTCTTCTACAACTTGGATGGTCAGAAGGTGATTACATTTTCGGCAGATTTTTATTGTAAATGCAGCTTTAGTGAGCATAATAAACTTCTTTCAAAAACATCTTAATTATTCAAAAGTGTACAAATATTTTTGTTAATAATTGTGGAGTTGGTGCTTGTGTGTATTTAGTAATGACTGTGTATGTGTGTGTAGAATCCGCTTCCAGAGCAGGAAGGTCCCTCCACAGGCTCGATGTCCAGTTTTGAGCTGATGAGCTCTAAAGACCTGGCCTTCCAGATGACCCAGTATGACTGGGAGCTTTTCAGCTGTGTACATGAGGTAAAGATGCACATACACTGACACACACACACACACACACACACACACACACACACACATATGACGTTTTTAACCCACAAAACGTGTACTTTGACTATGTGTGTGTGCAGTATGAGCTGGTGTATCATACGTTCGGACGGCAGGCATACAGACGCTCTACAGCAAATCTGGAGCTGTTTCTGAAGCGCTTTAATCAGGTGCAGCTGTGGGTGGTCACAGAGGTCTGTCTGTGCGGGACGCTCAGTAAACGGGTACAGCTACTCAAGAAGTTCATCAAGATTGCCGCCCAGTGAGTTCTCCAGCACACATAATATAATTTATCAGGAACTCATGATGAATTTGCACCGGATTTGAGGCATTGCATGTTATACTGCCTGTTTTGATAAGCACTTTATATATGTGTGCTGTGCATTTATTCCCACAGCTGTAGAGAGTTTAAGAATCTGAACTCATTCTTTGCCATTATTATGGGCATGTGCAACCCAGCCGTCAGCAGACTCAGCCAGACATGGGAGGTCAGAATATAATAAGCCTAATTCAATATTAAAATAATGATAATCATATATATTTAAAAAGTGCCATATTCTTTAAATGAAATGAATGAATGAATTTAAAAATGAAAAGTGTCTATACCATTTTAAACAAAAAAACCTTTTTCCCCCTTTTTTTTAGAAACTGCCTAGTAAATTCAAGAAGTTCTACGCAGAGTTTGAGAGTTTACTAGTGAGTCTATTTCAAACATTTGGAATTCTAGATCTCTTTCTAAAAAAATGTATTTTGTGATTGAGGTGCATTATTTATTAAAGTATGATTTATGTGTTGCTCTCAGGATCCATCCAGGAATCACCGTGCATACCGCCTCACTGTGGCTAAGATGGAGCCGCCAATCATTCCCTTTATGCCTCTCCTCATTAAAGGTGTGGGCGGGGCCTAGCCCCAGTATTCTTAATGATAAATACTACTTGTCACAAATATTATATCACTACTGTTCTACAACATAAAACATTTATTCTCTTTTCAGACATGACATTCACTCACGAGGGGAATAAGACTTTTATTGATGGACTGGTGAACTTTGAGAAGATGGTGAGTCTCTTACTGTCATCTCTGCAGTGTTGTTGTATTATATACTTATAGTATTTACTATAAGTACATAGACATTTTTAAAAATATATATATTTCTGTTTATCTTTATTTTTATTTCAGTTTTTCATGTAATGCTTAGATTTTATTTCAGCTTTATTTGAATTAACATATTTATTTTTAATTGTTTAATTGTTAACAATATCAACACTGAATCCATGACTAGAGCATATGTATGTTTGTTTGTTTGTTTGTTTTTGCAGCGGCTGATTGCTAACACAGTCCGGGCAATGAGGCACTGCAGGAGCCAGACGTTCAGTGAGTCATCTACACACTAATGCTCTTTTTCATTTCTCCCTATGCCTTATGGGCTGCCTATTAAAAAGCTACATCCCAGAGATCAGTCAATCACGTCATATTCATAACAATCTGAGTTTAGGCAATCTGGAAAGCATAACTGGTCATGTCTAGAGGTAAAAGAGAATGGATTGCCATTAAATCACAACAATGGTAAAAATATCTTAAAGTATGTATAAAAATATTGTAAATAAAGTCCCATAAAATTTATGGTCAAAACTGGCAGCTGCGGTTGCCAGAAATACTAAATACTGAGACAATGTTTACATTATGGGCATAAATTGCATACTGGTACCTTATAACTTATAACTGTATATTTCTTCTAGAAAAAAGAGAGTTATTTAGCATTCGGTATTGTGTGTGGGGTTTTTTTTCTTATATAATCAGTCTGCTGAAAAAAAAAATCAGTAAAGAGAAAAAAATAGCAGCTGTAATCACACCAGGTTAATTAGTAAAAGGTTAAGTCATTTCATAACATTTCATTGTGGTTCAGCAATTACTGATGGAAGTTTGACACTGTTCCCTCCTCCATCAGATGCTGAGGTGTCTCCAGCTAGCAAGAACCCACAGGAAGTGAGGAATTACGTGCGTCAATTGAATGTGATTGACAACCAGAGAACCTTATCCCAGCTGTCCTTCAGACTGGAGCCGAGACGGGGCTAAAGACCAATGCTCAGACTCTTTCTCTTGCTTTCCCTCCCTCTCTCTCTCTCTCTCTCTCTCTCTCTTTGAAATACAACCACTGTATATCCAGTTTACAACAGTAGAACTCAATTTTACATCGATCAGCAGCTAAAGCAGCTGAATGCTGACTGTATGTGCTATCACTGCCAAAGAACTACATGTGCAAGATGCATTCTCATATGTATGATTGTTTGTGTGCGTGTGCGAGTTGCATGTTAATGACTTCAGTCATAAGAGCTACCTTGGTTGACAGTGTGTGTTTGTGTGTGTGTAAGCAGAATGCACTTGGTAAAAGTGTTCATCCTTAGATTCAGTCATGTGAGGCCCTTGTTCATTCCCATGATACAACAGTGTAAACCTGCTGCCTGTGCTCAAGCCTGCATTTCTATGATCCTACGAAACCTTCAGAACAATCCTAAAAATAAGAGTTTAGTACAAGCTACATATCATGCATTCAAATAACAGTGACACTATCGTATCCCGGCCACAGAAAATGAATCATTGGTACTCCGTAAAACCATCCAGGCCTCAATGTCTTGTGGTATGTTGTTTTAAGTCATATAAATGTCAGTATTCTGGCTCAAGGACTATTTTTTACCACTGGTTAAATTGTGTGCTAGTAACTTACCTCTCGCCATAGCCTGTAGCATTATTGAGGTCATTTTGTACATTGAGTTATATTTTTTAATATGGTTATATGGTTGGACCCATTTTGCTAAGTTATCATAATCGGTCTGAGAAGGCCTTTGTTTGTTCTCATCCTGCCTTTTGGAAAGTGAGACGCTTTGTGTGTAGGGCGCTTATTTTCTTTTAGGAAAATGTCTACGCCTGCCTTGTAAATAGTATAATCTAAATAAATGTATCACTGAACACTTGGTGTTGGTGTGACAGGACTTTTCACTCCAAACAAGTGTTTTTCTCGTTTCCTCCGTTTTATGTCTTCTGTCTCTGTTCTGTTTTGCTCTTATTTGTTCTTTGGGACAATAAAGGGTTAGTTCACCCAAAATGAAAATCCTGTCATCATTTACTCGCCTTCATGTTTCAAAACTTGTGGCTTTATTTCACCAGAGGAACACAACAATAGTTAAACGAGTTAAAAGATTTTTATTTTGGGGTGAACTAGCTTAACAGAACAATATAAACGTATTGAACAGAAAAGTCTTTTTGAAGGTTTGAATTATTTTTATTTTGTGGTGAACTAGCTTAACAGAACTATATATATATATATATATATATATATATATATATATATATATCAATACCATACAAAACATTTTGCAATATCTAATACAGTATTGCAACTCAAAAGTACTGCATTGAATAAAGATTTCGATGCAGTATTTAAAATATTTCTAGACTTAGCTAATACATATCTGCATGTTAACATGGGGTCATACATATGTATTATTATTTTATATTATTTTTCATTGCATTTCTGAATGTACATAAACTGATACATTAAGTGCTTAATTATTTCATGAATATAATTATTAACACTCCCTTTCGTTGCGTGTCTGTATCCGTGTAGAGGCGCTATTGTCATTAAAGTTGCGACACCGTTATCTGTGCTCAAGAGCAGATGAATTCTACTATGGCGAATGCTTGGCTAATAAATATTAATTACGTAACATGACGTCTGCCTAGTACGTCTATCTCTTTGGCTGAAATGCTGCCCGGCGGGTCATGAATATTAATCAGGTTACGGACTCTCCCGTGTGGTTACCGCTTAACGTCTGTTTGTCGTGATTAATATTCATAAGCCAAGCCTTTTCCGTAGTAGGATTCATAATTTGTCCAACCCTAATTGGGGTCCCAAGCGAGTGTCCTCTTATGGAAGTGCGGTAACACGAGACAATGAGGCTCCGCATATTATCTTATGACTGGGATTGTTCAGAGAGCGACAGGCCAACGCGTTTCACCGGACCGCACGGAAAACACGACTAACAGGTAGGAAAGCATGCTTTTAAATTGTAATCAGAACACACATTACGCTAAGTATGTGTTAATAATAACATTATTTGCTATATCATTGCGTGGGGTGAGTTTTAACTCTGCAGCTGAGTGGCATAATGTTTTTGCTTTACCGAATCTCCAGAAGTAACATATTCCAAAATGTACTGCACGTTGTCCAAAAGTGCTTTGAAGTATTTCAAACTCTTTCAAAGTATTTAACATGAAATGGAGGGGAGTTGAAATTAATAAACCATAAAGAACAACAACAACAGTTTACAAATTCCTTCTCAAAGAACATATATATGTGCACATATATGGACACAACTGATGTGGAAATAGCCTACTACAAATGATGTTTTAACTTAACCCTTTCTATTCCCATGGCTTCCTATTTGCTGTTTATTTGCATAATTAGTATAGAAATGTAAGGATGTTCTTGGCAATGAATCAAGTCAGAGGTATGAATGAGCTGTTTCTAGTTAAGAATAGTGACACATTTGCCTCCTGTTAGCCCCTGATGTCACAGCCAAAGGGCCACAGTGATGATATGCAGGTTGTTTTTAGAGACCGGGCGCTCTTTATGTGATAGACTGAGTACGGGACATAGGTTGGTCACTCTAAACCGGAGAAGCCAATCTGAGGTGAGGTCATAGATTTCAGGGAAGAGTGACGCATGTGTATAAGAAACCAGACCCCATTAACAACAAATACAAGCATTTACTACATTAAAGGTGAAAGCTAACTTGAGCCTGGTCTGAGTGTGAAGTACTCAGTAGTGCACTCATCTTGGATTGGAAAAAAACTGGCAAATTCATGCAGTGTTTGTTGCACCCGGTTGTGTCACTCTTAATGGTTTGTTGACATGATAGTAAGGTTAGTAGATGTTAAGGAGTAGCAGCAATATCCTCCAGTGTGACTAAGTTATAATTCATTTATAACAACATTTTTCTATTTTCTGATTTTTCATAACCTCATAGAGAGACAAGGGAAATCTAAATATATGAAATTGTATCTTAATTATTAATCATAAAAATATATTATAATAATAAAAATACATTTGTCACATGGCAGGACTTTTAAGTTAAATGAAAAAGGCTAATACGCACTTAGATGTTTTTTGTTTTTTTCTGGACAGTTCCAGTTTAGTGTTCTTCAGTTTGTAACAACAGCAGAACCCTTTTTGGTGCTGAACCCTTTATAAAATTCTATAAAGAACCATGATTTGTTATGAAACGTATTGGTGAACCTTAATGGTGCTATAAAGAAATGGTGCTTTTCAGTGTTGTAAATAAAGATTAATTCAAAATGTCTCATTTTATTCAGTTTTACAGTTACTGTAATTGTGCAATTTACTAACATTTTCAGTTTTTAAGTAAATCCTACACCATATTTTTCAGTAGATATATTGCAGACCATGTAACATAAGCCATATGTAGGTGGCAGAATATGCTAGAGATATATAGGTGCGCACTTTTGAGGCAGTGTGCTGAACCCCGTGCGGGGCCCCCAGCCATATCAGAATACCATAGAGACCTGGAAAATCATGGAAGAATAATCAGGCCAACATTGTGACACAGCAAGTTCTGATTGAGCAAGGGACAAGTTATAAATATCTGGTTTATTGACTCGTTAGTTCTTCATGGCTGCAGCTGTAAGTACAAACAAACACATTAACAAGTGTATAGTCATATCAGTGCTTAACTTCGTTTATTCCTCTGCGCCCAGTTCAATAAACCATAATTAGTTTAGAATTAAAAACAGATGGTTACATTCTCCCTAATCTCCCTTATTATGATCTCTCCTGCTGTATATTTAAAAGCTGTTTTTTTATTTTGTTTAAACAGAAATTTCTATTCTCTATTTCAACAACAATCCAAAACATTACAATTGTTGTTTAGCCCCCTCTCTCTCTTTTGTCTATCCTTGTGTTCTCATAATGCCTGTAAAATAAGACTAAGGTTTAGTGTAGACAAAAGTGGCAGGAGTCCAGTAGCAGATGTAGTGGAGAACACCGAAGGCAAATACATGGCAAGTCGTTTTGCAGTTATGTGAACATGGTAAAGGATCACACTGTAAATCATACGCAGTGGTCACAGACCTCCGCTCAGCACCACTCCTCACATGCTCTGATTGCTTAAGAATCATCGTAATTCATAATCCCTACAGCAGTTTTCTGTGCATGGCTGTGTAGCATTCTGCTTTTGAGATGTTTCAAATCTTTCTACATAACAGAGTGCTGCAGGAATGAGTCCTATGCTTGGAAATGAGTTATCAGTTTTACACTTCTGGTTCCATCGTTCCAAAGTCAATAGTTTTTAAATTTTTTAAAACACCTGAAATGCTTGAAAATAAAGTTTGTAGTTGACAGAAATGCAGGCTATTTGTACTTTTTTCTCTACAACATTAAAATAGGCTACAGTGATACCTCACTTGTGATTTTTCTAAGCTTTTACTACAGAGGTCATCATTCCAGGAACAGGAAAACTTCTTGTGTTCTTGTGTTTATACTGGCACTCTTGCAGACTATTCTAAAACTGAAAAGTTTCCAACTTGTAGAAATTAAATAAAAATTGAAGATTGATGACATTGAAGTCATGTGACCCTGGTGTAGCTGATAGCATTTAGTGTTTGACTATTTTGAATTACCTTTTATTTTTATATTTTCAGTGTTCATATTGAGAGTAGTAATTTTGTTATGTGCTTTAGACATTTTTAGGATTTTTTTTAATATATATATAAATATTTCAATTTACCTTTAATATATATTTGTTCAGTTTTGGTTTTATTATTTTTAGTTGTACAGCTTGACAAAGCAACATTACAAAAGTCTTTTTTAAGTTTTAATTTTTTTGTCTTATATTTATAGGTTATTTAAGTTTTATTTTAAAAATAAAAAAATCCTATTGGCCTTTTGTCTGTAGGTCGGCCCTACAGCAATCTGTATATGTACGCTTTTGTTGATGTGATTCAAAGTATTGGAGGTATATGTTCAAGAATTAAACAAAAGTATAAAATACACACACACACAATTAAACAGTCTACTTTAAAGGGGTCAAGAAACTATCACTAATCAATAAGAACCTTTCCCTGTACAAGAGGTTTGTATCAACAAAACTAAGCAAAACAAAAAAAAAAACTTTAAAGTGTAAATTAAATCTGGCAGCACAAATTCTGATCAGCCAAAAAGACATTACAAAAATTGTTAACTGTGGATGTCGTTTAATTGAAGATCAAGTCAAAGGTTTTGACTTTTTAGTATTTTTCTGTTTGAAAATACTGTTATTCTCTCTCAGTTTATATTTTTATATATTTTTTATTATAAAATTATTATTTTTACTATTATAAAAAATTATTTGCCACATTGTCCCATTGGGCAAATATGTTTATATATATTAATTGGCTTTGTCTCTCTCTTTCCTCAGCCACAGTGAATGTCAGTATGAGATGTCGTCCCTCAGCGCTAGCTTCGTTCAGATCCGTTTCGATGACGTCCGCTTCTATGAGAACTGCGGCGGTGGGAGTTTTGGGAGCGTGTACCGAGCACACTGGATCTCTCAGGACAAAGAAGTGGCTGTCAAAAAACTGCTGAAGATTGACGCTGAGGTTCTTCAGACTCACAATTTGTGTTTTTGAATAAGTCAAAACAATTTTATATTACAGTACACATTGTTTCAGAGCAGCTTTACAGAGAACCATGATGTTTATATTCATATCTTATTCATGCCTTATAGTAGTGCTGCACAATTAATCAAATTTCTAATCGCGATTACAATTATGGATGCCACAATTATGTAATCGTTCGAAGCGGCAATTAATCGTTCAAAGTCCACTTATGTTATGTCCTTAAGACGCGTTTTATTCTTTCTACATGTTATCTTAAGGGTTTTTCCCATTATTTACGTTTTAGTTTTAGTATAACATTATAATGCCATTCATGTTTTTCCTTTTTATAATTTAAAGAAGAAACCAATCCGATGTATAGTTGACAGAAAAGCACTAAAAGTTTTTCAGTTAGAGTGTTTTATTTTCATATAAAAATACGGCATGCAGTTGTATCAAACAACGGTATAAACATCAGTGTAAATTGTGATAATCGTAATTAATAATCGCAATTACAATTTCAAGGGATTATTTTTGTCATAATCATGCAGCCCTACCTTGTAGTCACGTTTAGCAGATTAGAGCTGGATGATAAAATATCTTACATTTTGCAACAATATTAACAATTAAGCAATTTAGATTAGCTTTATTGCTTATATTGCTTTACTACATACATGCATGCATATATGTTATTGTCAGGCCTGTTTGAAGTGCTAAACACAGTTGTGTTTAGCTGTTCATGCACAGTTTGTTTTAAAAGTCTAAATATGCATTCTATGCAAAAGAATAAGAAAAAAGCAGTGCCCTAGTATTCACTGTGCATGCAGGCAAACAATACTGAGATAACATACTGCATCCTTTGAGATATTGTTATTACCGTAATCAAATTCAGTACATAATCTAAATGTTGAGAAAGCTGGACACAGTATGTGTGTACATAGCCGGTGTTACATCATTTCCTGTATTCCATCCATCTGTCAGACTTGTTTATTGTCATGAGAGAGGGGGAGTGTAAGGATGACCATCTCTTTTTCCCTTCATCTCTCCCCCGCCTTTCTCTGTTTATCTAAAGCAAATTTGATATACTGTAAGTGTAAAATGTAGCATCTTAATGTGGGTTTGTGTGTTACTGTCAGTATTAATGCACGCTCAGCAGCACTGACAGAGTCTGTTCCACTGTTTACCGGAGTTTAGC